>NW_005054451.1:489762-516388 GCF_000277835.1 Geospiza fortis
GAACTGCCGCTGCTACCGGGGCCAAAGCGACAGCTCGGGACAGCAGAGCGGGGTTGTTCCAACTCCAAATTGACTTTGAGGAGTGTGCCTGTGGAGGGTTCAAGCTGGGATGGGGATTTCCAGGCAGTAACAATGTAGGACAGCGCGGATCCCTCTGTAGACAGGCGCTGTGACGCGGTTGTGTTTTGTATCCCCGATGCTGCGAGTCTGTCGGTTCCGAGGGGTGATGTCTGACATCCGTCACTGCTGGGACATTTGGGGCAACAGTTGCAATCTCCAAATCCTAGAAAATAACACTGTGTTTTATGGCGTGCAGGAAGAACTTGTAATGTTTCTAAGAAAAGCCAAATGTGATATTTGTCTAGAGTTGTCCGGGTTTTCTGGGGTTTTTTGGGTTTTTTGTTTTTTGTTGGTTTTTTTTTGGGGGGGGGGGGAGGCGGGGAGGGGGTATTTTAAAGGCTGTATGTCTGGTGAACACTTCCAGAGATGCTACAAAAGAGGAACGTCCCTTTAGTTTCCTTCCTTATAGTTAAAAGTGGAATCCAGTAGCCATCTGTTGCTAGAGACAGTCAAAAGAGGATGTTGAAGCTCGTGCTCTGAACACCCCACGCGTGAGAGGACAGCTCTGCTGTAGCAAAAAGGTCTAAAATTCAGCTGCTGCTAGGAAAAAACTGTTGTGCGAGGATTCATCCGCTGATGCTTGGATACATGGAAAGTAAGGGAATTTTCCCTTTTCAGCTGCTTGCTAATGAAGTTTCCCACTGCTTCATACCTTGGATTTATTAATTCCAGACTGGTGATTGTTGCTGGGTAGGCATTCGGTTAATGTAGGACAAGACAAGGTATTCAGAGTGCTTTTAAAGCAATAATAAAGGCTCATGGCTTGCAGATTTATGATCCAGGTGGATGAGGGGAGGACTGGTGAGAAGTTCTTCAAAAAGAAATGGAAGTGGCTTTTCCTGTTGTACATCCATGCTTAAATGTGGAGCGAGGAATGTGCTGCTTGCATGGTGCTTTTGTCATTGTGAGTGTTTGTGTGGCTGCTGTTTGTTAGGGGGTGTGCAGAAGGGGTGTGCAAGAAGGAGATGGGCAGGACAGGCAGCTGGAAGGGATGTGCTCAGCAGGACTCTGTGAAGGGTGTGTGAGTCTGTGCTGCTCGATATGGGGCCACAAAGGCCACGGTATCAACAGCTGGAGAGTGGCAGCAGCTTGGGAAAGAGCTGCAGTGGGCAGTGCTTTGGGAGGCAGGGTGATCAGCGTGCCTAACTCAATTAGCCGTGTCCAAATCACTCAGTTTGATGGGTTCCCGCAGGTTTTTGCTCTTCGTGCTTGTCAGAAACAAGGGCCAGGACTGTGAGTTCTGACCTGCAAAGTTGTATATATTGTGTTGATACCTCCTGGGATTTCAGTCCAAGTTCCTGCTTGGAGGATGCAAATATTTGGCATTTTTTGATAGCACTCTTCAGCTGATAACTGCGGCGTTCTCAGTGCTGCACTTACCGTTGTGCCGCGCACAAAGAGCCTTTATCTGCAGCCCGCTGCTGCAGTGCCATTGTGTGATGGGAAGGCAGTTCCTGCGAGCTTTCCCTCTAAAATAATGCTCCAGATAATGCAACTGGCTGAGCATGGAGTGCTCTGAAGAATGGTGCTGTTAAAAGAAGCACTCAATCATTTGCTGCGTTGGTAGGAGCAGCTGGCTGCTCCCCGCACGCCGTGCGAGCCGTGGTGGCTCTGAAGCAGATTTCCAACTCAGTGGAAAGTTTGCTTCAGCAGAAACTCGTACAACTGTGCTCTGCTGTGCGTGCCTTGCTGCCTTCCTCTGCCTCTTGCTTCCTAACCCATGCAAAAGGCAGCAGGCTCTGCTCTGAAATTTAATTAGCCTGTGATAATGTAATAAATGAACTGTAATGTTAGAAATGTAGTTGGCTTATTTATCATCTGATGCATATTCTGTGTGTTGCTTTGACAGGAATATTGGTGGGAGAACTGCCATTTTGTAATGCCCTTTGTGATGCACAAAATTATCTCCCAGTTTTTAGTAACAGCAAATGTCTGCCTTCCTCATTTAAATGATCATACAAATGGATGTACATTTGGGTTCTTGTTATTCAATGGGATCAAGCTTGTTTCTTCCAAGGCTCTATTACTTAACTTTGTCAGCGGATCATTTTAACAGGGGAAAGTTGTCTTTTTATAAATATCAGAGATAAATAGGTGTCAGAAGGATCATTCATGTAACTACACTGCTGTATTTCCTCCTCAAATGAATTTTTTCAGACTCATTAATTTGCACTTCAGTGAAAGTATAATTTTTAAGGTAATTTAGTAATAGAGATAGATTTGGGGATCAGCTTCTGGAGTCATTTGTGGGGAAAACCTCTTTCCTGTCTTTTAAAAAAATTCTGAAAATTACATATTAAATCTGCTGCCTGAAATCATCATGTGGAGCGGGAAGTTATGATCCTGACTGAGGGGATGTCAGGTCACTTTTGTATTAGAATAAATGCTGGTGATGGCATTTTTAATGGGGTATAATAAAAATACCCAGCAGTTTTAATAGCCTCATAAAATTTCAGGGTGTTTCCTACTGTCATGTGCAGCCTATTTATGTCTGTGCTGAAGGGGAATGTTGATGTTTTGGGGTGGCTGCAGAGGAGCACTGGACATGGGGATTAATGGGGCTCAGCCTGGTGTCCCCAGCCTTGGGTGGGCAGTGCTGGGAGCTGTAGGCTGGGCTGAGCTGGGATTGCACCTCTGGGATTGCCCAGCACCTGAGGCATCCCTCAGCCTCTGCTCTGGGGACATAAATGAGGCCAGGGATAAATGCAATAAATGTGGCAAGGCGTAAATGGAAGGGTTGCAATGGACAACCCTTGTCTCTGTACCATGGTATTTTTTGGGTTGTGGGGAGCTGGTTAAGTGAGGAAATAAGTTGAGTGACAGTGTTCTGAACAGGGCTCAGCAGAATGGACACCAGGACACTCATGTAGGTCCTCCCTTCAGAACCAAATTCTGGTTTTGAAGTTAAGGCTGTAGGAGAAGAATGCAGGGAAAAGGGGAGTAGAGGCAGTAGGGTTTGGAGGCTGACAAGGAGGAGAGGAGGCAGAACATGAATGGAGGGGTACAGTTGGGCTGTGCTGGGTGGGCTGGAAGTGAGAGGAAAATGGGGAAAATGATGATCAGGGAGGACAGAGAATGGCCAGCAGTAACATGGGAGATCAGTCAAAGCAGCAGAAGAGAAGCAGATTGATGTATCCAGGATTTCTGGAAGGACTAATTCTGGCCTTTGCCCATCAGAATTTTTTTTTTAGGTTTTCAAGGGCCTGAGTCTGCATTGGCTCATTGAAACACCTGCTTTTCAAAGTAATCATTAGTGTCCACTTCAGATTTGGCTGGAAAAGAAACACTGGAAATCAAATGTTTCCCCCTTCTGTTGTGTGCTAAGCCATGCTCAGAGGGGGAATGGCCTGGCTCTGCCGCCCCCAGCAGCTGCACACCCAGGGCTGCCATCCCTCTCCCAGGTGAACACAGCAGCACATCCAGCTCCTCAGAGGGCTTTGTGCTCTGCTGCAACACACTCGGCCATTCCCACTCAAATCTCACAGATTTTACTGAGGTTACATGCCCGAATACTTCGAGTCAGGTTTCTAAAACAAATTTTTCAAGTGCTAATCAAGAACCACATCCTTTTGCACGAAGGGGGGCAAACTGAGGCGGTGCTAGCTCGCTGTGCTCCTGTCACATGGGGAGGCTGCAGCTGCGGTTTGGAGACAATCCTTAGGCTCTGGCTCCTGACCTTTAAGCTAGCAGAGTTTCTAATACAAAATCCCCTCCCTATCAAGGCAGAAGAGATGTTCATTCATTTAGAGCAGTTGGTGAAACCAACAGACTCCACAGGTCCCTACCAAGCAAAGCTCAGGAGCCTCTGCTCTCATGCCAATATTCTGTAGGGCTTTAACCTCAGCTTTATTTCCAGCCACCAGCTGGAAGGGGCATCTGCTAGTGTGTATTTAAATACAAATACATATATGTGTGTATTTCTGCATCGAGAGTTTTTTGAGATACTTAGTGAGGATTAGTTTAATGGTGAAAGGAGGGTTTTTAAAAGCAGAGCTTAAGCAGAACCAGATCCAGATTTCCAGTAAGTTGGTAGGGAGAAATGAAGGAGTTATAAATAGAAGCTCCACTGGTTGCAGTAAGAGTTTTGTGCATCTCTCCAGTGCACAGTGACCTGAAGTGCAGCTCTTATCCTTCTGACTTCCCTCCTGTGTTCCCAGGGCATTTTGTGTGTGAGAGGAGAGGAGGCTGAGCACTTTATGTCTGTGTTAGGGTTTTTCAGATGAGCAATAGCATTCCTGGAGTTTTTCCAAGTAATAGGATTTCTGAAGGGTTTTTTGTCATCAGCAGCCTTGAATGAAATGCACTTGTTCCTGGGATAGAGAAAATAGAAATTTTATTCCATATTTCTTGTCTGCGTGAAGGCTGGCTGGCAGATCAGGTGTAGGCACAGTCCAGTACACCTTATAAAAGGAGAATTTCAGGGCTTGGAAACAGTAAAATCACCCTCTTGCCCAAAACCAGGCTGACTCAGCTGGAGTGATGCTCTTCTGCTGGGTGCATTTCCTCCCATTGGGCTGGATTAATATCTTGGACTGGTTCTCCTGCTAAACAAACCATTATTTTTCTTTCTCTCTCTGCTTTTACTGAGCATCCAGCTCCCAGTGATGATTCTCTTCTTAAAAATAAATTTCACATGTGTGACTGGCCAGAAGTTCCTTTAGAGAAGCCAACATTGTTGACAGTGCCAGAGCAAAATATGGACATTGGTGTGGTCATTGTGCTCCCCAGGCAGGAGGTGCTTGGACCCCTCTAAAGCAATGACAGTGCCTCCTTGCATGCTCATGAATTATGTGGCTGTAAGGAATTTTTGCCTCCTTACAGGCAAAAATTCCTTATGCATGTATGTGTGTGAGTTCATTTTCTGTTTTATGGGGTTTCCTTTAAAGAGGGCAGCTGAAATCAGGAGTGCAGGGGGAAATGGGGGAGACATCCACGTGCCTGATACTTGCCTCTTTCTGAAGAAGATGCTGTTTTGTCCATTTTATTTTTTTCTTTTCCAGAGATAAATGATGGTGAGGGCCACCCAAGCAGCAGCCACCAAGCCTTGAAAGGAACCTCGAAATGGGCCACGTCACTGGAGAACCTCCTGGAAGACCCGGAGGGAGTCAAACGCTTTAGGGTCGATATATTAAACATGGATATCCACATAAAGCAAAATTCAGGGTTTAAGGCAGAATGAGCCTCAGCATGAAGGGTGCAGCTGTGCCAGCACTGTGAGCAGAGGCACACATCTCTCTAGAGCTGGAGCTGTGCCACTGGCAGAGCTTCTGGGGTGGCTCCTTTTGCCCCCTGCCACTGCAGCCTGTGCTCAAAGGGCACTGGCAAGGCTTCTGGCTGCCCCTTCCTAATGGGATCCATCCTCCCTTGCAAGGATGAACAAGTTGGATAAACTGCAGTCCCTGGGCCACTGATCCCTCCTGGCAGGCATTGTTTATCACTGAGATCCTGGGCTCTCGCTTCTCACACGTTGTCCTTAAGCCATGAGTTCCCAGGAGCAACCTGATGACTCTGTGGCTCTTGCTCTGTGTTTAGCAGCTCTACTGAAAATATTCCCTTTCAGTTTACTACAAAGTGTGGGCTGGTGCAGCTCAAAATGGCTTGAAGTTTAATTAGGTGAGGGTGGTGAGTTGGTGTTTCAAGGCCTTCTTGCCATGTTAGATGTAAGAATAGGAGCTGCCTACTTCAAAGTGCTTTCGCCATACTGTACTGATAAAATGCACTGGGATAAAATGGTTTCCTGCCAGACTGGTTAGAAAAAGTGAGGTAAACAAGAATAACAAAATGCTGTTTTTAAATTCTTTAAAAAAAAAGTAATCTTGGTGCTGTTTAATTCCTGGCATTACTTAGTAACGCTTGAAAGAGAAAACTGATGATCTCAGAGCTATAAAAGTTTCAGTCATTATATTTCATAAATAAATTTAATGTACATTTTCTCCCCTTTGAAAGCATGCCTCACTTTTGGAGGAATGTGCTGTGTTTAAACAGCATAGAGAGCACAGCTACATCCTCTGCTTCAGTTTGTTTAAGTGAATTTATTGCCACTGATGATCCCATTTAGAAATATTGTTATTTGTAGAGATTTTACTCGTTACAAAAGTCAGAAATGTGCTGCATGAGAATCCCAAGTGATTTGTGCCTCTCATTAAAACGGTTCATTTTACTCACCTGGGAATGAATTCATCTCTTTTTGGATTTCCCTTTGAGCAGTGGCTGTAAAAGTGCTCGAGTTATTTAAGGGAGGCTGAAGAAGCTGTTCCTGTTAGTTACTGATATGGTCTGAGATTAGATGGAGCCCATCCTCCTCCTGGAATGTGCTTTCAAAGAGCAGAATATCAGAGTGTTCCATATCAGCCCTGCAGATGCACAGATGCACAAATGCAGTGCCTCTGTGACACTGGGCTGGGCAAACCCATGGTAAAGTTAATTGTAGGCAGCTCCTGGTGCTAACAGCTGTAGTGGGAAGAGGGAAAAACAGCTGAGAAATTGGATCCTAACCTTTGTGGTTTTGTTTTTTCTCTTTCCTAGGAATTTCTAAAGAAAGAATTCAGTGAAGAAAACGTTTTGTTCTGGTTAGCGTGTGAAGAATTTAAGAAAACACAGGGAAAAAAGCAGGTATGTTTCCTAAATAAATTCTGCTTGTCAACAAAGTTTACTTAGCAGAGCTGGAGCTAAAACATCTCTGTTGCATAATGTGCTTTGCATGAATGCAAATAAATATATTTGAAGAAATTGCACTAAAATCATCCTGGTGGAATTGTTTGGAAGCAAAGCCATTTCTATTTCAAATCAAAACAAAGTGCTGAAATTGTCAAGTTTCCCATGTTTTGAAAACTGAACTTTTTGTAGTTCCTAGGGAGTAGCAAAAGTTTTAATAATTCAGTGATGTTGCATCATTTGTTTGCAAATATAAAGATATTTCATTCAGAACTTTTTTAAAGCACAGCAGCTATTAGCTGGAAATTTACACCACTGTGCTATCTTAGTGGAACATAAAAATAACAAATGGCCCAAACAAAAATATTTTACAGCACCAAAATGAAACATTTTGCCTTATCAAGTTACAAGTTACAAAACGTAAGGAGTCTGTTTAAACTTTTTTACTTAAATATTTATCCAAATTGATGTATATCTGCAGAGTCTTTTCATTTTGATGACAGCTCTACCTTTCTAGTAGGAAATATTCTATTGGAAAATTTTCCACCAGGCTCCTTCAGTAAGTTTTTTCTCACTGCTTGGATCTTGGCTTACATTTTAGATCCACCAGGAACACAGGACCCATTTTCACATTTAGACTTTGAAGCCCAGAGTCAGGCCTAAAATATGTACCATGTTTTGTTTGTTGTTTCTCAGAATGTTTTTGTGTCAGTTTTTTTGTTTGTTTTGTTGTTTTCTTGAGAAATTTCAAATTTATCTGCTCTTTAAGAGTTCATTCTGCGAGTATGAAATTAAATAGTATCAAAACTCCGAGTGAGTATCCCTGTCCTTGAGTGTCAGATTCCTGAAGCTTTTTTTTTTTGAAATCCCACTTTTATGCTTTTTATCTGAGGTAGCTCTTGTTGCCAAAGGGCACATTTGGCACCATGAAGAGTGAGAAAATGCCCTTAAACCTCTTCCAAGTGAATCGCAGAATGACTGGGTTGGGAGAGACCTCCAAGATCATCGAGTCCAGCCCAGCCCCAACCCCTCAACTAAACCCTGGCACCCAGTGCCACATCCAGGCTTTGTTAAACACACCCAGGGATGGGGACTCCACCACCTCCCCGGGCAGCCATTCCAGAACTTTATCACCCTTTCTGTGAAAAACTTTTCCCTGCTATCCAACCTGTATTTCCCTTGAGGCTGTGTGCTCTGGTTGTGTCAGAGCTGCTGGAGACAGAGCCCAGCCCCAGCTGAGCACAGGCACCTTTCAGGAGCTGTGAGAGTGATGAGGGCAGCCCTGAGTCTCCTTTTCTCCAGGCTGAGCACCCCCAGCTCCCTCAGGGGCTCCTCTCAGGGTTTGTGTTCCCAGCCCCTCTGGATGTGCTCGGTGTCCCAAGGTCCTTCCCAAGCTGAGGGGCCAGAGCTGGGCACAGCACTCAGGGTGTGCCCCAGCAGTGCCCAGGGCAGGGCACAGTGACCTCCCTGCTCCTCTGGCCACTCCATTCCTGACCCAGGCCAGGAGCCCTCGGCCTCCTTGGCCCCCAGGGCACGGCTGCTCCTGTCCATCCTGCTGTCCACCAGTGCCCCAGGTCCCTTTGGGCCACACCATCCCCAGCCCAGAGCACTGCAGGGGTTCTTGTGCCCAAAATGCAGGCCTGGGCACTTGGGCTTGTTAAACTCCATCCTGTTAGACTCTGCCCATCCAGCCAACCCTTCCAGGTCTCCCTGCCGAGCCCGCCTACCTCCCCACAGATGGACACAGCTCCCACCTCAGTGTCATCCACAAATTTACTAATGAAATTCATCTATTTTATTTATTTTATTTATGAAATTTACTGATTAAAAACTCAATCCCCTCATCCATGTCATCAATAAAGATATTAAGCAGAGCTGGCCCCAGCGCAGAGCCCTGAGGGACACCCCTGGTGCCTGGCCCCAGCTGCATGCAGCACCCTCAGCACCCCTGTCTGGCCCATCCAGGCAGCTCTGAGCCCAGCACAGAGTGCTCCTGTCCCAGCCCTGGGCTGCAGCTTTTCCAGGAGTGTGCTGGGGGATTGTATGTGCTTGGGGGAACACCAGAAATGCCCAGGAGTAGGAATTAGATAGGAGAGCTGGGCTAGGAGAGGTGTTATGAAGTGCAGGTGTAAGAGGGCTGTGTCCAGACTGCGGATTCCTCTCTTAAGGTCAGTCAAATATTGTCAGCTTAAACAGTTTCCCAGCAGATTTTCAACAGCAAAAAATTTCCCTCTCTTTCCAAACAATGTATTATGGGTAGGGGAGTCTACTTTCTGTAAATATCCTGTGTTTTGCACTGAAAAAAATCCCCTCAAAACAACTTTGCTGGGTTTAGCTGGGAGTATTTTTTGGGTATTGATAAATCCATAAAATACAACAAAACTTTTTTTTTGAAAGAAGAGGGAAATGTTCAATTTGTCTGTGAACTTTGTAACATTTAGTAATTCCAGTTTTGTGTATTCAGCTGCTTCCCTCCCTCATTAAGGTCCAGGAATACAGAAAGTCTTGAGGAAAGAACAAGCAGTCAGTTGACTTTTCTGTAAAGTCCCACGCTTTCAGTGGGATAATAATCATATTTTCCCTTGCTAAATAATTTCCATATTTCTAGCTGATTTAGGATTGCTAATTTAGGATGCCAGTAGAGAAAATGTTAAAGTGATGTACAGGGATAGGAGCTTGGTGAATCCTTCAATGAATTGCCAAATGAATGGGCAGAGATTTAACTAGGTTCTCTTTAGGTTAATTATCCAGTACCA
This sequence comes from Geospiza fortis, assembly GCF_000277835.1. NCBI lineage: Eukaryota > Metazoa > Chordata > Aves > Passeriformes > Thraupidae > Geospiza > Geospiza fortis. The sequence goes on from NW_005054451.1 coordinate 499,293, forward strand.
GTCATTCCATGGTGTGGTCAGCCTGGAGTCTGGGGTTGCCCCAATTATTATAACTAAAGCCTGAAGAAATGTGCTTTAGAATGACACAGACTCACAGTAAATTTTTGTAGCTACTGCTAATGGGTGGCTTTGTTTAGATAATTTACAAAGCTAGGAAAAGCACTAAAAATAGAAATCTTTCCAGTGTTTATGGTAGCATGAAGCGTGGATTTTTCTTCTGGAAGTGACTCTTGCAGAAGTCCCTTTGCATCTCTCCATTGTGCACGCAGCATTCTAAAAGCAGTCTTTTACTTTTTTTGTAGCTCACTTCTCCTTAAAACTGGTTTCCCACACAGATTAGCTCACAGGCACTGGGGCTCTTGGTCAGATGAAGCTGATATCAGTTTAACCCAGATTGGAGGGAGTCCAGGGGAGGCCACGGAGATGCTCCAAGGGCTGAAGTAGCTCTGCTCTGGAGCCAGGCTGGGAGAGCTGGGGGTGGGCAAGAGAAGGCTCCAGGGAGACTTTCTAGTGCCTAAAGGGGCTTGAAGAGAGCTGGAGAGGGACTTTGGACAAAGGGATGGAGGGACAGGACAGGGGAAGGGCTTCAAACTGACATAGGACAAGTTTAGATGAGGTGTAAGGAGGAAATTCTTTAATGTGAGGGTGGTGGAACTGGTTTCCCAGAGAGGTGATCAGTGCCCCATCCTTGGAAATGTTCAGTGCCAGGCTGGATGGGGCTCTGAGCAATCTGATCTAGTTGGAGATGTCCCCTGTCCCTGCAGGGGGTTGGAGGTAGCTAAGTAAGTAATTTCAAAAAGTAGTTTCAAACTTGCTTTATTTCAAAATTAAAGTTATTTCAAACCCAAACCATTCCATGATTCTATGAATGGGATTTTTTTGCCCCCTATTTTTAAAGGATGAGATAAATTTTTCATTACTTGAGGTGAGAGCTCTGGCCTGGGGTTCTTTTGATCAGTTTAAACTTTTCCAAAGGTCAGCACATGAGCAGTGGGTTGAGCATCCCTTGTGCCAGGGATATTTCTTGTTATCCTTTCTCTGCCAGCCTGGGGCAGTGTTTGGGTTTGTACAGAGAAGATAATTCAGGGAGCAGGGGAGATCTCTGGCAGCTGCAGAGCGAGGCAGCAGGCAGAGTGCATTGCTGATCTAGGCAGCTTTTAGGTGGGTTCAGCCCCCCTTCTTCTAGCAGAAAGGTACAAACTTACCCCTCAGCTCAAGACACATCTCTGTAACTGAAAAAAAAAAAATCCTTTAAAATTGAAGTTAAAATACAAATTTAATGTTTGGTGAATCTTGAGAAAGCAATGGGGTCAAGTCCACTCGTAGCAGTGAGTTCTGCTGCCACCCTTGTGTTAGGGCATGAATTTAATTACTGAAATGGGAGTGGTGGGGATAAGGGAATAAAATTTAACTCTAAATATTTTGTTGGAGTTAGTCATATGTTGTTACATTTGTGACTGTTAATGAAATAAACAACATGTCAGTCGTGCTGCTTCCCAGGGTTTAAGTGTTTCTCCTCTTGCAGCCGAGCTTCAAAAGTAAATTACAGATTGTAACAAATGCTTCCAACAACAGGGAATATTTTCAGCTATTGCTAAAACCCACCAAAATGTCCATGTTGAAGTTTTGTGGTGAATGATTCCGGAATAAAGCCCTGTACAATCAGGGGTTTCTTCTGTTGCTTCCCATGTGGAGTGCAGCGAGGGTTTAGCAGGGCTGGGTGATGCTGCACAGCTGCTGAGTGCTGGAGCCTGGGCTGGTGAGCATCTGGGGCTCCCTTCACCTCATTTGGGAGCCACACATGCTTGGGAGCTGAGCTTGACCTCAGCAAAGGAAGTGGGGAGGAATATCGGATGCGCTGGAAATAGCAAGGGGGGTGCTCAAGGCAGAGCTTCTTACTCCAAATGGGAATCTGGCAAGGACACTGGGGAGAGCACACAGATGGAACTGGGGACTGCCAGCAACCCTTTAATAACCACCTGTGAACAAGAGCCCAGTTTAAGAGCTGTTCCAGAGTCCCCTGAGCTGAGGCTTTGGTTTCAGGCTGCTGCAGAGCAGAGAATGTCACTGAGTGAACAGGGACAATCTCTGCCTCCTCCACCTGAACCTGGCTCTGCCTGAGTGACACTTGGGGGGTGTATGAGCACACTGGCAGCTTTGACTGTTCTTTCTTTTTAAAGCAAATTATAAGCTGTAGTTAATCAGCTGCTGTGCTGCTGAAGCACAGATGTAGCAGAGCAGTTCTATTTGCAGCAGAACCTGTAACCTTCAGCTGAGCATTTCCAAATTTCCCCGCTGCTGTAAAGCCAGGTCCTCTGTGTCTCTGCAATGGCCTCCTCTCCCTACCACAGCTCTTTCACTTCCTTTCTTTGTTATTCTTCCTCACAAAATCCAAAGAGCCTCCCTGTTTCAGCAGCCTCCCACACAGTCCCGTTGTTCCTCTCCATGCTCTTTAAACTTCCTCACGGTTACTTCTAGTTTTGTGTTCCCTCTCCAGCCTCCCTCTGCTCTTTCTCTGTAGTGCCCAGCTGGCTCCTGTGTCCTTGGGCAAGGAGCTACATCTGCCTTGATTAGCCAGCAGCAAAGAACACCCTGGCAGTTCAAGCAGAGACCTTCTGAGCACAAGCTGCAGCTTTTCCCTTGGTGCATGTGCTGCTTTTCCTCTCCTTTTCTTTTCTCCTGATGATTTTCCATTGACTCAGCAGGAGGGTAATTTTTTTTTCTTAGTCCTTTGCCCCTCTCTCAAGTATGGTTGAAGCTGGACAGCAGGTTCAGAATTGTATTGCCAGTCCCATTTGAGTGGGACTTGCAATAGTACAATTGCTCATGCAATAATAGCTGAAGGCCCCTTTGCTGTGCCCTCATTAGGACATTAACTGTGCCACTTGTAGCAGTCACACCTTTGATCCTTTGGATTAATTGGTCATTTAGAACAGAAGTGGCTGACCCAGTCCTCCCTGAGCTGTGTGAAACAAGTTGGAAATTGTTAAAAATAGTTCATTGTGACCTAATGCACTTGACACATAACGTTCTACCCACCAGATGAATAATGAGTTTTAAAAAGGAATTCTAGAGCATGGGTGTCCCCTTCAGCAATGAGAGAGCCCCAACTCCTTAGGCCTCCTGAATGCTCATGCACATGCAGCTTTTCTTCTAATTACCCCCAGGTGTGTAAATGTACCTCAGCAGTAAAACATGGAAGTAATTCTGCGACTCCTTCATAGGCAGGATTTAAATGCTTCCTTCTTCAAGCCCCATCCCCATCAAAGGCACATCCCTTTGGCTGCTGTGGAGCTGTGGTTGCTCATTAGGGGCACCCTGGGGACCCTGCTGAGTGCCCAGGGCTCAGATGGCCCCGAGCAGCTGCTGCTGGCTCTCAGCATGCAGAATTCACATTGCAGCAGGGGCTGGGCTCTTGCCTGGCTTGGTTCTCCTCTCCCTCTCTGGCTTCCTCTCATCCAACCATCTGTTAAGGGGCCTTTCCTTGAACTTCAGGGGATTGTGGCCACTCGCTGCTTTGAAGATGCTGGTGGGGTCAAGATGTTATTGCTGTTACTGGTTTGACAAGGGAAGAGCTCTGAAATAGGGCAAATACCAACAAGCAGCTTTATGCAGGTCAGGCCCTTATTTATCAACTCTCAGAGCCTATTGAGAGTCTTATCTTTGCCAATTAGCCAAGCTGTTGCTGGTTTTTTCACTCTATTTTCCCTTGTAGTAAGTTCCCAGTTTTTCTTCCTCTGGGTTTCTTGGCCATACTGATGACCTGTTAGGAAAACCATTTGTCTCAAAAGCAAAGACAAGGTGTAGCTGATGATGCTGAGCAGTTTTACACTGGTTGCTGAGAGTCAAGCATCCCAACCTGCTGAATTCTGGCAGCTTTCACTGATACCACTGTAGCTTTTGGCCTGCAGGGTGTTCCTCTTCCAGTACAAATGAACATAACACAAGTGAGATAAACCTGCTGCAGAGAGAATTCCCACAGCAAATAACTCTTTAAATAAATGTCCTTTTGCAGATGCAGGAAAAAGCTAAGGAGATTTACATGACTTTCCTGTCCAGCAAAGCTTCCTCCCAGGTCAATGTTGAAGGGCAGTCCCGTCTGAGTGAGACCATCCTGGAGACACCTCACCCTCTCATGTTCCAGAAGCTCCAGGACCAGGTAAAATTATTTATTTCAACAGCACAGTTTCATTCATTTTTGTGTGGTTTTGGTGAGCTCTGCTTTCTAGCCATGACTGAACAGGTAAGCACAGAGCTGTGTTGTCTATGCTGGGGATATAAATGCAGCTGCTCTGAGATATTCCAGGTTCTTGCCCCCATCTCACTACAACCAATTAATTAAGAGACTCAATAAAATCATTCTAATTCCAGCTCAGGACTTTCCTGGAAAACTGGCTGGAGTTTTCTCCGGGGTTCCTGCGTGGGTAGCTTGAGAATCACCCTGACTAACTCAGAGCCTTTGTTTTCCTGTGTATTCACTTGTTCTGAGTCATTGCTGATGTTTGTTTCTGTAGTTGCCCCTGGTTTCCTTGAGAGCTCAAATTTCTTCATTTTACTTTGCTTTGGTATTTATCTTGATATGAATGTAGCACAGTTTTCTGAAAACCCTTCTCTTCTGCAACGTGCAAGACTTAGAGGAGTTGGTTTCTGCTTTTCTTTTCCCTAAAGAACCTGGGAGGTCTGCTAGAAATTAGAAATTTTGCAGGCATGTCTTTAGGTGGTAAATTTTCTTGATATTCAGCTGATTTCAAAGCATAAGTTATGAAGTGAGTCATTCTTATCTGCAGCTTTCCAGCACTTGCAGTACTATTTTTAATTCCTGTACCATCCTCAGGACTACCTGTATTTTCCATTTGGCTCTTTCCTTTTGTGGAGAAGCAGCTCAGTGATTTAAACAGTGTTTTCAGCCCACTTCAATCAGGTATTGAATACACTGGCTGGGGCTCTTGGAGGGTCTGAGGAGCAAAGGTTCTGCTGTTTTTCAGGCAGATTCCAAGACATTAGCAGTGGAAATACTGAAATCCAATTTTCATGTGAAGAAAATGAGTTTTTAATGGAAAAAGTTCTGACTTGGGTAAAGGGAAGGACCTGTTCTGGTAGATCTAAGCACTGCAGTTCAGGGTGAGCGGAGCTGGAGAAAATACTGGAGTTAAAATATTTTCTGTTTTATAAATGACATGCACATGGAGAGCCAAAGATCAGTAATACCTGAACTGGAAACACACTGGGCTAGAGGTGGAGGAATCCCTCTAGTGTGGGAAGAAAATCTGTGAGCTTTTCAAAACAAATGCAGAGCATTCATGGGTCATTGCAAGTTTCCAGTGCTTGAAGCTACTGTTTATTGCTGCTAGATAATGGCTCAGAAGAGTTATGGTCTTCTCCAGTTTTCAATCCTTATAAAGTTATGAGGAGTGGTGTAATTTGTGCTCTGAAGAGCAGAGTCGAGCACTGCTGGCACTGTGGGTCTGGAGGAGAAAAAGGCAGAGCTGGGAGGCCACAGCCTGGTGTTCAGCAGTGCTGGTAACAGGAGCTTCAGTTCTGCAGAGAGCTCCTGGTTTAACTGGGGACACTGGTGGGGGTGGCTGCTGCCCCCAAAGAGCTCCTGGTTTAACTGGGGACACTGGTGGGGGTGGCTGCTGCCCCCAAAGAGCTCCTGGTTTAACTGGGGACACTGGTGGGGGTGGCTGCTGCCCCCAAAGAGCTCCTGGTTTAACTGGGGACACTGGTGGGGGTGGCTGCTGCCCCCAAAGAGCTCCTGGTTTAACTGGGGACACTGGTGGGGGTGGCTGCTGCCCCCAAAGAGCTCCTGGTTTAACTGGGGACACTGGTGGGGGTGGCTGCTGCCCCCAAAGAGCTCCTGGTTTAACTGGGGACACTGGTGGGGGTGGCTGCTGCCCCCAAAGAGCTCCTGGTTTAACTGGGGACACTGGTGGGGTTGGCTGCTGGCCCCAAAGAGAGCTCCTGGTCTAACTGGGGACACTGGTGGAGTTGGCTGATGCCCCAGCTGCCCCCAGGCCATTTGTTTGTGCTGGATGGAGTGGGGTGAGAGTGGTTCACAGAAACCCACGTGCTCCAGAATGCTTGTGGGGTAAATGTTCCTGCTCCACAAAGCAGCGAGAGGAGGGAGGGGGCAAAGAGGGTTCTGCTTTGGCAGTTCATGATAGTGAACTCTGCTCTGTGTATTTGGCTGCCCAGACTGCAGAAGATCTTAATCTGCAATGCTCTTTCTCTCTGGGAGATGCTTTAAGTGATACCAGGAACAAGAGGGGTTTAAGTTCTTAACACAGGCATGATGTTTTAACAGGAAATGTCTTCCTTGCAATTCTTTTTTTCCCTTGAGCTGGTTGGATAAATTTAATTATATTGTAGTTAGCCAGTGCCAGGAGGTATAATTTGACTTTGTTTAACTCAGGAAGAGTTCAGACCCTGAAAATCTGGTTCTACACAGAGTGGGCGTTTTGGGATTTTTTTTCCTATTCCAATATGTATCTTAAAGAATAATATTTCCACAGTTTTGGACAATAACTTAAATATTTAAATATGTAAACAAGCACTGGTTAGTAAAAATCCACCGTGTAATTTACTTGTAAGGGAGCTATTTCAGCAAATGCACAGACAAGAACAGCCAAATTTTAGGTGTTTGCCTGCATCTGTCCGGGTTCCTCGAGGATGTGAAATGAAAAAGCAGTTTGAGATTGTTGGTTTTTTCCTCCTAGCAGAGAGTTGTGTTAGCTGATTGTACTATCAGTTAGAAATGAGGCCTGTAAAGGTAAAGCTGAGTTATCCACACATGGAGTAGCCACATCTGCAGGTGAGAACCCAGGAATTTGTCTTGGAAATTCAGTTATTCTGAGTATCAAAAAAAAAAAAAATCTGGCCTGAAACATGACTCAGAGAGGCTCCACCAGTGAAATAATAGGCTGAGGGTGAGGCTGGCTTTGGTTTTGCCTCAATTATAGGTTTGAAGTTTACTTTTTTCCCTTCCCCTCTGTTTCAACACCAAGCAAAATATAGTCCTGACCTTGACACCTGAACAGAATCCAGGCTCCTCTCCCAACCCTTTTGTTTTCAGAAAACTCCAAAAGAGTTGTAGGGTTTTTCTTTTTGTCTGCAGTGGGTATAAATAGAAGAGCAGAAGTGATGCTGGGGGATGAGCCTGAACTCAAGCCCTGGGAGAGAAGAGCTGTACTTGGGGCTGACTTTGTGTTTCCAAGCTGGCTGTGAGAAGCTCTTGGCCTGGTGAAAAGTGTAATTACACAAATTTAATCCACCAGCAATTTAAACCCACATTTTGACTGGCAAAGCACATCTGTACCAGGTCAGCTCTTTGTGGCAGGTTCCTGCAACATTTCTCCTCTGGCCTGAGAGCACTCTTGGCATTTTGTCTAACAAGGATGGGAGGATTGGTGAAGGTTTAAGCAATATTGGCTAAACCAGCTGTTTCAGTATTTGTGTAAATTACTCAGAGGCTTTCCTTAGTTATCCAGTGCCCTGCATGAGTTACTCTGCAGCACTCAGGAGTCACTGCAGGCAGAAAGGTGCACAGGAGGTACCTCTCTCCCTCCAGAGCTCTGCTTTGTCCCTCTGAGTGCCTTCCAGCCCCCTGCCAGGGGGATCTGAGCATCTCCTCCCTGACCCAGGCATGGCATCTCCCACCTTCGGTATCAGGTGTGCAAAGCTGGCTATTGTGAAAAGTATAATTTGATTTTTAAACTAATGTGGATGGTACAGCCAGGCAGTGACCATGGAACCAACATTGTTTGCTACATGCTGCCCCTTGGAGAGCTGCAAGTGTATTTCTTTAAAATGTAATGCTCTAGTACAGACAGAATGAAATTGGAATTAAAGCATCCTTCTCATTGAAAATCTCATTTTTGCTGAGCTCATGTGCTTTGTATTCTTTCCCCCTCTTCCCAGATATTCAACCTGATGAAGTATGACAGCTACAGCCGCTTCCTGAAGTCAGACATCTTCCTAAACCAGAAGAAGAGTGAAGAGCAAGAGGAGAACTCCCCAGAGGCTCAGACTGCAGCTAAAAGAGCATCAAGAATTTACAACACATGAGACACAATGGATCTCCTCAGGAGAGGCCCTACAATAAGGAAATTACACTCAGGAACAGTCTAGGTTCATAGCAGTTGCATTTAGGGCTTGGAAAGCTCAGAACCTTTTTAGGAGATACTTACCTTCTTAATTGCTTGAGTGACTAATTGTTTTTGCATGATAGCTATTAACCAAGCGCCCATGGAAGGACTGTTCCCCAGCTGAAATGCTGAGGTATTCCTCCCTAGCATGAATTGCCTTTCATACTTCACAAGTTGAAATGCTTTCAATTTTTTTTATTTTCCTTTGTGAGGCATCTTGGTGACGAGAAACGGGAGATAGCGTGGTTGGGTTTTTATTTTTGCCTTGTAATTTTTATTTGGGACTAGCTTTTACATCCTGAGCTGCTGGGAGAAGCAGCTGAGGAGAACATTTCACATTAGTTTGTGGGTGAGTCATTCACAGCAAATTTAATCATAAAGGGACAGCATCTTTCAGGGTTAAGCTCAGTAGAATCCAATCCCTTCCTGTGTGACTTTGTTCTTTCAGGGTGATATCTGTTTTGCTTTGCCTTTATTGCTGAATCAAAACACTTCCCTGGTCATGATTTTTCATTTTTGTATCTCCTAAATTTCCCCCTTTTGTTTTTTTTTTTGCAGTAGACAATCACCTTCTTCAGAGGATGGGATAACCTCTATTCCCTCGGGAGCAAAGGCTCTAAAAGAGAGAGAATCTCTGAAGAACTCCTAACTGCCATTAGGAGATGTGACAGCAAACGAGTAAATGTCCCTCTCAGGGCACACTGGTCTCAGCAAAGCTTGGCTTTGTCCCTCATACCAGTGTGACATCAGATGCTGCTATCAGGAAGCATCTGGTCTCTCCCAGGTCTCCTGACCAATCCTGCTCTGGGCACCAGCAGTGCTTTGGCAAAGGACCAACACACCAAATCTGCTTTTGTTTTACTCTTTTTTTTTTTTTTCCTGCTAAAATCACCCTGCAGAATTTTTTTTTTTTGCCCCACTCAAATATTTCAGGGTTTCCTAATTGTGATTTTGGAGAGCTGCAGTGGAGCAGGGAGTTGGGTTTGGGGTTCAGCCACTCACATCAAGCCCGAGTGCAAGGGGAATTTATTTCTGCCCTGTGCAATCAAAGGTTGGTGGAAAAAGACCAATTCCCATTCCCAATGAGCATTCCATGTTGTCCTGGGAATGTGTCAGCACTGCAAAGCACATTTTGGCATAGAGTTTTTCATGTGTTCATGTATTTTTTGATTAATTCACTGCAGTTGTTACTAAATTGCAGTTTAAGCTGGGAAAGTGTATTAGATACTTGCTCTATTTACAAGCTTCACAGCTGTAGTCTGGCTGTTTCCCACTCTCTCATTATTTACTCTTCCATTTTTTGCACTGCTTGTCTTGAACTTTTGTTTATGTGCTGGCTAATCTAAATGCACAGTTAGCTTTTGAACATTTTGTACTTATTTTTTTTTTTGTCAGAAAGGCCAGATATGTTTCATACATTGCTGTCACAATCAACATTTAAAAATCTAAGTCTAGTTTGTCATTTTTGAGAATGCAGACTCACTTGGTAGACTTGATTATTTCTTTCAACTCTGAGCCATTCTTGCAGGTATTGTGTAAAGGAAATTGTTTCCATGGGCTTTTCCCTAGTTAAAAGTGGGGATGGAAGTTCTGATTCCTCCCCTGGAGCTCCATGCCCTGTTCATTTTTAGGAAATCAAAGAAAGAAGAGGTCAGTGCCTCCACAATATGCATGTTGTAAGGTGTAATTCTTATGCACTGAGTTAATGTTCTTTTTATGCTCTTGAAAGATTTAATGGTGAAGTCCTATTACTTCAGGCACTTTCAGTGGTATTTGACCTCATGCTTAAGCTGTATTTCAATGTTTTACTGAATAAGAATGAACTAAACATGTGCATGAGTCTTTTTTTTTCTTTTTTTTTTCCTCTCTGCTGGGGCCTTGGAAATGGGACCATCCACTTCTGGACTTGCCAGCTATTTGTAATCTCAGGATTGCCTCTTTTGAAAATCCACTGTAAAAACAAATCTCTCAATGCCTGCCACAGCAGAGGACAGAACTTCTGATAGCATTGAAGCCCTTGGGAGTGGGCAGCTCAACCAGTTTAGGACTTGGGATTTGTGTTTTCCCAGTGTTTGCTGCATTAGTCTGAGTGATACTGAAAAATTCAGCATGGGGACATTCGTGGGAAAGATGCAGAATGAGCTCTTACCACATTCATCACATGGATGCACAGTAGATTCATTTTTAATCATATTGATTTTAAAAATGCATGAGCAAGGCAGGAGAGCCTTTGACTATCATGTTTTAAAAGGGTAACAATAGAAAACAAAACCAGGAGCCTTATGAACAAAGGTGGAGTGTTAAAGAGAGACAATAAGTTTGTAGCTGCTTATGAACAATATTTCCTTGGCAATATGTTCCCTTTCAGGTACTGTCTTTGCTTGCTCAGAGCAAATGCCCCACATGAGTAGACACAAAGATGCTTTACACTACCACAGGATGAGAGTTACTGAAATGGAAATGGATCTTTTAGCAGCATCTCCAATCCTATGATGTTTATTTCAATATCTATTATGTTCTTAACCTAATGTACCTTAACCCACAAAATTCTTAATCTTTGAGTTGCTCTTTTACCTCAGAGGTAAAAAGTTGATTGCACCATTCTTGTTGTGGTGCCTGGGTTTGTTTGATTTCTCTACCACACCCACAAGTAGACTTGCAATGTGCAGAAAGCAAAGATGCTTTTCCCTATTCATTAGATTATCTGTATTTTTCAGTAAAAGGGCAATCAAATTAAACCCATGCAAGCAGATGTCTGTAATTGCAATTTATGTATATGTGGGGAAAATTGGTATTACTACAAACTTGCTCCTGGAAGTGGGTGACACTTGCTCCACGTGGCACAGAACAAATCCCACAGGCAGAAAAAGAACTGTTTCCCTGGGAGTAAATCCCTCATTCCAGGAACTGCAAACATTGCATCCAACCTCAGGCTGTAAGTGGGTGCTCAGAGTTGCTTTATGTAGAGATTAAAGATAGGATCTACTCCCTCTCATAGAACTTACACTGAAGGTATGAGCACACAAAACAAGCAAGAGAAGTTTCATGCCTGATTGCATGCCTTAAACTCTACCCTATTTTGTGTTTCTCAGCTAAAAATTAAAATTATTCTACAAATACACGAAATCTGTGTGCTGACAGGTGTTTTATGTTCTGAACAGAGTTTGGGTTGAGGTGGCTTCGTGTCCCATGATGATCCCATTTTCAGCTCTCACAGTTTGTACGCTGCCCTGGTGTGTGGGGTGCTTTTTCTTGGAGGAAGGAATGGCACAGTGGGGCTCACTTCTACCTGGGCTCTGAACAAATTGCAGTAAATCAGGGGAAGATGGACAGGGAAAGATGCCTCTTGTGCCTGCTCCATCTCCCATTTCTTTTGTTCCTGTTGCATTTCTTTCATTGCACTGGTGTGGAGAAAGAGGGTTTGAAAAATCAGAGTGGGGGGGGCAGAGAAAGAGATTTTAATGTTCCTGTCTGGATAACCGTTTGGAATGTGCTTGGTTTTTTTACTGGCAATTCAGATATTTTAAGTGGGTTAAAAACTATTTCGGTCGGTGATGCAGAGAGGTCCTGTATAATTGTGTGACTGATCCAAAGGATGAAAAGTGGTATAAACTCCCTTATATAAATTGTTTATAACTCTTTCCATCCCAAGGCAGGGCAGCAAGTCCTACGAAGTGATGCATTTTTTGGCCAGATGTCCCCCTGACCAACCAGAAGCCCTGTTTACACGGCACTGATCACTCCCCCGTGCCAGAGGCGGTTCCTCTTGTTTGCATCCAGCGCAGCTCATGTCCCAGGGCTTTTGGCAAAGCCTCAGTGTAAAGTGAGCTGTGGGGCATCCTTTATCCCATCCTTTATCCCGGGGATTTCTGGGACTTTGCTGTGCTGCCACTCAGCCGCAGCTCCGACCGCTCCCGTCTGGCTGTAATTAAGGGAAGGATGCTTCTCATCAGGGCTCTTCTGTCCTCACCGATCCTGTGCAAACCCACGGCAGGCAGGAGTTAAAAAGTGCCCCGTTCCCATTCCAGGGGGGCTTGGGAAGAAGCAGGGAAAGCGGCTCCTGGCAGGAGGAACGGGAGCATTGCCAAAATTAGCAGCACCCTCTCCTGGCTCTCGGCTGAATAACTCGCAGGGATTTGGGGCTTGGAGAAAGAGTCCCGGCAGGGAAAGGTCTCAAGCTGCTTGTTCCTCAAACGCAGCACACTTGGTGACCTTTCTGTCGGCAGGAAATGCAGCTCAGAGACAGCAAAACTCTGCTGAAGTGGCTCTGTCTGTCAGCTGATGCCGCTCTGATCAAAACCTGGGGGGATCCCCGTGCACTAAGATTAAAATTGCTTTGAAAGTTGGCATTGTAGAGCAGATAACACTGAGATAACATGCTTTGTGACGCAGAGCAGGGCCAGCAGCTGTCCCTTCACCCCTGCTGCTCCTGCTGGGTGCTGTGCCCAGCTGAGCCCCCAAAGTCAGGGCATTTCCTGCAGGAAGCAGTGACCAGCATGCTGACAGCTCTCAGCCCTGTTCCTGCCACTCTGGTGCCTTGTGAAGGCTGTCCTAGAACAGACACTGGACAGAGCTAAAGAATAAAGCAGGGATTTATTAAAAGGCCTCCATGGATCCACCTTGGGCAGCACAAGAGCCCAGCCAGGGCTGCACCCAAGATGAACCAAAATGGCCCCAAAATGCACGGCCGGGCACGGGGTCTGTCACTGGGATCAGTTCTGCTCCATTTGCACCTTGCAGTTCATTGTCCCATTCCAGCTTTAGCCCCTGCAGTCCCACCCTGCTTGTTTTTCTCTCTCCAGCCCACGGTGTTTGTGCTCTTGGGCTGAGATTTGGGTCATTTGTCCTTGGTGCCCAGCTGGAGCAGGAATTGTTTTGTCTCCCTGCTCTGTGCACAGAGCTCACCATGCCCTGATGTGAACTCAGACCCACACACTAAAGCAGCACAGAATTTGAAAAATAGAAAAGCCAAAACCTGAGGCATCACTCCAACCTTTCCAGAGGTCATGTGCCGAAAATTCATCCCTGTGCCTGCCTGAGCACTGGGTTACTCTCAGGCTCTTGTTTCACCTGGCACAGAACTCTGCAAAGCAGCAGGAAAGGCTGGCTGGGAAGAGCAGAGCTGTAGGGTCAGAGCTGGGGATGGGGATTTTGCACTGCTCCGTGTCTCAGGCAAGCACCACCGCTGCTGCCAGGGGGATGATGCCAGACACAGGGCTCCTGCTTTCTTTGCCATACAAATTTCAAGCAGAATCTGTCAGTTCGTCCCCTTGCTGGAGCCTGGCAGCCCCTCAGGGCACGTTTTCCTCAGGGAATCCATGGGGGATTGTGGTGGTCGGTGTGTCCTGGACAGGGTGACATGTCCAAAGGTGACATGTCCAAGGGTGACACGTCCAAGGGTGACATGTCCAAGGGTGACAGGGACTTTGGACAAGTGCCAGGCTGCACTTCAGCTGGCAGGAGCTGAGCTCGAGCTCTATCAGCATTAGCAAATGTGGTTTTCATCAGGCTTATCTCAGCTGGTGAACCATTTGATTAGATAGATTTCAAGTGTTTTTCCATGTCATGACTAAGATGAGATAGGAACTTGAAATGTTTCTCCAACTTGGGTTAACAGTTGCAGCACTGAAGCTCTCCCAGAGTTACCAAAAGCCACACTGACTTGGCAGTAAATTAAACCTTTCAGGTCCTTTCTCAAGCTGCAGTCCAGAGGAACATCTGAACGTAATTTTTTCTTACTTCCTGTTCTGTATTTACTGATTTCATCCTTTTTCCATGGTTTGAATATTAGGTTCAGACATTTTTTACACCCCTGTGCTACACACAACATAAACATATCCTTTAGGCATACCTGAGGTGGCACAGAAATGGATCTGACAGCCAAGAGCACAGAGGAGAAGCTCATGTCCCTGTTAGTCTGTAAAGAGACAGCAAACAATATGAAACCCCAAAAGATGAAGGACAAAAAGCAACACTGCTACAGATATCACCGAGACTGAGAACCTCAGCTCGTGCTGAGACCTCAGGGGCAGAGTTTTGGGCAGAGATGAGTGGGAAACCCATCTCTGTTGCTTTTCTTGCAGTGTTCAACCAGCCACTGCTAAAAGCTGTTCTCAACATCCTGACCAGGCTGCTGGGAAAATCCCCAGACCTATGGGATTAAAATGACAATCTAACCCCATAATGAAGATAATTGGGCTCACAGAACCCTGCCTCTGATTGCTGCTCACTCCACATCTTGGACACCATTTCTCCTTGAGGAAGTATGAAATTACCAGGGTTTTCTTTAAAGCAAATCTTTTATCCTGGAGCCAGGAGGGTACGAGCTGTGTGTTTCATCCTTTCATTCCTTTCCCCCCACCCACTTCCTTTCCTACTGTAGAGCAATAAGTGAACTCTTTGTGATCTCTGCTTTCAGGAGGTTCCACTGCCCAGGCTGCTCCCTGGATTATCAGAGACTTCCCAGCTAACAGATGGCTGGAAGTGACAGCAGCGCTGCAAGGAATTAAGGAAATTATTTCCATCTCGGGGCTGGTCTCATTCCCTGCCTTATGCAGCTTTCAAACATTTTCCATCCACTCAGATGAAAATTTGTGTATCATTTACGGAACACGGACAAAATCCCTCTGAAGCAGAATTTCCACCCTCGGGGCGAGTTGTTGTTTTTGGAGTCATCACTGGGCAAAGGCTTGAGGGAAATCCTACCCTCTGTAGCTGGGCCAACAGCACTGCACACTTCAAGATGATCAGTCTTTTTCTGAGCTCAAGATTCGGCAAGGAACCAGCCTCTCACTGAGCCAGTAGCAGCAGTCACAAAAACTACTGAGTGTGGCAATTTTTGTTTGGGTAATTGTTTGTGATTTTTTAAATTTTCGTTCTTTCTTCTGGTTGGCCTAAAATTCCCTTTTGTGTGCAGGCGCAGAATATTCTTCTGTGAGAGGAGAGCTGCCAAAACCTGAATCAGTCTTTTTTTCTTCTTCTTTCATTTTTGAAAAAGAGAGGCTGCAAGTTAGGGAAACAGAACTGCGAAGTGCTGAGCCTTTTTCAGGGCTCAGCACTTTCAAAGAGGGATGCCCAAGGATGCAGCTGACCCCCAGAGGGGTGGGAGTGGATGGAGAGGGAAAGCTGCAGGGAACTGCCAAAGGTAGATTCTGTTCGAGGTTTCAGTTCAAGGGCCCAGCTGTCCTTGTGTATGTAACTGATGTCCCAACAGAGCTCTCAAACTGCACAGAAAAAGGAGGGGGAAAATCAGTTTGTATTTTTATATTTATCAGTTTTAAAAGGTCTTCATGATGTGCTAAATAAAATTGAGAAAAGGCATAGTAGTAACTAAAGGGACACAGACAAAGTAAAAGTCTGCATTCAGCCAAGTTCCAGTTTTGGTCTCAGGGGAGCTGTAGCTATAACCTGAAAACCATTCTTTACCTCACTGTTGTTTCCTAATTTGCCTCTGGGTGGGTGCAGCTGGGAACTAAAATCTCCAGAATCATGATATGGGGATGTCCTGACAACTTTAATTTTATTTATGTGGCAGCAATCTTCTACTGAGCAGAGTTTTGCTTCAAGGCACGTCTTGCCTCACCAGGGAGGGAGATTTATGAGCATCTGGAGCACAGCAGAACCAAGCACCCACTTCCCAGAGGATGTGCAGACATCACTCCCGCCCTCTCTTTGGTCTCTGTGGCCTCCACCCTGCTCCTTCACCCTTCCATTTTGCACAGGCATAACCTACACCAGGATTATTGCTTTTTTCCCTCTCTTCATGTTCTCCTTTAAGGCTTATAAATACAGAGGGCAGGAGTGGTTGTACCTCTGGACCACAAACCCTCCTAAATACCTCGTAAAACCCAGCAATTTTTAGCATGAGAAAACAAGACAGTGACAGGAAGGAGAAGTCATTGTTACTGAGCTGAGACAAGGAAAATCAAGCTCACAGTGTGGTGAGCATCACTGTTTTCCATGTAACCTGTCCCATGATTTGTTTTCCCCCCTGACACTGGGCTGTACTACACAGTTCTGGTGCACCTCTGCTTTGAAAACAAACAGAAGGGTTTTGCCTGGGGGTATTTGTTGGTTTTATTTTTTGCCAATGAGACTTGAGGTTTCAGTTTGCTGCAGCTGTGCTGGTGTGGATGGAGCTGCGGCAGAGGCACCTCCGGCTGTGCCTTGCAGTGAATCCTTCCGGGGAGCCTGGAGGTGCCGCAGGTTGGCTCTGCCCTCTGGCTTGGGAGGATTTGCAAACACGTGTCCCAGCAGGGCTGCAACCCCATCTTTTATTTCCACAGATAGCAGCACTAATTTAAACGTGATTTAATCAGGTGGCAGCTTCTGCATCTGCTGCAGGTTCATTGAATTAACACCATTTAATAGATTTGCTTTTTGGGGAGCTGTCTCACATGCCTGTTTGGACTGACAGAAGCCAGAGGTCCAACCTCCACCACGACATTAATGCTGGGGTTTCCAGAGGCTGAAACAGCACCTGAAACTGCAGCTGGGGCCAGAGAGGACATTTTGCTGAATGTCCTCCTTGCTGCAGGGTGGAGCCCTGGTGGCCTCAGCACAGAGAGGATGGGACCTGCTGGGCCAGAGGAGGCTTGGGGATGTCAGAGCTGGCAGGGAGCAAAGGATGGGAGGGTTGGGGTGTCAGAACAGAAGAGGAGACTCCAGGGGGATCTCAGAGCCTCTTAGGGAACCTAAAGGGGTTCCAAGAGAGCTGGAGAGGGACTTTGGACAAGGGATGGAGGGAGAGGACACAGGGAATGGCTCCCACGGCCAGAGGGCAGGGATGGATGGGATATGGATGGGGTATTCTTCCCTGTGAGGGGGGCAAAGCTCCATTCCCAGTGATCTCCATGTGAGGGGGACACGGCAGAGCTGGGACCCCAAACCCCCATGGCACCCCCAGGACCCCCAAATCCCCCCGGGACCCCCGGGCCGGGCGGGGCCCCGAAG
>NW_005054451.1:516589-518055 GCF_000277835.1 Geospiza fortis
GCCGCGCGGGGTGCGGCGGATTTTGGGGCGATTTTGGGGATTTTGGGGTCCCTGTGTGTTGTTTGGGGATTAGAGGATTTCAGTGTTTTATTTGGGGTTCAGGGGTTCCTGTGTGTTATTTGGGGATTAGGGGATCTCAGTGTTTTATTTGGGGTTTAGGGGTCCCTGTGTGTTATTTGGGGATTAGGAGATCTCAGTGTTTTCTTTGGAGTTTAGGGGTCCCTGTGTGTTATTTAGGGATTAAGGGATCTCAGTGTTTTATTTGGGGTTTAGGGGCTTGTGTGTGTTATTTGAGGCCTAGGTGATTTCAGTGTTTTATTTGGGGTTTTGGGGTCCCTGTGTGTTATTTGGGGCCTAGGGGATCTCAGTGTTTTATTTAGGATTTAGGGGTCCCTGTGCGTTATTTGGAGATTAGGGGTGCCCCATGCTGCCACAGGGGTCCCCGTGTGTTATTTGAGGCCTAGGTGATTTCAATGTTTTATTTGGGGTTTAGGGACACCTTCCCCTGTCCCAGGTTGCTCCAAACCCTGTCCAGCCTTGCCTTGGACTCTTCCAAGTCCTGGGGAACCTGTGCCAGGGCCTCATAACTCTCAGAGAAACCAAACCAAACCCATTCCTTCCTTCCCCGGGAGGAAAGAGTTGTGGTGGCATAGACCCAGAGATGACATTTTTTGTGGCCACCAAGGCAGCAGTCCCAGTGAAAATTACCAGGACTTTCTAATCGTGCTCGTGGCCCTGATTCTCTGGCTGTGACACTTTTGGTAGCACTGAGAAGAGCTGAAATCACGGATGTGCAAACACTGATTAGTGGAGATTGCCCTGTGCTATCTCAGGGTTTGGCAGCTCAGCTGGTCCCCAGGAGGACCCCAGGTACCCCCTGTCCCTGCTGAGGGCAGAGGGACAGAAATGTGGGATCCTGAGCCTGCTGAGGCACCAGGTGAGCCGGGGGAGCTCCCTTGCTGTCCCTGTGCTCCAGTGTGGCTCACCTGCATGGTCAGCAGCACTGCTCAGGCACTGAGCACAGACAGAATGAGTGTGTCTGTGGAGGGAATCTGACCATTTCTGAGCCTGACCAGCAGCCACCTTGTTTATGATATTTAATTTGAATTTTGTGGTATTTTTGCTGCGCCCTGGATGCTCAGCTGTGCATTTGCTAATGGCTCCCTGTGCTTTGGAAGCTGCCATGGCATGGAAGTGGGCAGGTGAGGCACTTTGGAATAACCACACTGGCTTAATGTGCCCAAAACACGTGGCAGTGTCAGCACTGTGGTTGTGTGTAGCCATGACATTTTCTGAAAAATCCTTTCCTTAGGGTTTTTCCTCCTGAGAAGCTGAGAGGCCTCAGGAACAAAGTGTAAACAATGGTTATCTGCTGCTGTGGAATGCAACAGGTGCATCTGTGATTGGTCTCATGCAGTTGTTTCTAATTAATGGCCAATCACAGTCCAGCTGGCTCGGACTCTCTG
>NW_005054451.1:523843-531174 GCF_000277835.1 Geospiza fortis
GGCTCGGACTCTCTGGTCAGTCACAAGCCTTTGTTATCATTCTTTCTTTTTTTATTCTTAGCTAGCCTTCTGATGAAACCTTTTCTTCTATTATTTTAGTATAGTTTTAATATAATATATATAATAAAATAATAAATCAGCCTTCTGAAACATGGAGTCAACATTCTCATCTCTTCCCTCATCCTGGGACCCCTGTGAACACCATCACAATTGTGTTCCCCTTTAGTTTCCAGAATTAGGAGGGAGGAGGTTGCTTTAGTACCTAACAGAGCATTTTCCCTGGAGATGGGCAATGTTGTCAAAGTGCCCCAGGGCTGAGCAGGCCCAGGTGGATTCATTCCTGACAGGGAGCAGCTGTGAGCAGAGACAGGGAGCCACCACTGCTCTCCCAGAGGGAACAAACAGCACATTCCCTGAGCTTCCAGCCACCCTCCAGGAGGCTCAGGAACCTGGGCTCAAAAACAGGAAAAGAAACAAAGGAACAGAAGCCCCAGGAGCTGAGTTCTGAGGGATGCAGCAGGGAACTTCACAGCTGCTTTGTTCTGTGCCAAGAAGGGTCACACCTGCCCGCTCCACTGCTCACCTGGGGAAGTGTGCATGGAAGGAGGGCCAAGTGTAAATCAGAGTGTAAATCAGAGTATTCATCACAAACACCCATGGCATTGCTGCCAAATCAGCTTCACATGTACTGAGAAATGTGGGTCCTGTCCTGCAGCTCTGCCCTTTCCCTCTCATGCATGAAGCAGTGACAATTTTTTATTCTTTTTCCATCTCTTCTTTAGCGCCCACTTCCAGTATTCTTCCTCCTGCACTCCAGGCATTTAATCCCTCTGCTATACTCCATAAATGATTTTTAAAAGAATCAGAAGCAGTGAGTGATGTAACTGTGGCCAGACCTGGTCAGGGAGTGTTTGTTTCACGTTTCAAGCTGATGATTATGACTGAATTCTCACTATCTGGGCCACGAGCCCCTGGTGAAATCCAATAGTGAAGGTGCCACGTGAGGCAAGCGTTTGACATCTGCAAATGGGTGCCATCTGTCTCTCCCTGTAAGAGCATTAACTGTCTAAACCAGGAAAAGAGATGCATGAAACTTGGTCTGAGGTCAGAAGAGTGTGAGTGAGATCAGGGGTTTGTGATTGCAAAGTAAAATGGGGGATAGATTCACCCACAAGGTGAATATCTATCTAAGGTCTCATAAGCTCTTAAAAGTCTATAACACACCCAAGATATCTCAGCTACCTTTGGAGGCATCAAATCAGCAAAACAGCTTCTGTTGCAGTGTTGGAAACAAAAAGATTGAATTAAAAGGCAAAATAACAAACAGAGAAAAACTGAGCCAAGCGCAAGAAGTTCTTGCTCCTATTAAAACACATCACAAAAGCCATCAGTTTCTTTGTTCACTTCATTTTCTAGTGAACTGCCCAAGCAGGATTTTTTGGCTTCTGTCCAATCAGCTGTCTTTAAGCTTAAGGTGAAGTCCCTTAGGCCTATGAGATGGCTTTTTCACTTAATCAAGGAGAAAAACTTCTGGGCTTCTTTCCTTTTTGAGGGGACAAAGGATAGTTTTGTCTCTCCACCAACAAAAAGCACATTCCTATACCCCCCCAGCTCTTCTTGGGAACTGGGGGCGAAGATAATTGCAGGTGACATGAAGTCACACCTGCAGATAGATTTGGGGGAACTTGGGGTGCACAGGCAATCATACAGCCCAGCCTTCTTTTTAGGGCCAGACCAAGGCCTTGTCTAAATGAGGAACTGAGCAACATCAGAACACAAAATTTTGACTCAGCTTTTTGCAATTCTACTTCTGCTCCCACCCCCAATCCCCGGAGCAGGGACCAGGGCCCTGCTCTGTGCCAGAAACAGCTCCTTGCCTCTCTCTTCAGGACACACTGTGCTCCTGTGGTCAGCAGCAATGGGGTTGGTGTGTCCATGCTCATCTCTCCACCTCTGAGCTGTTCCAGAGCCCTGGGCTGCCAGAGGAGCCTCAGCTCTGCTGGGCTCCCCTGCCTGGCTCTGGCTTGTCAGGGATTTGGGACTGACTTCTCTGTCTCTGCTCTTGGGTGTTACAAGCCAGCACTTACCCCAGTTTCACAAGAACTCCCTTTTTAAAGCTTTACATCATACACAAATGCTTTACATCACACATAAGGTTTAAAGGCTTTACACCACACTGGGTCCAGGATTTGCTGGCTGGAGGGGAGCCTGCTCTGTGGGCACTGAGGCAGCTCAGAGAGGATTTGCTGAGCTCTGCGTGCTGTAGCAGGACTGCTGCTGTGTCCTGGCACACTCTGGACTGTTTCTAGCACAGGACAGTGTGCTGGAGCACTGGCATCCCCTGAACAGCACAGAGGAAGAGATTTGCTGTGCAATTCACTCTGTTCTTGCTGTGAGTGTTTGTTCCAGTCTGCTCATGCACTCAGTCTTGCAGGAGAGCATCCTTCTGGGTTTTGGTGCAGGCTGTGCACATCCTGAGCACCTCATCTGACATCAGGGGTGTGACCGTCCCCCAAACTATCAAAAAATTCTTTTTGAAAGAATCTAAAGGTCGGCAGATAAGGTGGGTAACTAGTGAAGCCTACACATTACTGAAAATCATGTTTCCTCTCCCTGGAAGATCCCAGGATAATGCAAAGTCATGTATTAAACAGGATGGAGAGTTTTGCTGAAGAGAGAACTGCCTTGGCCCCACTGCAGGCAGTAATGACATGGTGTCAGAACCCAGGCCATCCCTCTGGCTGCCCTGGAGGACCTGAGACCCCGGCAAGGGGCTCAGAGACCTTGGCACAGAGGCAAAGACACCTGTGCCTTCGATTTTAGCCCATGGAAACAATTACCAACTTTGTGTGGGGAGTTACAAGCCGCAAGGGTTTGAGTAGAATGATAGTGAATTTGCCACAGGGTGGAAAAACAGAATTTTGGGGATTTAGAATGGGGGTTCAAGAGGCAAGATGGAGGAATCTGAGTGTGTCCTGTCTTCTTCTTCTTCTTCTTGTCCTCCATCTTCTGCTGTGATGGTGACACTTTTGGATTGGTTTAGAGTACAGACAAACTGTCTAACATAGATGATAGGTATTGGAAAATTATTGTAAATAAAGTACACGTAAGTTTTAGTATAAAAAACTAACACCACCCCAAGGGCAGTCAGTGTGCCTCAAACCAACCTGCCGGACAGACCTCAGCGGGTCAGAGAAAGAATGTGATAAATAAGAGAAAATAAACAACCTTTGTGAAAAACACCAATCATTTGTTTTTTAAATTTTAAAAGTTTAATAGTAATAAAATGGTTATAAAAATAGTAATACAATTAGAGTGATAATAATTAGGACAGTTTGGATTAGGACAATATGAGACAATAGAGACAAAGAGTTATGGGTGTCCGGGTACATTTTACTGGGCAGCATGAGCCCGAAAAAGGACACAAATTAACAGAGGATTAATCCTTAAAACAATAACCTGTTACATATTCATACACCTCATCCATGATGCATAAATTCCATTCAAACACAGGATTCTGTCTGGTCATCATCAACGTCTTCCTCTGAATCCTAAAGGCGTCATCCTGCCCAAGCGAGGCAGGAAGAAGTTCATTTCTCCTGATAATGGGGCAATAAATTCTCTTTCTCAGAAAGATTCAGGTGTCCTGTGGCTGCTATCTCGGTGTGAGTCCTTTCTTTTTAAAGAAAGTGTCCTACATAGCATAGTTTCTATTTTGTTATAACCTAAAACTGTATGTAACTCACTACTTGAGATAATTAAGATAGCATTACTTCATAACACAACACATATAATATTCATTTTAATATTTGCGAAAAGCCAATCATAAAATATGCATTTTCACACATTAAAAACCAGAGCCGAGGAATTTCGACTTCTTGTTCGGTTGCTGGGAAAAAAACCTCTTTAATACCTCGGGGGCCATTCTAGCAACACAAAACCTGAGACCATGGCACAGGAAGGAGCACGGCAAAGAGCAAAACTCCAGTTTCAGGCTGCGGGAGTAGAACCAGAAGCTCCCATTAAAGCAGGGAATGTGGGGTTGGTTGTCCCAGCTCCAGGAATTCACCCACCCTGCGTAGCGCTCGCACATCCATGGAGCACAATCCGCAATTACAGGCGAAAAGCTGCTGGTGTCTCACTTGAACCGGGGAAACGCTTTGGGGGCCAGCAGGGTTTGATAAGGAGAGGTTTCAGGCTGCAGGTTTGAATGGAAAGAGGGAAATCTTTACGCGTGGCAGCAGCAGCAGCTGTCTCACACAGCTCTCCTTTGAGGCAGGACAAAGCGTGGGCAGCACCGCGGGTACCTGACCTGTGGAACAGAAGAACCCTCAGTGAAACCAGCTGGGCTCCTGCTGCTGTTTTCTGTCCCCCTGGGCAGGGCAAGGCAGCTCTGCAGCGCACATTGCTCGGGCTCTGTCCTTCTTTTTGTTCCTGTCCTCCATCTTCTGCTGGGATGCTGGCTTGGTTTAGAGTAGAGACAGACTGTCTAACACAGCTGATAGGTATTGGAAAATTATTGTAAATAAAGTACACGTAGTTCTTAATATAAAAGACTAACACCACCCCAAGGGCGGTCAGTGTGCCTCAAACCAACCTGCTGGACAGACCTCAGCGGGTCAGAGAAAGAATTTAATAGATAAAATAAACAACCTTTGTGAAAAACACCAATCACTTGTTTTTAAAATTTTAAAAGTTTAATAGTAATAAAATGGTTATAAAAATAGTAATACAGTTAGAGTAATAAAACTTTGGACAAATTGAATTAGGACAATACAAGACAATAGAGACAAAGAGTTATGGATGTCCGGGTACCTTTTTCTGGGCAGCACATTTGTACCTGGAGGCAGTGACCTGCTCTGAACACTCACTGACAACACCCAGCTCCTGCTCGTCTGCAGGGACTTACTGATCCAGGTTTGCCTGGAACATACCCCTAAAGCTGTCACCATGATATTCTCTGAAAAATCCTCTTTGCCCAGGATTTTCCCCTGGGAAGCTGAGAAGCCTCAGAGAGGAATGAAAATAATAATTATACCTGATTGCTGCTCCTGTGTTTGCTGCTTTGGAATGTGGCTTGGACATTGTTTACCAACAGGTGAGTGTTTGATTGGTTCCATGTGAATTGTTTTTAATTAATGACCAATCACCATCCAGCTGTGTCAGACTCTGAGGAGTCAGTCACGTGCTTTCATTATCATTTTTTGCTAAGATTTCTGATGTATCCTTTCTCTTTCTTTAGTATAGTTTTAGTATAGCATAATAGAGTAGAATAGAATAGAGTATTTCATAAAATAATAAATCAGCCTTCTGGGAACATGGAGTCAAATTTTCATCTCTCACCTCGTCCTGGGGACTTCACAAACACCACACAAAACAACTGTGGCCCAGGGAGTAGCTGAAAAATTTTGGAAGGATGACTAGTAAAAAAATTAATCTTTTTCCCCCCTGCCAAATGGGACAAGGAAAGCCTTTTCAGGGAAAATTCCTTTCCAGGAAATCTTTTGATTAAACAAAAACCTTTTTGCTTTTAAAAATTTTTCTCAGGTACTCCTAGCAGGGCCACATTGTATTTCTATGTGAAGGATCCATTATGTACACAACAGCACTACAAACCATCAGGGCTGCAGCAGCAGGGATGACTCACAGCTCCATTACTTTGTGAGCATCGTGGCACCTCTGCATGCAGATTGTTACTGCCAGCCTCACATTTGAATGTGTGTGGCTCATACAGAGCTGTGGACACAGATCCTGACCCATGAGGGCTGCTGGGGGTGCAGCTGCAATGGCCACTCCCATGGAGAGATTTGTTATCTGCCTGAGAATTGTTTTACTCTCAAATGAAAAAATGACAGAGCAGGTAAAAAAAGGAGTGTTGCAGCTTTGCAGCTGGACAGTGAAGGGCTGGGTGGAAATGTTTCCATGGGTCCCGCCCCACTCCTGGCGTGCTGCTCCAGCAGCCAGGGGGGTGCTGAGGGTCCTGCCCTGCTGCCATCTGCCAGAGAGCCTAAAGCACTAACCTGGATCCAGCTGATGGCCTCATGGATCACACCCCAAGCTCTTTAGCTCACAGTCAGGGCTCTGAATACGTGCATGCAAGTGTTGGTGGATACCCTGGATTGATAAGGAGCTCTAGCTCATCCAGGGCACCTGCAAATATTTGCATGAATGTATTCAGAGCGGGCAAACATTTGTGAATGCCTCGAATAAATGAGAAGCCTTGGAGGGTGAGGGGATTGCAAATCCCCTCTGTATTCCTTCCACAAGCAGCAGTGAGCACAGTAATTACTCCATGATGTGTGATGGAGAAGAGGCAATTCATGCCCCAGTGCCAAAGCTCTGCATGCAGCGGCCCCAGTGGGGCAGTGACTGGGGGTGTCCCCTGTCACTGGGGACAAAAAGGAGCCCTGTGCTGCCAGAGCTCATGCTGTGCCAACTGTGGCAGCTGCATACATTCCAGCTGATGATTCCACCAAGGCATCTCCAAATCCAAGCTGTGGAGCTGCTCCCTGGCTGCCCTTCCCCTGCCAGGTGTGGGCTGTGAGCTGCTCAGGGCAGCTATGGCTTCTTGCTGGGAGCATTTGCTCAGCTTTGGCTGAAAGAAATCCTGCTGTTTCCACAATCTCTTGCCAAACTTGCCCCGGTGCTGGGCTGTCTGAGGGCAGAGCATCCCTCTGCTGACACACACAGTGAGGCAGTTCGGGTCTCCTTGGATCTCCAGGGCTGGAGCCCATCTCCAACCACACGGAGGAAGCCAAGAGGCACAGGATTTCTTGGGAGGAATTTTTTACTACAGCTTCCTACACTGTTTGTTCATTGTGTTGACTTAACTCATCTTTCACCTTGCTGAGCTAAAGCCCTGAAGGTTTTGGTGTCAGGAATCCCTGTCAGTCGCAAGGGCAGTGATCTGCCTGCTCCAAATAGGCTGAGTGACGACTCCTGCTGTGGCTGCTGATCCTCCCTAATTGCTGCCACCACGTCAGCAGCCACATCAGGCTGGCTGAGATGACATGGGACACTGTAATCCCTGCAAATTCCCTCTCACCTGAGCCTTCTGCGTTCTTGCTTCAGATCTGCCGACCTTCTGTGGGGAGTTTTCAGGGGATAAAAGCAGCATTAATGGTTTGAGGGTCTCAGACCTCAGCACAGGCATCTCCTGCTGGGATCTGTTTGTGCTGCTGGCACTCAGCACCACAGGCTGTGCCCTGGGACCAGGGAATGCAGTAGAGGAGAGCTGGGAGAGAGAGTTGCTCTGGAATACACGCAGCTTCCAAACTCCTGGGAGAGAGAGTTATTCTGGAATACACACAGCTTCCAAACTCCTGGGAGAG
>NW_005054451.1:531211-544958 GCF_000277835.1 Geospiza fortis
CCTGCTGAAATGGAGGGCCCTGCCTCGACGCTGAGAACTTGCTACATGAAACACTGCAGAGTGCTTGGCATTGCTGAAAATCCACCTGAGCTGGGGCAAACCCCCCTCTCCAGGAGCTGCAGGTGCTCTCGTAGGATTGTGAAACAACAGTGCTCAAACAGAGTCAGCAAGTGTGCCCTGCCCATCATCCCAGAATATCCAGGCTTCCAGGATGTCAAGGTTTGCATGCCAAAACTCTCTTTGCAATATATGGTGACTGCTACCTATTCTTCTGCTGGATGAATAGCTCCCTTATGTTCTGGGAAGCTGATGTTTGATATGATAATAAAGTCTGAGCTGTGGTTTGGTGTAGAAAAACTTAACTTGAAAGGCTTTTATTCTGCTACGTTTTAAAAGCTGATTATTATTTTTAGGTTGATTTTGTTTTTAAAACCATTTTTAAAAGTTTGAGTTAGGAAGACTGCTTTGGTCTGGTTTAAGTGTCCAATTACCTAACTTACTCCAAAAGTACAACCACTGCAGGCAGGGACATCAGATTTGCTGGGTCCCCTCCAGAATGAAGTGTGATGGAATAGTGGGAGATCAAAACCTCGATTGCTTTTCAGTTTACATGGCATGTCCAACCCACTATTGCTCATTTGAGCTCAATGTTGCTCATTCGTTAGGAGCAGGCAGCGTGCCAGGGGCTGATGATGGAGTGCCCCACTGAGACATTGCTGGGCTCTCAAACCAGATTTGTGGCTGGACCCTTAGTGAGGATCTAGACTTAATTAGAGATTGTCAGAAACTGCATGAGTGATGGCTTTTTTTCTTTTTTTTTAATACCAAAGGCATTGTCAGGAGTAATAAATGATTGCAAAATGTTCCACGACCCCGCTGTGGCTGTCATCTACATACAGTATAGTCTTTCTTTTTATTGATTAGAAACAGTAATATAATATAAAACAGTTCTTCTCTCAAGCCAGACTGCTGAGGTTTTCAGAGAAAAAGGCCATGGCTTGTACAGAAACCAGCTGCTGTTCCTGGTAGCTTGAGACAAGCCAGGGTGTCTTGGAGTGCCTGGGAGAAAGGTGGGAATGGCAGAGCAGGGACTTTGAAAACACAGAGGACACTTAAGTGTGGGAAGGCAACCTTTTACATGGGGGGTTTCTGCCAAAATTTTACCTCCCAGTCAATAAAAGGACTTATCACATGGATGTTCCCCTGAAATCAACCTAAAGGTGCCTGAGTGTATCAATGGGGGCTGGGCCAGGTTTTTCTTTTTACTATTTAAATAATTTGAGTATTGATTTGGCTGGTTGGAAAGGAGAGAAGCATTCTGCAATGGGAAAAGAGGAGAAAAAATATGCATATTGATGATGATGATGAAAATAATAATAATAAACGCCATAGTTTGAAGATGTAGAAATGAATGTATATTGAATAGTTCATAGTTTTAGGATGTAGAAATGAATGTATATTGAACGTGAAAATTGCAATTTTTGTAAAAATACACTGAGTTCAGCAGTTACCTGGGATTAAAGAAGGTGGAGGGAAAATGAATCTCTTAGAAGCAGGATCAAGTTTTGCCTTGGGAAACAGCAGCTACAAGCTAATGGGATTTGAAAAAGGTAAACCTAAAGTTCTGTTAATACAGACAAGTGAGAAATTTTAAAAGTTAGAATTTCACAGAGACAACACAAATTGTGTCACAGTCAGCTGGAGGTAAAAATGCTCAGCATTGACCTCAGCCCCCTGGACTTCTGTTCCAGAGAGGGATTGGTACCAAACTGCTTGGTCTTCAGGCAATTTGGATTAAGAATCTCAAACATCTCAACAGCTGTTTATTGTATGGAACCTTATCCCTTAGATCCTATTTCTGCTTAAGCCAACATATCTTAATTCAGATTTCCTTCTTCTTTTTCCTCCCCCCTCTCTTTAAAACAGATATCAAAAAGTTATTTGGCAACTCCTGCCTTCAACCAAACGTTCCAGGACCTGGAAAGAGGGAAGAAGCTCAGTGACCTCCCAAGGAGGGGCTCCTTCCCCCATGGCCTGGGGGGCTCCTCTGGAGGCTGCTTGAGAGGCCACCAGCCCACCAGCCCTGGCTTCCAGGACAAACCCCTGCAGGAGTATTTCAACGAGAGGCTGATGGAGCTGGGGAGCTGCGAGAGCAAGGGGTGCAGCAGGAGATGCAGGGGTTTTGCAGAGAGGAGCCAGAGCCGGCGCAGGAGCGGCTGCGGCGCCGCGCGGGCGCTGGGCCAGGAGGGAGAGCAGCCCTGCAGCCCAGCACAGCAGCACAGCCACAGGGGCATGCAGAGCAAGGCTCAGCAGGAGATCCACAACATCCTAAAGGTCTACTCTGGTGACTTCTTGGAGCTTTTGACAGTGCCCATCACTGCTCCTCTAGAAGCGTTGGTGCAGGAGAAGTGATGCTGGAGCTGGTCACAGGTTTTCGTGCAGCCCTGGAAGAGTTGTTCCTGCTCTGCACCACATTGATTTTAGCTCAGGGGCTTGTTTTGGGATTGTTCTTGATTAACATTGCATGTATTTGTTTTCAGTTATTTCCTGGAAAGAATCAGCATGATTGAGCCATAGGTGCAGTACATACATGCATGTATTACTAGAATACTTAAGTTGCCTTCAAAAAAGCTGATTAATGTCAGAGGAGTAGCTTGTTTCCTGCTGTGCAGTTTGTGTTAATTAATCTGAGGAAAGGCTGTTGTATTCTGCCTCTTTATTTCACTTGTTTTAAGCCCCTTGCTTTTATGATGTCACTGTGGCCCAACAGATTTATGTTCTTACTGTGACTTATTTCTGACACAGATGCAAATAGTTGATGAGAAATTACTGATTTTCAGTCATTGCCATGTAATTATGAGGTGGATCACTGCAAGAGTCTGATGCATGAAGAGGCAAACACAGACATAAGATCTACTTTTAAATATGATCAGCCATTATGGTTTTATTTGCAGACTCAAAACGCCTTGACTCAAAAACCACAGCAGGGGCAAAGAGGAAAAAATGCTGGATTTAAGTTAGGATGATGGAATTAAGTATGAAAGAAGGCTCCTTCCCTCTTTCCTTCTGTAAATACAAGAACCACATAGGGAATTCCTAATGTAATCTGAACTTCAAATTGTTTATTGTATTTTAATGTTTATCGTGGTCATGTAAGTATAAAATGTCAGCTGCAGCTGAATCCTTTTACTATGGGAAATGTCAATGTTTAATTCCACAGTGAATATCAGACCCAAATGAAGCAATGATTTTAAGCTTCCAGAAAGATCTATTACTGCCTGTGGTATCATCAGCAATAAATTCCTCATTATAGTTGTGGTTTGAATGGATGTCTCTCTCTTTGCTTTCAGACTTGTTTTAATGTGATTTAACAAGTAAACCATGGCCCTGGCTGTACCCAGCCCCTTCTAATCTGACTCCTCTCCATCAGTTTTCCCTCCTTGTTCCTCTGTTTCTTCAGCCCTGGTGAAACTTGCCTCAAGTTTTCTTGTCCCTTGTGCAGGTCACATTTTCCTTCTTCCCAACACCAACTTGCAGAAATATTTCTTCTGCATTGCCTCCTCAGCTCTTGGCCTCACGTTTGTGTTTTTCACACTTTGAAGAGACCAGGGAAGGGGAGGGCAGATAAAGGAACTTCTCACATCCCTCAGGAAACAACCAAGAGTTTCCCCCTTAAAAAAAGGGGAAGGGAAACATGTAAGACTCATTCCACATCCTTTTCCCCATCCTGGGATCAAGATAATCTAAGGGAAACGAGATAGGATACTGAGAGCTCTCAGTCCTTTGTTTGTGGGAGAAAACACTAAATATTTAGGGCAAATGAATTTTTCTGAATTCCCAATTGTCTTCCTGCTGCAAATGCAGGGAGCAGCCAATTAGGTGAGATTTTCCCTGCAGGAAAATATTTTTATTTTTAAAGATCTAAATGGAAGTCTGAAACTCATAATGTATTAGCAGATGCCATTGAAGGGATGCATCTGGTTTTCATTGTGAGTTTGCCAGAGGTTAGTTTCTCCTCTAGGAGTGGATGCACAATAATAACATGGTATTATGTGAGGGCATAATAATAACAGTGCATGAGGAACACTATTAATGGGACACAGGCAACCTTAATTCTTTCATTTCTTAAACATGTGGCTTTGCACACTTGGATGTGTCCTTTTGAAGTTTGGTTTTGCGAGTCATTTCCCATCTACAAGGTTTTCAGAAAAGGGAAACTGCCTGCCTTTTTGCTCCTGATATTTTAATGACTGTCACACTGCAATAACCCCAGATTAGCAGGTCTGGAGCATCCTGAGCCTCTCTGCAGATCTCTGCCATTTGAATTAACAGAGGTATGTGGAGACTTGCACTGCTAGGGTGAGACTGACATTTGCTGACAGCAAAGGAAAACAAAGCTCCCTTAAGAAAAAAATTAGCAGCAATAAGCTGCAATTAAAAAGAAACCAGAAAACCAGGAATTCTCTTCTCTGAAAGAGTGGTGAGGCTTTGGAATGGGTTGCCCAGGGAGGGTGGTGGAGTCCCTGGAAATGTTCCAGAAATGACTTAATGCTATGGTTTAGTGGACAAGGTGGTGTTTGGTCAAACGTTTGACCTGATGATCTTGGAAGTCTTTTCCAACCTTAATGATTCTATGGTTCTGTGATTTACCCAAGCATCTGTAAATGGGTTATTCAAGCTGCTCAGCCTCTGGGCAGTTCCTCTTCTCCACTCAAGAGCATCAGTTCTTAACAGGCCATATTTAAATTTTATTTTTTACTTTTACTGAATGCCAAATGTGAAACAGAATTTCAAAACCCCAAAAAAGAGACTCTGACTTGGCAGAAACTTGCAATGTTTCCTCCCCCAGAAGGACCCCATAGACCTGAAATTTCACAGTCAGGCCCATTTATGGAATTTTTCATCTGTAAGGCACCCTGAGGAATTATAAAAAGTTGACGTGCCTTTTAAATTGGATTTCTTTCAAAATAGTGTCATGACTTTCCTTTGAGAAGCTGCACATCCCATGTCAGAGATAGTGGAAAAGTCTAAGAAGACTAAATCTCCCTGGAGGGAACATATCTAGATGTTGCTGCACAGAAAAGACATGAAGTTACAGATAAAAAAACCCCAAAAACCCAACAAAACACCAAGAGCTGTTAAGAGAAGAAATAAAATTTCATCTCACAGCCTCTCAGATTGTTAAAACCTTGTGAAAAAATGGCTTGGGTTTGTTTGGAAAGTGATAATATGCATGACCTGAATTTATATAGTCTATTACCTTGGGTTTTACTGAGCTTAGCTGTTGGATGTAGCTGCTTCTTTCATGCAGATAATCTGTTTTCTCAGTGTTCTTCCTTGCAACTTGGTGCAGACACTGCTTGCCATTAGTAGTCTCATAAAAATATTCTTTATGCCTCTTTGAAAAGTTCTTCTTTCTCCTCTTAAAGGAAAAGCAGTGCACCATCACTGTCCTGCTGGTGATTTTGCAGGCACCCTTTATCTCTGTTTCAGATGTTCCTGTGTGGAACTGTGCACAGCACCCCTGGCTGGTTGTTGTTTTCCTCCTGTAGATTTATTCTCTCTGTCTGGCTGGAGCTTAGGCAAAGCAGGGCCTCATAAATCAGGCAGTGCTCACTTCTCTTAAAGCAGAGCTCAAACCTCCTGCAGCTCGTGTTCCTGCTGGGATTTTGTCACCTTCTCCCTGAACTTGCCCCAAAAGCTGCAAAAGTTGTGTTGGCTGCTGGGGAAGGGGAAGGGGAAGGGGAAGGGGAAGGGAAGGGAAGGGAAGGGCAAACACAACCTGATGAGAACAGAACCTGCACAAAACGAGGTCCAACCTCAGGTTGGGTCCCTCAACCTTTGTGGTGGGACAGAAACCACAAAGCCACCCAGGAAGAGTTGGGCTGCACCCCACTCTTGCTGCAACCATCTTCAGGATCCAAAGCACCTGAGGGATCTCTGCTTGATTAGGTGCCTCATTAAAGCAAAACATATGGTTTCCATATATTTAAATTAAGGAATTTATTAAAAAAAAAAGCCAAAA
Source organism: Geospiza fortis (assembly GCF_000277835.1). Lineage (NCBI taxonomy): Eukaryota > Metazoa > Chordata > Aves > Passeriformes > Thraupidae > Geospiza > Geospiza fortis. The sequence goes on from NW_005054451.1 coordinate 537,237, forward strand.
AACCCAATCAAAACAGTGGTTTGATCTAAATACAGCAGCACTGTGACATTACTAGGACATTATGTACGAAGAATCCAAGCAGCCATAGAACACAGAAGCCTTTATCTTCAGTAACAATCTCAAAATGAAACTAGCTTCATCAAACAATGTTAAAGATCTCCCTGGAAAGAGAAACAAAACCAAACAGACCCTCCCCGCCCCTAACCCTCTGGATATTAGAATGACTTTTTTTTGTACAATATCAACAGCCACTAGCTCTTCTAATTGAGAACACTTGCTTTAATTTATTACAAAAATGATCTGTTGACTCAGTTATGAAAGACAACTTTTAACATTGCTTTAGAAGTGTCTGCTCCTCTTATAGACTACAGTATTAGAAGTGCTTAAAAACATTTACTCCTGGATATGCTCTTGAAATTCAATCAGAAGGATATTCTGTGTGTGTTTATATATCAAATATGAGTTTTAATTTTTAAAGCAGGTGAAAAGACTAACCCTAATATGAAACTGCAATTTTACAATTTAATTATTAGTCAGATATGGGCAACCACATGATAGTTCATGAAATCTTTAGGTCTATCTACATTGCTCAGAAACACAAAATAAAGTTTTTACAGCTTTCAGCTTCAAAAGGCTAAAATGTTCAGTCTTTTAGAAGAGTGTCCAGTGTTTAAAAGAAATGCAATTAAGGGAGACCGCATTCAATACACATGAAACAACTCGTTTGAGCTTGCTAATTAACATATCCAACAGCTGCACGTGGGGTGATGAGAAAGGAAAACACATTTGCCATCCAGCCACTACCTGAGGTGTTTCTTCTCTGGGAGTGAATCTTCTCTGCAGGACCACTCCAGAAATCCTGGAGTTCCCCTCTGGAGCCCACTGACCCCAGGCACTTCTGCTCTTTTTGCCTCTTGCTTCCAGACCCAATCTGCCCCAGATCCACGTTTGGGACCTCACACAGCACCTCACTCCGTGGGTGCCTAGGGAATCCTCTGCAGGCTTGGCCAAAAGAGTTGAACTAATGAATGTTGCTTTGCTCCCTTCCCCATAACTATTTATCTCCATTCTAAAATCAGAGGAAGTGTTTCCATGTGGATGCCACACTTACTGGCCAGATCTTCAGCAAGAAATGAATCCTTAAAACATTTGCACTGCCACCACTTTGTCTGCTGGAGATGTCTTACAGAAGTGCAGTTTGTTCTGTTTCATATCTCTAAGGAGCTAAGACAAACCAATAATAAAAGAGTCCTAATTTAGGAGAGTGTCTCACTAGTCATGTAAAGAAAGAGCAGCTACACTGAGCCTACTTCATTTAAATAATAATACAAAGACTTGATACTGATCTGGTTTATGCACAGACTCCAAAGTGCTTTCCATTGACAGACAGAGAGCATCCCTCCGTGTTTGGGAATGGGAAAACAAAACTGCACCGAGGTTGGCCCAGGGCAGTGAAGAAAAACACAGCCAGAAGAGGAATACAAACCATCACTCCTGGCTCCAGTACATAAAGCAAGGAGAATACATATGTGCCAGCAGTAATATCCATGTTAATGAATAGGCAGCAATCTGTTTAAAATTGCTTCTTTCATAAAGCCCATTTGTCAGTACACCAGCTTAGCTGATCCAACTGCAGCAGATTGTATTTGTATTATCACAGAGACATTTGGGGGAGGTCAGCCCATAATACTGTAGCATATTGTTGGCATTCACCTTCTTTGATGAAATTTTTTCTTTTCCCCAAAGGAAATAATTTTAAAATTCTCTGAACCAATGTCTTTATCTTTTCAGTTTTGCATTTAAGGAAAGACAATTATTACCAGCCAGCACTTTAATATTATTTAGTATAAAAGGAAGTGTGTCCTGTCCAGCACACAGAAGAGATGTTTTAAATTGATGTAGACTTTCTCTTAACTTTACATGAGGGTGTTAGTAATTATTCTCCTTACTCTAAATCTTTAGTAGTATTTTAAGTTAAAGGTCATATTTGTGAAAGGCTTGAGAAAGACAACTCTGGAACGTCCTGATTTCCATGGAGCCACTGAACAGAGTGATTCTTCCAAAATTCACTGCCAAATGAACCTCCCCGCAACCTGAGACAGACTGGGCCCATCCTTGGGCAGGAGAGCCTTGAAGGGAGGACTTCCAGAGCTCCTGCAGGCTTCCACATGATGGAAGATGGCCCACATGCCAAGAGACAGAAAGGATGTTCCTCCAAAGAAAAATCCAGTCTTTCCAAAGACTGTATGGGAAATGCCTGACAAATGATCTCCTCTGCAGTGAGTAACTTCAGTGAATGTGACAAATATTAACTGAACAAATCAACGATCACAACTAATTGTGGAGCAGGGGTGAAAACACCAACATCTTGTTCACAATGGAGCCTGTTCCTGTCCCATGGATGTTGGTGAGGAGCAGCAGCTGTGCTCTGGGGTTGTGCATTTATTGCTCTTCCAGAGCAGCCTGTGCAGAGAGCTCCTGGCTGAGGCTGGGTGCACAGAGCAGGCTGATGCTGTCCATGCAGGCTGGGGGATTCCTGCTTGCCTCATCCAGCTGTCCCCTCTGACCCTCAGAGGGACAACATTGTCTTTGAACCATGGGCCAGCCCTTGTGTGTGCAACCCCCAGGTCACTGCAGGAACTCTGACCAGCACATGGTGACCCCAAGGAAGAAAGTGCAGCAGTGTGGGGCCACTGCACCCCTGCTGAAGATTCACACACCGTGGGACTTCACAGCCTGTCCTCCAGAGCTCACAGCTTCTGTGTCTTCCTCACCCTGCCTGCGGTTTTACCACGAATGCAAGTTCATTTCCTGCTGGTTCTTTCAGTTGAGGCATGGGCACTGAAAAAGGTCAGCTGGATTTGTAACGTGAGCAGAGAATTCAAGCTGGATCCAGAGGTTTGGGTGAGTGACCTTAAGAATCTGTGTCTTCCAAATCTGGTGCTTTACTGGGTCAGCCAAGTTTGATTCCTACTGCTGATGGCACTCTCAGCTGTAGTTTCTGGGGTGACTGCAAATTGAGGTGGAACCAAGCTGTGTCTATGGAGAGCTGTTTTGTCTCTGAGCTGGCAGGAACCAGCAGGGCCAGGTGAACACTGTGATATTGAATTCTGCAGCTCCCTGACACTCACTTTGATCTGCACTACCTGCTTGGTTTGATTATCTTCACACCTTTCCCAGCTTCACAAGCAGGTTTTTGTTCAGAAACAACATCTGAGTCATGGCCATTCTTGAGAAAAACCTCTTTTTAGATAATCCAGGTCAAGAGTGCACATCTAAGAGTTCGTTATTTTTTGTTTCCTTCATTATTCATTTGTTTAAAAAAAGCCTCACATCCAACAGTGGGAGAAAAAAATGCTACAAGACTCAAATGAACCTTGAGACACTGTAGGAAATGAATAGCAAACACCTGACTCATGAAAGTCTGTCAACTAATTAGTGTTCATCAGACTCCTCAACAAAGATTTAAAAATAAAAGGCATGCTTGCATAATTCAGGATCAGATTGCAAATGATTTCTGATTCTTAAAAAGAGCTAAGTTTGCTCATCTGTCTATTTAAAACAAGCAACCAGATCTGAGCATATGCATTTTTTGGAAAGAATTTGGATGGTAACTGAAGACGAGATAAAGGAAATGAATCAGTCTGGAAAGCTATTACAGAACTACTCCTTTCAACTCCTTTGTTACCTGCAAACCAATCTCAAAATTCACCTGGATCAAAATACTAAAAACCTTATTGCAAATTCTCTCCAAGGTTGTATGACAAAACTACTTTTGTTTTTTTCAAAGTTCCCAGTGGTTTTTAAATTTGACTCCATGGAGCCAACAGCCAAATGCCTGTGGAAGCCTGGCTGTGCAGGGCACTGCCTTGACAGGGCTTCAGCCCTGAGTTCTGGGCCCAAACTGCACCTGGTCACACAATGGAAGTGCAAGGACTGTGCTCCTACTCCAGCTCTGAGTGCAAGGTAAGCTGAAAAATTAAAAAAAAAATCCCAACAAAAATAAGAAGGAATAAAAAACAAATCCTACAGGTTTTGTTGTTGTAGGCAAACCATGACAAGGAGATCCCTAGGACTGGTCATTAGCACTTCTGATGGATTTTAAGCCTTCCAGGGCTGGTGCTGAAAGGTTCTGCTGCCCCAGCATGGTAATACTGTTTGTAGTTTGTAGAGACACTGCAGGGATGAAATCTCTGTCTGCTGGTGGTGTTTCGTGTCTCTCCCCTTCCTCTCTCACTGCTCCAAGGAGGTGGGATTCAGAGGGGCTCCATCCCAGGCCTGATGCCTCCAGGTGCACAGCAGCATCCTTCTTCCGTGCCATGAGAATTCCGGATATCCAGCCCTAGCATCACACCCTGCAGGTACCCAGGGAGAATGAATGCTTTCACCCTTCCAGGACTCTGCCAGAGTCCCAGAGCTGCTGAGTGAGCACTGTCCTGGCTGAAAGGAGAGCAGCACAAGGCACAAATGCTGTCATTCACTGCTGTCCCTAAAACGTCATCCACCACAGGTTAAGGCTTTAAGGCTGGGAGCATCTAAAAGGTATAATCAACATTTGCAATTTCTTCACCAGCTTTCAGAAAGGGATTTGTTAGTATTTCTCAGTACTGGGAGATGGTGAACAATGAAGATTTTAGTCTTCACATGCCAAATTAGCAACATCTCTAAAATCCTGCATCTTCTATAAGATCTGCAATGCCACCATCTGACATGGGAGAATGGCTGAAGCCTCATCTCCCTGTCTTGACTCTTCTCTGTCAGCTGCTCTATGCAAGTCCCTGTTCTGTCTCTGTCTCACAGCTTCAAACTGCTTTGCTGTGTCATTCCTGTGTGCTTCTCACTCAGGGATTTGCCACCACTAACCTTCATCCTATTTTCCCTCAGCACTGGCCACACAGAACATGCATGTGGCAGTCTAATGAATTTTGGCTATTAACACTCCCACTGGAACATCACTTCCTTGGACCCTGGGGTAGCTCCACTGCTGGCTAACAGGATTTTAGACACACCAGGGTGGCTTTCAGATGCTCCTGATGACCCAAAGGTTTAGAAAAATCAGTATAGTCTAGCCAACATTGTAAAGAGTGTGGGGAACCAACACACTCTGCAGAACACTTTGGGCTGCAGCTGTGGGCACAAAAATTTTCTATTTCCTGTGGAAGTAACCATATTTTTGGTCTGGTGTTCTTAACAATAAGAGTGAAATACTTGAGAAAAGCCTGATTCTGATGCCTGAGGTACTGCTACTGATCCTGCCTGATCTGCTCATCCTAGTGGGGACAGAGGTTTTGTCAATGGTTAGAGGATCCCGGACAAAGAACGATGGAGCTGGGAGTGGGAATTATTATTTCACACTGGCATTTCATTCAGTTGAGGATCTAATCGAGGGGATGTCTCAGGGGGTGTTTGCATGACACATGGAAGTATTTTAAGTGCAGGCACAGCCTGTGGGTTCTGCTACTGCCCAAAAGAAGCTCAGATCCCACTCTGAGCCTCCACAGCTCAGCTCCACAAAGCTGTCACAAATCTCATGGTTGGCACAAACCAGACTGCTGAACTTCCCTCCTGCTGCCTCTTTGATGTGGGCAGCCGTGGAAGGACCTTGGGCTTTTCACTGCAGTATGGAGAACAGTTTGAGTTTTGCTCTCTTTTCAGCAGGTGCAGGTTTGAAGTCCTAGAAAAAGAAATGGACATTTGCTATCCTGGTCACCTCTCCCTCAGCTTTGTTCTGCCTGTTGCCAGAAACAGCACAAACACTAGTGAAGGAAAAGAGCTTAAAACAGGGCTCCCTTTCTAACTAAAAAGCCTTTGATGGAACAACAACATAAGTGCAAATCTCAGCTGTGCTGGTCCCAAGACATCACAAACCATCAGCATAGCAAGTAGCGTTTTTGAATGCATCAAAATCTTGTCTTTTAGCATTTAATGCGAGACATTACAAACTAATGAAGAGGAGAAATGTATGCAGTGTTGCTGTAAACCAAATATACAGATGTAAAATAATTAAGAATAAACTGTTCCATAAAAATGCATGTCAATAAACCCCCGTCTGATAAAGTGATTTATGAAGAATTTTCTAGAATTGCTAAAAAGAATGATTTCTCATTTGAGGCTCTGGAAGTCTTGAGTCACATTTTGTTTCTTTTAAAAAAATGTCTTAAAACACATGGCTTTACAGCTGCTGCTTGGAAAATATACACCTCCAAAGTCTGACTTTCATTTAAATACAAATGTACAAAATGTAAACTGAGACAATAGAGAAATTTACAAAACTTTTCTTTAAAAATAATAAAGACAAAATTCAGTTCTAGTATGATGCTATTTAAATACGTGCAAGTAGTCATGTTCATTGAATTTCTATTGCAATGTTCTAAAGAGACAAATTTGATTCACACAGTCTTGAGTGCCACCTCCAAAAACAGACCTGAGTGGAAATTTCTTCTTAAAATGTGAGGCTCCACTGGAAGGAATGGATAGAAAATCTCCATTTTGGGAGATCCAGATTTGCTTTCTTTTCACTCAACGGTGGAGGCTCTCTCATCCACAGAAGCTCCAGAGATTATAGTGGAAGGATGCAACATGTTGTTTCATGGGACTGAGCTGGAACTAGCTGCTTCCAGTGGAGTTTGAACTTACGTGATTTGAATTTATGTGATGATTTAAACTGGCCTTTGAATTTGGAGAACTCTTTGAATTGTTCTGATGCTGTAGGAAGAGGAAGAAAATGACAATTAGATTTCCATAATATGCTACGGTTTTATTTTAAATCCAGCACCTTTCATTTTATGGTACTGGCTGGACTGCAAAATTCTTGCTTGAAGATCTTCAGATGCAAAATATTCTTCATTTTGTAGTCTCTCTAGGTCAGCAGAACCATGGCAGTTCTTGAGCAATGCAGCAAAGAAGACTCACTCCAGCTCCAGGAGCCAAATCAATTCAGCGCAAAATGTCAGTATCTGCTAAATCTGAATACAGAGAGTACCTGCCAATGCTCAGGCATGGCTTTAACCCTACAGAAAAAACCCAACCTAAGAATGTTATTGACATTTGCAAGTGGTGCCTTGGTGTCTCATGAAAACTGCACATCATGTTTCATCCAGGCTGCTCTCTTCTTTATTATCTTTACTTTCCTGACACAACTACCTCCCTCAAAATGTTTTCCTTTTTATTTTTTAAACACATAAATCAAGGATTTTCACAAGGAACTTCTTAAAACCATAGAACAGTTTCAAAAGGCATTTCAGCATACCACTGAAAAACAGGTTGGGTGAGAAGTTTTCAACAGCTGGAAACAAAACTCATGAGCAACACTGGTGGCAAAAACAATCATACAAGGTAGACGAAAAACTTGAGATATGGAGGAAAATGTGAGAGCCAGCCCTCTCTAAGATGAACTGCCTTTCTCCTAGCACAAATATCACCAGAACAGGGCTGTGAAAACAGGCATCTACAGGAGTTTCCTGATCTTAGTTAAAAGATCTCACCTGTCGCTTAAATATTCTCTGTAGCAATCCTTTCTTGGGTGGCTCTGGGGGGTAGCTTTTGTTTAGGTCTGGTGAAATAGTACCATTTGGTCCAAATACATTCAGCTCCTTGAAGCACTCTGTTTCTATCATCTAGTGAAATATAGAGAGAGAGAGAAAAAAAGGAATTATTCATCTGCACTAAATAAATTCCAGTAGTGCTAGGTTCTTCAAAGTCAGCAGTGTGTGAGGAGAGTTA
>NW_005054451.1:544999-547795 GCF_000277835.1 Geospiza fortis
GAGGCTGAGTCTGCTCTGTGTGTTTGCACATCAGGCTTGTCATAAGCTGCCCCACAAGACTTTCTGTTCTTTCCTCCAGCATTGCAGAGAATACCAGGCAAAGACAGGCACACTCACAAAATCCCAGTTATTAGCAGCTAAGTGGATCTGCTGTTTGATGCAGAGCTGGATTCTGAAATCCACTGTTGGCTGTGTTTTGATGCCAAGCAGAAACAAAGACCCAGACATGGAAATGCTGGAGGAGCTCAGGGTCCAGAGTGATCTGCTGCAGCTGGGACTGGCTGCAGACAGTGGGTGACAGCAGGGTCACCAGTGGAGGATCCTTAAGGATTTCCAGCAGAACCACAGAAGGTGCTGAGAGCTGTCCAAACACCTCTGCAGAAATCCAGGAGGAGGAAGTACAGTAGGATCCTTGCCAATTTACACAAGCACACAGAGCCAACAGATACAGTCACCTGAACCTGACATCTGTGCTACATTACAGATCTTGAAAGAGGCCATTTGTAACTCATGAAAGCATTAGAGTCTGGCAAGCTGTCCAGTAGCTATATATTACTGGAACATAGAGCTCCTCTTAAATCGTCTGTGTTACGGGGTTTATTGCAGTAATTTTGCTATGATACATCCTTACCTCATTTTGCCATGGAATAGACACTGATCCTGTGGAAAACTTGGAATAGAAATCGTCATCTGTTTGGTCCAGGTTAACTCCTTTCACTGTGGAGAACTGCTCAATGTCTAACACATCCTTGCAGTACACTGCTCTGGGCTATGTCAGCAGGGAAAAAAAAAAAGAAATGAATATTTCTGAGTCGGACCATGTGCTTTCATTCACAGATTCAGTCAAGTGAGAATGTCTAACAAGTGTGTGTCTGCATCCTCCTTCTCCAGGCTTGCTCTGCCTGCATGTTTATCATCAAAGGCTGACTTCACTTTAAGCACATTAAGCTTCCTATTCCAAAGTCCTCAAAGCATCAGTCAAAGTGGGTTTTAGTCATCCATGTGCCATCTGGTTAAGAGGTGAGAGGAGAAGGACAGAAAGAGCCAGAAAAGAAAAATGGAAGCCTTCAGCAGTCTTTTCATTTAGAGAGGGAACAACAGAAAACCAGAATGTTTACCAGTGGCACACTACAGAGAGCCCTGGAAAGAGGCCTCAGATAGAAGTGCCCTCCTGCCCAGATAGCTGTGGAGTTTGCAGCTTGGAAGTTTAAAGGAATGTATCCTAATTGCTAAAGAAAACAGAGGAGGTTTGGCATTTTTCCATTGTTTTTATTAATAGCTCAGCTGCTGGAAGCTGCCCAGAATTACCTCTATTAACTCTTTTAACTTGGCTGCATTTCTTCAAAGGAACAGTCAAACGGCTTTGCCTTTTTGAACTACTCAGTTTTCTGGGGTGACAGAGACCAAACTCTCTGCAGTGATGGAACTTCCAGCTCGTACTCTAGCAGTCAGCCCCAGGGAGCAGAAAGAGCCACCAGTGGCTGCCTGTCACAGGCAGTGTGTGTGCCCAGGGATCTCCCATCAGCAGCACAGCCACCCTTTGCTGCGCAGGGATAACTGAGGGGTGGCTTGTGGGACCAGCCTGAACCCTAGCCCTTGTGGAATCCCGCTGTCTGTCCCTGGTTCCAGGACTGCACAGCCAGGGGTCTGTGCAGCACTTTATTGATCTGGATCTGAGCACTGTGACCAAACAAATTGACCTAATTCCTGACAGAAGTCCTGTTTGCTGAAGGCTGTATCCCTCTGCACTCCTGACAGCTGCAATCCACAACATTTTTGTAAGAGAGGATGGAGAGACATGGCTTGGATAACAACTTTTGCCATTGGCTATATAGCTTTGGGTGATTCAGCTGCCTTCAGTAAAGACTGGGAGATCTATGGATGAAGTGCCAAATAAATTAAATTAGGGGCAGCTCTCGAGCTCCCAATAAAGAGCCATAAAGATTTATGTGCCTTTGCTTTTGCAAATATGTCTCCAAGAGGTGCCTTCTAGGCCTTACGTGCCACAGTTTTTATGCGCTCTGGTGGATCCCAAATTTGAGCCCAGAATTTTATAATTTTCTACATCAGAAAGAAATAGTAGCTTGTCTCTTATTTCTTCCCGCTAAAGCAGGTCGTAACACCACAGGCTAATTGGCAGGAATAACTAGGCTGCATAGTAAAATGTAAAGCAAAACCAGAGCAACTAAAGTAAACTTTTGTAGCGTTCAAACCACTTTGGTTTGGTTGAGCCTGCAGCAAGGGGAATGGGAGCTGCCAAGATGTTACTTTCTTTAATATGTTAAAATGGCAGTGTTTACTTAGAACCATATGGGGACTTTAAGGATGGAAGCTCCAGCCAGAAAGAGAGCCCTGCAGGAGGGAAATAATCAGATAACTCTGCGCACTGGGCTAGAAACCGATACCACAAAAGGGTGGAAAAAGTTTTGTTGGTGCCAGTGCAACAAAGCCTTTCAGTATGTGTGAGCCTGGTGTGTAAATCTGAGCAAGGACTCAGTTGGGTTCTGTGCCCCAAAAAGCTCCAAATGCTCTCCAAGGTCCAAGTCACCTTCTCTGCTTGAGGTGACACTTGATAGCTGAGCCTGGCTCAGACTCTCTGTAGCAAATGACTGTTCTCATGATGATCCAGCTCCACAGAGCCCTGGACTTTGTGTTTCTGGTTTCACCTCTATAAACGTGCATGCACACATTTGGCTTTCACTGCTGAGTGTCCCAAGCACCACCTGGTTCTGAGCACACTTATTTTCACAGTAATGCCAGGGGTGAGGGCTCCCAGTGCCACCAGCACCGTGCAGG
>NW_005054451.1:547805-548025 GCF_000277835.1 Geospiza fortis
GGTAAAAGGAGTGGGAATGGATCAAACCCCAGATTACATCCACATGCCAACAGAACCTTCTCTCCTCTTCCTCCCAGCCTCCCCACTCCATCCCCACCACTTATTACACCTTCCTGGGGTAGCTCCCTGTGCAGAGAGCGATGATAACCCTGAGACAGAGAAGCTATTTTAGAAACAAACCTCTTAAAAGAGGCCACTGGGGGTTCTTGCTATTGTACTT
>NW_005054451.1:548044-549355 GCF_000277835.1 Geospiza fortis
ATTCCTGCTTCTAACCGCTTGAAATTCATGCTCTTGAAAAAGGGGTGTCTCTTCACCTCTGCTGCCCCTTCCCCCTGACATCCCAGCCGCTGCTTCACGTCTTTGGTGAGGAGCTGAAACGTGCCAACAGGAATGGGGAGGCTGTCAGAAAGGCAAGAGCTCCACAAAGATATTTTTATCTCCACTTGTTTTTGAATGTGCCCATAGGGATGTACAGAGGGGAGTTGCAACTGCCTGTTGCTTAAAAGCTGAAGTTAAATGGATTAGGAGTGCGCTGTTCTACATGCTGGTGAAATCCTCAGAAAATCACCTGCTGTAAAGTATTTACAGTCAAAATAGAGACCATTTCTTTTGCCTGCTTTCAGTGAACACTTTCAAGAGGAGATCTGACATACCCATAGTAACACATAAAGATGTTATATCTTTCTTATATGTTACTGACATATAAAGATGCACATTCGTAAGTTCCATGTGCTTTGTCTCAGTTTTTTTGGTTTTGTTTTTTATGTTTTTAAGAATAATTTTCCCTCAGAAGAACAGGTGCTTAGGAAAAGCCAAAAATACCAAATTGTATTTCCCTCACCCGTTGCACTATATTCCAGAGCATCACATGACACATTGAACCAACCCTTTACAATCATGGGCTTCTCAAGGTGAGCTCCATTCATGGAGCCAGTGCCCAGTAATTATCCACAGCTCTGCCTTGTTTGTTTTCAGAGAAGGGCAGTGCTCAGCCTCTACCTGCTACAGCAAGTCCTGCCTGTTTCCTGGGTACCCATAATGGAGTGATGCCCACCAAGTGAACTCAGCATCTTTGGAGTATCAGACGAGCAAGTCCATGAACAGAAACGCTGTGATATATTTACAGGAGAGATTCAACAGGGATATACATACAACATGATATAGATACAGGAGAGAGTCAACAGCGGAGACTCAGCAGCACCTTCCAGTGCAAGAGAGCTGGAGAGGGACCCTGGATAAGGGCATCTCACAAATAGACAAGGGGGAATGGCTTTAAACTGAAGGAGGGCAGGTTTAGATAGCATATTAAGAAGAAATTCTTCCCTGAGGCTGATGAAGCCCTGGCACAGGGTGCCCAGAGAAGCTGTGGCTGCCCTGGATCCCTGGCAGTGCCCAACTCCCGGCTGGACACTGGGGCTTGGAGCAGCCTGCGCCAGGGGAAGGTGTCCCTGCCCATGGCAGAGGGTTAGACTGGATGGAGTTAAGGATCCCTCCGAGACAAACCTTCCTGCGGTTCCCTGGGTGCTGCTGAGCCGCTCGGGCGGTGCCGCCGGGAGGCAGCAGAGGGAA
>NW_005054451.1:549370-588484 GCF_000277835.1 Geospiza fortis
CAGCCGGGCCAGAAGCAGCGCTCAAGCCCTGCCCGGGTGGGCTGCGCTCGGTGATGGCACAGAACGCACCAGCAAAGCACAGCAAAGCACAGCAGAGCACCTGCACAGCCCAGCGGGCTCGGCGGCAAGCGGGACAGGAGCTGGGGCTGGGCTGGGCTCTCTGAGCCCGGGCAGGCACCGGGAGCACCCCCGGGAGATCCCCGGGGCCGTCCCACGTGCGGGGGATGGGACGCAAACGCCTTTGGGAAGGCTGGGGAGGAGTCCCGCGCTCTCGGGAGCATCCCTGCAGGAGCAGGAGAGGGAGCCAGGCGGGTTTCCCACCAGGGCAAGGCTGCCTGGGGATGCTGCTGGGATGCCCAGCTCGGGGCTGTGTGCCCAGCTCAGGGCTTGTGTGCCCAGCTCAGGGCTTTTGTGCCCAGCACCTTCTGCCTCATCTCACCGAGGCAGCAGCCCAGCCCAGCTCAGCTGCCTCATCTCACTGAGGGGAAACTTGGGAATTGTTTGTTGCTAATGTCATGTTGTGCTCTTTCCTCTGGTGCCTGGCTGGAGCTGGGGTTTCTTGTCCTTATCAGGGGTTTACAGTGTCACAGCTCCTCAGGCTTTGCTACCACTGGACATTTCTGCCACCTGGGCATTGGTGGTTTTTCTGGTCTGACTTCCAACAGCCACCTCAGTTCTGCTCCTGTGCTGCTGGGGGCCTCATTTCCAGCCTGAGATGGCAAATGGCTTTGGCAATCCCTGTGCCCCAAGGTGCAGAGGCCACCCTGAGCAAGCTGCAGTGGCAGCAGCTGAGCCAGAAATGGTGGTGAAGGAGCTTACATAGACATAAGCCCCTTCACATTTTCTGCTCAGGTCTTTCTGCCCCAGCAGCAGCAATAACAGGAGGCTGAATGCTCACAGGAATGGGTTTAAAGCCACTGCTGCTGGCCACAGTAGCAACATTCAGCTTCCAAATAGCAACAGCCCTTTCTTCCCCACACTTTGCCTCCGATGCTGCCAAGCTGGTGACATCTGGGCTGACAGATCACAACTGGCTGATCCATAAATGTAAAAAGACTTGAGGAAACATCTGTATGCCTTGCCATTCCCTGAGCAGAGAGATTCACATGATACTGTAGCACATCCATCTGACTCACTGCAGAAGATCTGTCTCAGAGCACTTCTCTGGACTTTGCTTTCCCTGCTAGAAGGAAAGAGCGATGCTTTGCTTTCGAATAATTGCCTTAGACTTCGAGTTCTCATGGTCCTGAGACTAAAATTTTTGTTGTGAGGAGTTTTTTGGGGTTGTTTTTGGGTTGTTTTAGATTTTGGTTTTTTTTAAAATCTCAACAGTTTTACGCTCTAGCCTATTTGAAGATGATCGCTTTGGAATTCCCAGTCAGAATCAGGTTTACTCTATTCTGGTTGGGCAAAGAAATCAAAACTTCATTTAATCTTTTATTCTCATGTCAGTAGGACTTTCCTGACAGTTGTAAAGAAGAATCTGAAAGCAGAAAGACCATTTTTAGTACCCATGGCTCTGGTATAGTTTTGGAAATGATACCTTGGACCTTTGAGGAGCAGCTGAGGAGCAAGTGGAGGTAGGAAGGGATAGATTTGGACCTTTCTGGAGATGATACAGGAGATCTCTGCAGTCTCTGCCCTCAAGTCAGCTCTGAAGGGATGAAAAGGGGCTTATTTCCCACCTCTGCAGTCTGGGTTCTGGGCTTAGTGGGGAGACCAGGCTGGTCTGTGAATTTGCCCTTGTCAGCCTGTAGGATGTTTGGAGTGTGCGGTCAGAGAAAAGGGTAGCTGAGGACAGAAAAAGCTGCCTGGGAATTCCTGGGTTCCTCCATGACAAACAAGGGAGTATTCAGTAACTTCAGATGCAAGAAGGAAGTTTCTGGAGCATGAATGCAGTTGGTTGTGGGTGGCTTGGCCACTGCTGGCTGAAAGACACAAAAGGGAACAGGCCTGGGGACTGAAAGAACAGGGAGAGGAGAGGATTCTCCTGCAAAACCCTGCTGCAGGGGAGCTACAGTCTCCTGAGAGTCCCAGGAGAGTCACAATGGAGAAAAATGCTAGAAATAAATGGAACTTGAAAAGCTGTAGATGCAGCCAGCTCTAGAGATGGCAACAGGTGAAACCAGACATTCTTCCTTGCTTCTGTTGTGGATATCAAGACATAGCATGGACTAGAATATTCTCCAGAAGGCAGAATCTTTCCTTTCACCAAGGAATAATTAGTATTTCACCATTTCCCGTAGCCCCAGAAGCTTTCTGCAATAGTAAACCTGTGCAAGAGCCTGAAATATGCATCCCATTTGGGAATCTGACATGGAAAAGAGAGAACAACCATATGTTATAAGTCATCTCTACACTTTTGTTTAATTCATCTTCAAAGGGTTTGTTTAATATGAATAGAGAGCAGAACAAAAGCAACTCCATCAGGCTGATGACAAGCCCTCCTGGGACAGCAGTGCAAGGGACCCCATCAAATGTAATTTAAATGTAATCCTACAGTAGAGCCTGCAGATAATTCACAGTTTCAAATCTGGAGATGGCCTGGGCCACCCAACCATGCATGAAGCTAATGCCAGACAGCAGAGCTGTGAGTTCTGGTAAAAAAGGCTCCAGTTGACACTGGACATTTAGGATTTAGTCTGCAGAGTTCATGGGCAGACCATGACTAGAACAGGACTTTCAAAGAGAGTCTTGAGTAGCAGCAGTAACGCTCCATCAAGATCTTGATACAAAGAGCTCTCTGATACTTTCATGTCACTCATTTGATCCCCACTGGGGATTCAAACTCTGCAATGTCTGAGACTTTTTTCCATGACTTTGTTTTGCTTCCTTTACAAAAGTTGTGAGGATTGCTAAAAAAAGCCAAAAGTCCCCAAAGCACTGTTTTATCTTCATGTGATCAGTCAGTTCATCTCCAGACCACACCACGTAATAAATAATTCCAAGTTCTAAGATGTTGTTCCTAAAATTATAGGAGTAAGGAAAACAAAAAAATTGCCACTCATGAAAGGAGACAAGGGGAAGGCTAAAACCACTTCATTGACTCAGCTGATCAAGCAGTTTAAGGAATCACCTAGCTAAAGTTCAGCCCTGATACTGAAGTAAACATATTTTAAGCAATTTTTAGAGAACAGAAAAGCAATACTATGGTCAATTACTAAATGAGAGCAGAGAGATGAAAGAGCAGTTATTCTTGGGCACTGCTAAACTTTAAGGTGTCATAATGCTGATTTTCTTGGGATGAAAGCGGAAAGGAGGGATGGCAGTAGGCAGGAGTAGCTGTATGTTGACAGAGCTCCTGATGGCAAGTGAAGAACAGGAAAAAATTGCTTTTAAGGAAAACAGAACCTGTTATCTTTTAGTTGGTTGGGGTGACACTTTGAAAAGGGACTGGACGTCAGAAACATGGAACAGCTCAGGCTGGAAGCCACATCTGGACATGGTCTAGTCCAATCCCTCCAATCTCTATCCTAGTTCAAAGCAGAGGTTCCTAGGGCAGGTTGTTCCAGACCTTGTCCTTGCTGGGTTTTGGGTATCTCCCAAGTGTGAGACTGCACAGCCTCTTTGGCAACCTGTTCCACTGTTTGGCTACCCTCACCATGGAAAAATGTTTCTTAATGTTCAGAGGGAACAGAACAGCTTCTGTGCCTCAGTTTGTTTCCCTTGCTTCCTGTCCTGTTACGGGACACCCAACCAAGAGTTTGGCTCTGTCTCCTTTACACCATCCCACCAGAGACCCCCTGGGCAGGGCAAAATGGGAGCTGCAGGGATAAAAGGCATCAGGGAAGGCAAGTCTGTGGGAAATGCAGACAAGCAGGGCACTGACAGAGTGACAGAGGAGCACAGCAATGAGGGCCCATCCAACACTGCTGACTTGAATGCACTTCAAGTCACATCTCTGGATGCATGACTGCACTTGTCAGGGAAAACCGGCATGAACATCATGGAGTACGAGGCATAACCACAACAAACACGGAGCATTTCCTAGAAAGACTGGATTTTTTCACAGAAAAAACACACCAGGAGCAGCTATGTTATATGGGAACTATGGGTTGGGGATCTTCCCAGAAAGCCAGCTGCCCCTGTTCCTAATTATTTGTTATTCATCTCTGTTTCAGTCCAAAATGAGGTCTGATTTATGGGAAATTACTTACAAAATGAAACATGGAAACATGGGATGGACGATGATTAATGGAAGCTATGATATGTGCCTGCAAAAATGCAAAAGGGCACAAACATCCAGGAGGGGAAGGCTGACGTGGGGTGACACCAGAGGGTTTTCCTATGAGTAAATGAACAAAGACAATGTATTTCCTGGTGGTGATCCTATTAGCTCATGAAGAAAGCTCTGAAGAGAAGGCTGGGCAACATGGTGGGAAACATTTCCTCACTCCTGCCCTGAAGAGTCCACTATGGGAAAGCCTTTTGTGTTGGATCTTCAAGAAGGATGAAGTTTCATTTATGTATTGCAACTTTTTGCTTAATTCTGCAGACATGATGGGTACTTTATGACTCTTTTGTTTCCTCGTTAAGATGCTGATGCAAAGCAACAAAGTTCTGGCTTTCAATACAAAAAGCAAAAAGAAATTGAGAAAATATGAATTTGAATAATGGATTTAAAAATAAAAAACATCACTTGATAAAATAAATTACTTTTGGATGAGAAACCACAAAGGCCATCACACTCAGTATCAGGACTCAGACTCTTCCTGCCTCAAGATAATAATGCTCAGAAGAGGAAAGCTTATCTTTGGATCTATTAATAGTTTGCACAAACCACCTCAATAAACATGCCACATGATTGGACAGGGAAGCAGAAGTGATCAAGTATTCAGGAGTAATTTATATATAGTCCAAGCTCCCCTGAGGCAAGAGAAAGAGCTATATAATCTCCTGAGGTCCTGACTCCCTGAAACCAGAATCTCCATGGCTGGAAGATGAAAATGACCACTACAGTGTCATGACTGTCTGCTGCCCTGGGAATGTGGTAGGTATCTACAGCACTATCCCATCAATGCTATGTTTAATTCTTCTCAGCTTTAAGTTCTCATGGTTATTTTCAAAGTGTATGTTCATTCTGTTATGCAAGGGAAATAAAGAGTAACAAGAAGGGCTTCTACAGGTATGCCAGCCAGAAAAGGGGGGTTGGATTATGTGATCTTTAAAGGTCCCTTTCAACCCAAACTATCCTGATTCTGTGCCTCAAGCAGCAAGGTAAAATTTTGGCCTCACATCTCCATTTCAGATTAACAGCAGGACACACACACAAATTCCCTGCCACTCCAGCAGACGCTGCTCCTCACCTGGTGAGAGCTGAGATGCTGCCTGAGGAGAGAGGGCAGCCAGCTGGGGCACATGGGATGCTCTGTGAGAGCCCATGGCTGCCCCAGGTCCTCCATGTCAGCTTCACTGGGGGCTCTGCATCACCAGTTAAGGGCAGTGAAGGGCCCAGCGCATCTCTCAAGAGTGATGTCAGTTAAACACCACCCCGAGGATTCAGGAATGACTCGGTGCACTGTGAGTTAATGACTTCCAGGCATGACTCTTGGCAGTGCTACCATTATTATTTTGCAAGGAGACTTCAGTGTCTCTTCATGCAGCCAGCCAACCAGAGTGTTGTGGATCTGCTCTTTGCTTGCCTGTTGCACAAGGCATTGGTGAAACCCTCCCTACCTATTTGTTCACCTTTCCTCCCCTTCGTTCTCCCTCCACCAGCAAACACAGATAGGTCATTGTCTCCAAAGGAGACTTCACTCGTTAGCAAACAACACCCAGAAAAAGGCCACATCCTTTTCCAAATTACAATTCAGCCCTCTAAAGATGGATGTCAACAAGACATTGATGAATTCAGACGCAGCTTTGAGATTTCTCAGAGGGATTGAGGATTTCCATTGTCAGACATGGCTATTGTGCTACGAAAATGACTCCCAGCTGAAGGAGTGAGAAAACATTTTGAAGAACAACTCAACAGTATTAAGAAAAGCTGGATACCCTGACACCCCGGGGGAAAAGCTGCTAACAAAGTTAGTGAGATGGGCCGGGACAACATTTGAGTGTCACAATAATTTCATTGCATAATCTTTGTCCTGCTTACCCCCAGCTCTCACCAAAGACAATGGAAGCGTGGGGTTTGCAGTTCCTTGCAGGAGACAATCAGATTCTTGCATCATCGAGTCCTTTTTCTTTTTTTCTACAAGTTTATAAAAGACAGAGATGCATTCTTGACTGCAAACTAACATTCAAAGTCTCATGAGAATAGACACCGCTCCCTTGGCCATAAAACTTTGGAGAGGGCTTGGGATGACCGTGATGAATCTCACGGAGAAACAAGCCCAAATAAACAGAGTTTGAATGAATAGAGAGTGCAGTCATCCCATCCACAGATGAGCTTGGTTAGTCCTTGTTTCTGCAGCCCCTCCATGGCCCCCTGTTACTGCTCAGACTGTGTCAGACACAGCCGGTTAGTGAAGCTGCCCCACTGAGCCTTCCAGCCCCTTACCATTTTACAGATGGACTTGGCCTCCTCAGAGAACTTATGGGAGTACACCTCCTCTGTCTCCAGCACTCTTCTGTCCACTTCTTCCCTCTTCACCTTCTCTTTCCTCCCACGGAACGGCGATTGCCCAGCAATCATTTCATAAATGAGACAGCCTAACCCCCAGTAGTCAGGGCTGAGTGTGTATCTCTGGTTGTTCAGCACCTCTGGAGCTGTGGAGGAGAGTGAGATGCCTTGTGGAAATGCTTGGTATTTACACAGGCACAGCACTTAAATGCCTCAAAGTTTCATTTTGGTGACTGAATACACATGCACAGAGAATGGAGGGTAAAATACAGAAATACCTCCTGATCGCAGTTGAGGGCATTACAGGAGATGCAGCATGCTACATGCCATGGTGTTCTCTCTACATGCTACATGCCTTGTGCATGCTGTCTTCTGACTTCTCTACCAACTCAGTCCAATTAAAAAAAAAAAATCACAAAAGAAGTTGGGTCTAAATATTAAGAAGAGACCTAATTTCAAAAGTTCCTCCAGACTTCTCCACTTAGGGAAAAAAGGAAATGCAAACACACATCCTGTAAACAGCCGTGACATTTCTTCAAAAGCAAATTCTGTCTCTTTGGTCAATTCATAGCTTTTATTTTTCCCCTTTTAAGAAACTCCAACCCATTAATTTTGTGTTGAAACCACAGACAATGCTTTTGGGCAGAGAGTCACTGTCTTGCAGGCACCTTCACCTCCATGCAGGGGTACAAACACACATCCCCACGTGCTCACAAGCACAGAGCCTTGGTGTGCACGCAAACTTACACTGAGATAACAAAATTTAGACATGACAACTGATTTGCTTGCTTTCATTAAAGTCTCCATATGGTGTAACAGTGGCTCACATCAGCTAGTTTCTATTCAGTCAAATAAGCATAAGCAATTTTTACTCCAAGAAAATATGCCCACCCAGAGAATGCATGAAAATAATTACATTGAGTTTAGAAAACAGATCTAGTTAAATAAGGGAGTGTAGCTTTTGTTTTTTTTGTTTTTTTTTTTTTTTTAACCAATGTCTAATTGTCTTTTGTGCAAATCCTCCCCTGCACATAGAGGAAAGCTCAAGCTGACCCTGGTCAAGATGACCATAGGTGTGACTTACCCATTTTATCATAACCATGCAAATACATTGTAACTCCTATACAAAGCAGCAACTAGAAAGAAACCTCTATTTTGGCACATAACCCTCCTAAGATAAATCTACACTAAAATCACTAGAATCCCAGTTGCTGTCTCCCCTTTCAATTTTTTTTGCTGATTTAAGGTTATAGACCAGCCTCACTGAGAGCTGTAGAGGTCCAGCCTTTCACCCTCTTCTGATTTTCACTATCAGGATTTCTGTAGGAGTTGCTGCATGAAACTGGACCCAGCTGAATGTGAATATTTTTTATTCTTTTTCTTAAGCTTTCTTGGCGGAAGTATCTCTAAAACTCAAGTAACCTTGGTAAATTTTTAAAAAGATGAGCTGTGGAAGACTTACCCATATACCCTACTGTTCCTACTCTTCCACGGATTGATTCACCCTCAGGGATTTTAACAGCTAGACCCAAATCAGATATTCTAATATGGCCTGGAAGGAAAAAAGAAACAAAACAACACAAAGCAGATATAATAACCTGACCCAAATTACCCCAAAACCCACAACTGTGGTCATTGCTAAACTACTCCTGCAATTTACAGCTCAGACATTTTAGAAAAAGAGTGTTCTGAATCACTGGATTGGAGCAGTTTCATTGATTTGGAAAAGAGGAATTATTAAGGGCACTACAACACAGTGAAGTAAATGTTAACAGTAAGGCTGTGGACTGCAGCGGATTGCATCAGGTATTTTAAAACCAATGAAAAAAAGCAGAGAGGAGCATGCTGTGGGGAAGTATCTTGAACTGATCACAGAGGATGGATGGGCTGACACAATTCTGTAACTCTGTGATGGCTGAAGAGGCCACATCTGGTCTGCAAGTCAGCACGAGATTCGATTATCGCTGCCTCCAGCAAGGAACGGGTACCTGGGTTTGCATAAAACCAGACTTGGCTCAGCAGAGGGTGAAAGTACTTTCAAAACTGGAGAGGGAAGCACAGATTTAGAAATTAGAACACCCTTTGTGTTACACCAGCCTTGCAACAAGGATGGAAAAACAACAAGAGAGCCCCAGCAATGCCGAGCTCTCGAGAACAGCCCCTGCTGAGGGCACGGCTGCTTCCTTCCATCTGTGCAGAGAGCTCCAGCAGCTCAGCCACCCCTAGACAGGAATATTAGTGTATGCTGAGCCTCTTAATCACTTCAGAGCATTATTTGTCTTTGTGCAATATATATCCTGAAACTAACTTAATCTACTTTACTGTGAAAGCATCTCTGTAAAGCTCCGAGACTTACCATAATCATCCAGCAGGATATTTTCTGGCTTCAGGTCTCTGGAAATGAAAGATAGCAGTTATGGGTATGAAGCTGGTTTTGATAACATAACCATACAACTGTGTGAGGGCATTTATTACTTGCAATAAACCAATTGAGTGTCAACTCAAACAGCAAGGAACTCCTGAAACCAATACAACCTTTTACAACTCACTTCACAGATAGACTGAAACCATATGTATTTTCTAAACTGGAGTTATAATTTTTCACTAAGCCAAGCTTTTAGTTCCTAATCTACCCTATAATGGACTCATCCATCTAGTTCTGTAAGCCCTGTAAACGAACCCCTATAGCCCTGTGTGTTGTAAAATCTCTCTAACGTTTTCTGTTGTAAAATCTTATGTTAAAAAATAGGCTTTAAAATACTATATTTGCATGTGAAAATGGAAATAGCAATCTGCTGGGCTCAAATTTTCTGTCTGCCATCTGAGTCAGACCAAATATGTGAGTGTGTGTCCATGCACTTGCACACATGTGCAATAATTTTGTTGAGTTTGGAAGAAGCAGGGCAGAGGGGGGAATGCTGCATCCAGATTAAGATTATTCTTACAAGCATTTGTGAAACTCTAGTGCCTGTGTGGTTTTGAGCAATGCCATGAAAATGGGCAAGGTGGTCAATCTGATGTCAAAGATGTGCCTTTTACTGTTCCTGAGAAAAAGAAAACAAAAAAATCCCCAGATCTGGGCAAGGTATAAACTTCTGAAGTAAATAATCTCAGTTTTCATATATTTAGCAGAGCCTGGGCAGATCATTCTTCTGAAAGATTTGTCTGCACAAAACCTCCTCCACCAGCTGCTGCTTTGAGATGCTTCCCAGCCCAGGCACGCTGTCCCCTCCTTGACCAAGGCTGTTTCCCAAACCTTTCCAAGCCCAGCACAACTCTGCAGCTGCTATTCAGGTGGGAGCCAGGCAGGCTCCTTCCCATCCTGCTCGTGCAGAGGGGACTGAAGCCAGCCCAGAGGTGGGACCAGAGGTGTCAGAGGAAGGAGATGGACATGCTGGGCAGGGAGTGTCCCAGCAGTGCCCCAGGACTGGGCTGTGCTGGCCTCAGCCTGAATGAATGAGGCACCAGCAGCTGGGTGAGGCAGGGCCAACAGCATTGCTTCAATTCACCACATCATGCCCTGGCTTTTATCTAAAGACAGTGCTTGGCCTGGTGCAAATCCAAGCCCTGCTTGGCCTCTTCTTTTTTGTAAGGCCTCCTTGCATCTGTGAAGCAGCTTGGTTCTGGTAACTGGCCAGCAAGAGGCATTTCTGTGCAAAGAGCAGAGAGAGGGTGTGGGCAAGAGAAAGCCTTGCACCAGGGCACAGGGCAGAGCACAGAGCCTGGGCAGGAGCCCACCCCACCTCTCCAGCTGTACCACTCCAGTATCATGAATTTTCCTGAGTATGAAGAGGGGTACTTTATAGCTTTGACAATGCCAAAGTTGGAATTTTGAAACATGCCTTGTTTTTATTTATGATTTCAAGAAGAACACAGAGCTCTCTGAGTAATCTCTTTTTCTTGCTTCAGACCTTCCTGACCTCCCAGATAAATCTCACCCAGTGCCCGGCGGTACCAAGCCTCTTTTCAAACAAACAATGCTGAAATATGTGAAGGGCAGCTGAGGAGAAGCTGTGATTTTGTTTATCATACCACTGTGGGCTTTCCCTGCCAATCAGCAGAAGGTTTCCAATGCTGGAGCAGCATGGTCAAGGGCATTGTCTATTTATTTTTGAAAATAGGTTCTGAATCCTGTAAGAATCATTCCCTTGAAGAACTCAGCCTTCATCAGTTATTTCATCTTCTGCTCAGCAGTTATTAGTCCCACTTAAAACTCTCACTGGGGGCCAGTGATAAGAATCTTATGTGCAAATTGGGAAATTGTTGTCTCTGAATGAGAAAATGGGAGACGTCCCAAGGACTCTGAGAACACCAGTCCAGTTCTTGGGGTCCTCTGTGATTCAGGGCAATCTGAGGAAGCTTTCCTCCCCTCCCAGGCATCAGCTGTCATTCCTGTTTTCAGGCTTCTGGTTCCTCAGGATCAAGGCTGGCTTCCCATGCATGGCCAGCACTTCCAAGGGTTCATGACTGGAATGTCCAGGAGGAATAAAACTCCCTGGTGGACACACTGACACATAAATGTACTTCCCAAAGGCTCAGCTTCCCATTTGTAAATTAGCCTTGCCCAAACATACTGAAACATAAACTGCTGGCACTGTGCCCATGCTCAAAAGGCAATTGTTTGGCTGTGCAGGACAGCCTAAACAACTCAATTAATCACTTTGGACAAGGCTTTACCATGTATTTGTGCAATGCCTGGGACAATGTGAGTTTGATGCTGACTGGAGCTTCCAGGCATGGCTATGATATAAATTAAAAAAATTACATACTTAAAAAATATTTATATAAACAAAAAAGTTATATAAATATATATAAATAATATATATATAAAATAAAAATATAAATACATAATATAAATTATGAAATAGAAATGAATAAAAATGAATAATACATATATAGAAATAATTTGAGGAGAACCAGCAGCTTTTTACATTTGCTTTCCACGAACAACCAACCCATTGACCTTTACTAACATGCTGCAGTTGAGAGATGTAGCACAAGTGCCATGTTTGACAAGGGAATTCTGAATGAGATAAATCTGACTCTGAGCCTGGTTGTTCTCCCAGGTCACGTCTGCAGCGTGCGTCAGCAGCGGCCCAGGAGATGGGGATGCATTTTCCAAAGCTGTGATTTACTCAGGAGCATTTTGTTTAAAGAAAATGAAATTAAGTCTGAAGAAGAAGTGTTTTGTGATGAATTATTCGCCTTGAGAAGGCAGTGGCATTTAGCTGCTATTTTTTATTGACCTATATAGCACTTCTCACGGGTCCCACAACACGCTGCGCTGTTACAAATGAGGGGTCTCTGCAGATGCTCCTGACATACTGCTAGAAAATGTCACCTACATGGATGTAGTATCATTCATCACTAAAATGAATGTGCCATCTGAGGTGTAAAGTAGCAGCTCTTTTAAGAGTAGCATGAAAACTCCTGCTTAAGGAAGTAGGTGCCATTTCTCTCAGAGCCACGCACTATTTTATGTGGCCAGATCTGATTTGTTCTATTAGAAAATGGAATTAGTATGGCATTTTACCAACCATGTTATGAATGCACCAGTCATTTTTTTCAATAAAATATGATTGTGAAACACTAGACTACCTCCTAAAATGTTTGAAAATGTGGTAGGAGGTTTTCTAAGGGAAAAGGAAGCCAGACACTTCACTTATGATTTGATTTTTCAATTGATGTTAGACATTTAGTACCATTTTGTTCCTTGGGGAAAGAAAAAACTTCTTTCTTGGGTGAGCACCAACTAAATCAGCATGTTATCTGTCTGCCCTCTGTGTGCCAGCTAGCAAGATCTAAGGCAACCAAGTGTCAGTTTGTTAGAGATCTCCAAGGAACAACAATATTGCAATTTCTAAGCATACAAGCGCATGCATCATATGTAGTATACCCAGGCATATAAAATGATTTAAAGTGTGGCTTGGCTTTTAAAAATAGCATCTTATTGTCTATTAATCATTGTCCTTGGAAGTTCTTTCATCAATTTACAGGCCCTCTTCTGCTGTGAATGCCGGCAATGATGATTTCACAAGCGGGGATGATGAAGACAAACAAGAACCGTTGTTTACAACTACAGTGGCTGTTGATTAAAAAAAATAAATCCTCGTGGAGTCACAAGAACTCTGTCTGCAATCTGCTTGCTTATCCAGCCTGCCCTGGAAAAGTGCTTGTGTAGAGCTGGAAGCCAAAGTGGAAGCTGAGAACGTGGGATCTGCCCTCCTGGAACTGGCGGCGCCGGGCAGCGCTGTGCCCGCTGGCTGCACCCAGGGAGGGTGGGATGCTGCCAGCAGGATGCCTCTGTGGTGTGCCTGGGAATGGGCCCCCTTCCATGGCTGGCACGCCAGGATCACCAGGATGCCATCCAGCTAATCACACTCACACCAGTGGAAATCCATGCCCTCTGTCTCAGACACCCTCTTGGGACTGCTTGCCCTCTGCAATAGAAGTTCTCCCACAGCTGATGTGCTGCAGCCCCTTGTGCATCATAATCTAACTAATTAAAATAGAGGCTTGGATGGAATGATCTCTATTTCATCCCAACTAGGAACTCAACTCCTAAATGAAATCCCTTTAAAGGAACTTCCATCATTTTCTTACGTTGCCCAGGGCACACTGAGGTAGGGTTTGGGGATAATTTAGACAGGATGTATTTAGGGAAGCAACTGCTTCCTTCCATGATTACTGTATCATGCTGGATTCATACAGGGCTCTGCAAAATTTCAGCCAAAGCACTCAGGCATCTCAGCTGTGCACAATAAGAAGGGAGGAAGCAGACAATCCTTTCCCACCCAGAAAAGACATCCTGAGACTCTAGAGAGTGCTTACCTGTACACAGTATTTTCTCTGTGAAGGTCTTCCAAGCCACAAAGAATCTCTGCTGCATAAAACAAAGCTCTTTCCTCCTCGAAGCCTGGGTTTCCCATGTTGTAGATATGAAACTTCAGGTCACCTCCATTCATTATGGTCAGAACTAAACACAGTGCGTCCTTTGTTTCATAGGCATAGGCTAAATTGACCTAGAAAAACATTTGCAGCACAGTTGTGACAGTTCAGATGGCTGCTAAGAAGGAAGTGCTAGCTCTTCATTAAAGATTTTCTCCAGAAAATGAAAAAAAAAATACATTGACTGAATTTGGCATCGGCTTTCTTACAATGGCTAACATGTATTTTAAAAGTATGGAAAAATCAGGTGATAGGATTCTACAGATTAATTTGTGGAATCCAGCCCATTTATCACCAGAAACCCTCAAGGCTCAGATGGCTTCAGAGGCTGGACAAACATACTAATTCCAGGCATATTTTCCCATGTATGAGAAATCTTAGTAATCAAGGGAATCTACACCTCCTGCTGCCCTGTTTTGCATCTCAGTGAGTTCCCTGGAAGGCCCAGATATCCCAGTCCTGGGGTGATCAAATGGACCATCACAGAGATGTGAAGGTCAGCACCATCCCTGCGGGCTCTGGTGGGTGCCCAAGGAAAAATCAGACCAGCCAAAATCTACCCATCACTTTTAAATACATGCCATCCTCTGGCAGAGGCAGGTAAACATGTAAGGAAACACCTTGCCTCTGTTGTATACACAGTGTTTCCTGAAATAAGTATAAAGAACATGACAGATGCTGAGATAACACCTTTTTCCTTTTTCAAAATAATCTAAGGCAAGTTTTAAAGGAGGCACAAGAGCTGGTGTGACTCAGGAGAGCCCTGCATCAGGCCAACCAGCTCCACCTCACTGCTCAGATGCTTCTGCAAGCCAGTCTCATCTGATCTGATTGGGTTGGATCTCCCTCAGTCTCCTCCAAGCACCTCTCTCCCAGACCCTGGGAATTCAGGTGATCACACTGGATAAGAACAGCTCATCCTGATGCAAGCCAAGGCTGTGAAACACATCCTGCTCCCACGGCAGGCACAGGCCCCTTCCCTGCTGCACTTCTCATGGACCAGAGACTAAAATGAGACTCTGCAAAGGTACCCAGAGCAGGGCTAAGGTGAAAAGGGATTCAGCTCCTGGCACCTCTCCAGGAGCAGGAGATGGAGGAGGCGCTGGATTCAACCAGAGCAGGTGAGCAGGGAACCACGGAGCTCAAGCAATACTCACTACAAACTGACTATTGACTTTCTCTAAAATCTGCTTCTCATTGAGTGCCATGGATTCGCCTTTCCTCTTTTTGATCCTCTTCTTCTCTAGCCTCTTGCAGGCGTACATCTTCCCCGTGGCCCGCACTTGGCAGGCGCAGACCTGCGAACGGAGCACAACAATTGTGGGTGACTCAAAGCAAACCCAGCTGTGTCTGGGCTGCACTTCACTCCTCACATCTCCTCTGCTTCAGTCCTTTTAAGGCCAGAGATGGAGGCTCAGTGAGCCAGGCCTAGGCGGGGGCAGCTGGGGGATCAACTGCTGTTTCCAAACCTGCTGTGGAATATTGGTTTAATTAGTTCACTTTCCTCCGCCTGCTTCCTCTCCCACCCCCTTTTGTCTGTGCAGATTTTAATCTCTCAGTCTGCACCTCCCCTGCCTCTGCTGCCACCTCCAGACACGAGGAAAATACAAATAAGGGTGTGACCCCCAATTCCACCGTGAACACAACAGCTGAACACAAAATAACTCTCCAAAGTGTCCTTTTGAGATTACGGTGTCATGAGGGGTTAAGTAGAGCTGTCAGCAATTAATGTAAATCAGCCCCTGTCACATCAGGCTCCTGTACCTGCAGTGTCTAAAAAGTAAGAAACACTCTTAACAGAAAATTTCAGAATTACTCACCTCCCCAAAGCCGCCTTTCCCCAGCACCCTGTACTGCCTAAATGTGTTTTTTGTTACTGGTTGCCTGGAAGAAAAACAAATAAATAAATAAACCCCCCACCACACTATGTTTAATGCACTGTCTGTGATTTATTTATTTCAGAGCATACTTCTGAAAAGCAAAATAGATAAATATTATATAATCCCATTATTTCAAGGTAATTGTATTATATAATATAATATATAATTACATAATTACATTACTTCAATACTATGTATGGCTTGAACTTTTCAATTCCAACATATTAAGCTGTAATAAAATACAACACATTAGTGAGTCATCAGTATAATTTCTGCTAGCATCTTAGGACCAAGGAGGGTTCTGAATCTCCATTATACAGCTTTGGCCTTTGTTAAGCAAAGAGGAAGCCTGAGATCCTCCAGTAAGATTCCCATTAATTCCCATGACATATAGGGTGGGCTAACACATTGCTTTGCTTGGCCAGCAAGATGGGAAAAAGAGATCCAAAATTCAAACCACCAGAAAATACTTCTGTTGTGTTAAACAAAACATGAAACTCATGAATGAAAGGCAGAAACAATCCTGGGAGCAGGAGGATTTGTGTGACATTCGCAGGCTGGGAGAGCAGGATGACAAGATCCAAGCCAGTCCATTCCCTCTGGGCTACCTGCTTCCTGGGGGAGCACCAAGGGCAAGCAGGGATCAAGAGCAAAATTAAGGTTAAATAAGTCTGTCCTTGAGGGCAGAGTGCTCCCTTGACATCACTTGACATGATCCCTACACCACCTCCCAGGCTTCCCACAAAATCTGCCCCAAAAATCTCCACCAGAACTGCTCCAACTCTGCACCAAACTTTTACTTTGCTCCTGTAGAAGTTTTATAACATGACAGAGGAAGAATTCCAGGGAGATCCTATTTTGTTTCCAGCACCAAGGTTTCACAGGGATCCCAGCAGTGGACATGAACATCGCTGCTCTCCTTGCTCCCCTCTGGCAGGCAGCCAGCCTGCAGAGGGAGCACAGGAACGTGGCTGTCCCCACCACAGGGATGATGAGGCTGATGACAATGAAGAATAAATGCTGAACTGAATCCCTTCATTAATGCCCTTTATTGTTTTCCAAACTAGGGGGAAAATAGTATGCAGACAGTAAAAAACTAGAAGAGGAAGAGATGTTATTTTCAGTATTCTGTGAGGCTGCTGCAAATGCTTTTAAGGTTAAAAGCATCAATTTGTGGTGATAGCTACATGTTCAGCAATGTCCCTGGAAAAAATGGACTCTGTGACTGCTCCTTTGGAGCTGTTGATCACTCCATGCTACTAACATCTCTTTGCTAATCCTAAAAACAATTCTCCCAGCTTCTTAAGCCAGGCGTATCCAATAGCTCGTCACACTTGTTGGAGGAATGGAAAAAAAAATCCTCAAAGCATTGCAGAAAATTCCTTATCCCTAATGTGAAAACAGATAGGAAATAGCCTGGCTAGAGATGAATCACCCGATGTTTTTTTAATTGAAATGGAAGAGTAAATGCTGGCCTCAGTAAAGATGGCATGTGGAGCATGTCTTGGCATGAAATGGCTCTTCCCTGTGCCCACCCCTCCTGAGCAGCAGCTTTGTAGCTTTCCAGGGAGAGGAACTGGCAGAGCTGCTTTGATCTGGAGGCGTCCTGCTGCCACACAGCGCTCACGGATCCGGCCCTGGCTCACCCGCCGTAATTAATGCCATTTGTGCAAAATGGGGCTTCTCCCAGCCCAAGGTCACTGTCACCCAGCAGTGACCGTCTGTGCAGCGCTCCCTGACAGGGGAAAGGCACTTTCCTTGCAAATTAATACCCACCAAGGCTGCCTGGTTATTAAATGTGCTCAGGAATGTCCAGCCAATAAATACAGTGAGAGGACCTATACGCCACATTTTCCCTCTCTTTAGAGTGATTTGGTAACAGTGACAACTGGTCCAGACAAAAAGTCACCACATTCAGAGGGCAGCTAAACAGAAAGACAGCTGAAGTTGCTGAATGTACATTAATCATACCTAATATGTTTAATGTACCTAAGCCCATTAAATGGTGCAACACGTGAGCTGTAGAAGCAAACATTATCTCAACAGTCAGATTTTGAGCATATTCGACAGACTTTGCATGCAAAGTAAAAATAAACATTTTTATTTATTTTTATTTTTAAAAAAAGTCTTGTGACACTTACCTTTCCAACCACTTCCACTGGAGGAACCTGTCGAAGTACATGCTGTTTAGGTACTCTTGGAATGGTTCCCCACTGAGGTGGTCAAGGACAGATCTATCTCAGATGAAAAGGATATATAAGCATTTTATAATCCTGAACTTTGAGCAAAAGAGAAATAAAACAAGAGGAGAAAAGTCCAGAAGGCAGGATTATGTTATTTCTACTTTATTTTGTACTTTATTTTGCTCGCTGTTTCAACATAGAAACAAAGTGATGTGCTTGATGTATTTCATAACAGGAGGCCTCATACAAGCTGAATACTGGTGATGCTTGCAGAAAATTATCAGGGCAACTCCCACTGGCTTTAATGGACTTTCACAGAGGTTGTTAGCCACCACAGAGTGAATGTCTTTGCCTCTGTTAGTAAACTGAAACAACATGCTCAGGAACTGAGCTCCTAAACTTTGAGGGATGTTTACATCTGGATAGAAAATTCCTGGCTGAAGCCCATTTTTATCAAAAAGAGACATCTGAGGCATCATTTTGAGCAAAAAGATCAGTTTCAATTCCTGCTATATAGAAGAATTAGTACACGTGACTGAAGTCAAAGGGGATTTCCTAACAGATTTGTGCTTTGTACAGTAAAATAGAGGAAAGAAAAGTCTGAACAGGCATGTGGATTTGCTTCTGGACCAAGAAAAGAATTTTGGGGCTCACGCAGTGGATGGAGCCTTTTACATAATGGAAAGAATACAGGAATAAAAAGGTCAGTCTGCAAATGTGAGAAGAAAGTCTGTTGCTTGTGGCAGGCAGCAAACAGCCAGAGAGCATCAGGCATCCCATGAGAAAGGCCAAAGGCTTGGAACTAAGAAAACATGGGCTGAGCTGGGAGCTGTCTAAAATGAAGGTGGTCAGGTTGTTTAACAACTGCTGGTGCTGGTTCTTGCTTTGCTTACTGGGGCTCCTGCAGCCACCTCTGCTGGCAGCACTGGCGGGACACAAGCTGGGTTTGGGTGAAAAGTGCCCAAAGAAATGAGCATTTCTGTCTGGGTGTGTATAGACACATTTGTATCTGTGTCTGAGGGCATTCAGACACATCACAAGATCTTGCTGGAAGGAGGAAATCCTCTCTGAATGACTGCTCTAGTCTGGGGATGGATAGTCTGTGTCTTACCCTGGGGCAGTTCTCTGAGCAAACAAGTCACCATAAGTAATGTGTCTCCTCAGTTCAGTTCCTCCCCGTTCATGAGCTAGTATTTTTGGAATTTCTCAGCTGTTACAATGCTATTATTTTTTGTAATTCTTGCACTATCAATTTGGAGAAGGCGGGTAATTGCACATGTTCAGTATGCACAAGTCAAATTGTTGCTGTCTTCATTAGCTTTGACTGGACACAGATCATAACAGTTTCCCTTAATGGATTTAAGATTACAAAATGAAATTAAAAGTAAGTCTTAATTTACTTTAACAAATGTCCAAATTCAACATCAGAATTCTAGGTGATGTTGGAGGAGGGCAGGAGCAGACAGTCAAAATATTAAAGCTAAAAGCAGAAGTTACATGCATGCACTTTTCTTGCAGACTGATTTTTATCTATGAAGAAGTGAATGGAACTCATCCCATCCCTGCTCCTTCAGGACAGCAGGCTTCATATTTGTATGTATGCCTCCCTTTCCTGGTCTGGCTGTGAACCCTTCCAAAAGTAACATCATTCAGCACCAGTAAATACCAACAGCAATTTTTTAAAACTTCCTTTTGACCTCATTTTAATCCGTGTGAGATGATCAGCATATTTATTAACAAGGTCCCAAACCTGGCTCATTCCTGAGTTTCAGCTGGGATGAAGGAAGGAGCCTGCATTAAGTGGTGCCCAATGCTCACCCTTTCCATTCAGTTAATTAAAAGCTGCACGTATTTTAAAAGAACAATAGCTGCCTTTCAGCACTTGTTTGCTTTTTAGTTCCCCTCTTTGGCAACAACAAAGTGCATTTTAGAGGGAACTGTCAGCTTTCAAACCCATTTGAGAGCTGGAAACAGGCACCAGGGGGGTTTGTGTGCAGCACAGCTCTGCCTTTGTCGCTGGGACTGGCACCCACAACTGGTGCAAGTCACAGAGCATCTCTACAGGACACCATGCAGGGAAACTGCCTGTGCTACAAGGGAAGGCCAGAAATAACCCACAGCTCCTACCAACTCAAAGAATAACTGGAACCAGAAAAGGTCAATGAAATGAGTCAAAACAATGAATGACAGCGGAGCAAATTTTACAAATCCCCATTACATCACCCAGGGAAAACAAACCGCGCTCAGCCAGCAACCACACGGGCCCGCGTGCCACGAGCCCTCCTTTCATATTTCTATTGGTTTATGATCTACTGGTGTGCATGCACTCAGGGCAGGGTTTGCAAAGGCAGATTGCATACCTGGAGCTTTAGCACAAAATGGCACAAATGGCTGCAGAAACTGATAAGCCTTTTCCCAGACAAAGGGGGAAATAATGCACGTTGGTTTGAACGCCATGGGCAGACAAAAAGCATTAAAAAAGCCCCGTTCTCCTGGTGAAGATTTTCTGGAAAAGCCATGCAGAGCAAGTTTGCACATTCCTCTGTCTAAATGGACTGTATAGCCACTTAATTTTTATTCACTTTGAAACAGAGATGTTTTCTTTGGATACATTATCATTGTAGCTCTTTTCACACAGCATGAAATCCACGGCTGGCTTACTTGGCTGGAACACTCTGTCAAATACCTGAAACAGTAAGCGCCTGTGTGCATGGTATATAATGGCATGGAAATATTTATTACATTTTGTTCAGATGAAATGACTTCACCGCTTGTCAGCCCTGCCTCAAGGAGTGTGAGCAAAGATGTGAGCCTCAGGTTCAGGCTGGAATGTCCCTACCTGCCACATTCCTCACGAGCTGCTGGCTGCAGCCCTGGCATCTTGGGGTGTCGTGTGATACTTACTTTGTACAGGGAGAGAACAGCTCCTTGCAGGGGCTGTTTTCCAGTCTCTCCTCTGTCTGCTGGATAAGTTCTTGACTGACTTCGGGAACATAGGCTGGAGACTGGGGAGAGAAGAGAGGGGCACATTAACTCTCCGAGAGGTGCAGATTCTGCTCTCCCAACGTGTGAGAGGCACATTCATTATTTATGCCCCCGAGCTGCTTCCATTCAATTCCAGCGGTTGTGTAAAAGCAAAGGAGCTTTACGTCAAAGAGCAGTAAAATAGGATACCGTGGCAACTCGCTCCACATTCCACTCTATCCTCACATTGCTTTTCTGCCTTCTCCGGTGCTTTCACCTCCTTGCCCAGCCTCATGAATATGCAGGACCCACTCCTTGCCAATTCTTTGAACTGCTCCCTTGCATCCCATGAAAAATGTGCTGGCCTGAGCTGTGTACAGCCCATTCTATTAAACAAAAGAGAATTTGCCCAGTATTTTCACTTCATGGGTGATTCATTGTGCTGTCTGAAAAATCCATCTTTTTTGGTTTTTTCTTCTTCTTTTTTTTTTTTTTTTGACCAGCAAAGCAAAACAAGAGCAGAGCATTGGTACTTATTGATATAGATCTACATCCTTCTATACATAAAAAAGATGTTCACAAAAGTATCTGGACACCTTAATTCATCCTTAGACAAAAATAATGCAGCAGCTTTAAAAGAATAATTTCAGAAAGGAACTTAGCCAACCAACCACATATACTCTTTTCATCCTCTCCTCCCTTTGGAGAGAATGTGTATTCAACCCTGCAAACCTTACCAAAGAGAGGTCTCTTGCAATATGCCTTGATGGTTAACCAGTTTAGGACTTTTGGGACTAATTACCTAAAAAGACAGTTTTTTAGGCAGTCCACATCCTTACACATTGACTGTATACTGTAATTATATTACAAGGTGTATATTTGTGTATGTGTGCACCTACTTATAGGCATTTCTCCCATGTACATGAAGGTCCCTTTATATAACCAATTGGATTTGGGTATTTTCAATAAACTCAGCCATAGATGGTAAAATCCTCTCTCCTTGCAGAAGCCTTAATGCTCACTAAGGTCCCCCAGTAAGTCCATGCCCACAGCCACCAGATGTGCTGAGTGGGTGGGGCACAGAGCATCATCCCTCATTCCTGGCCAGATGTTCTCATTAACTCACCCCTAGTCAGAGATATCTTGGCAAGCCCTGAAATGCATTGCAGGCAGAGTTCAAAAACACTGGGAATGAGGACAGAGGAAGGGGCAGAGGTGGAGCCACAGAAAATCTCCAGCATGCTGAAAGCTGAATTAAGTCTTTTATCTTTTCCTTCCCACTGCTGAAATGTGAATATGATCCTGGTTGTGACATGAAAAAGTAAGTTTGTTCCACTTGAATGTTTTTAAATAGGAACATGGTTTACAGAACTGTCTGTGCACACTGTGCAATGCACTCTCACTGCCCAGCCTTGACTGACAATCTGCAGAACGTGCTGGGGACACCTCTGACCTCACTGAAATGTTTCCTCATTCCCCCAGTATATTCCTCCATCTCCTCAGCAAAAGATATCTAGGCAACACTCACTTTTAATCACAGACAGAGTAGATTACTAATAATTAAGAAATCTCATCGTTTTTTGAGAGGTAGATCAGCCCCTCATGTTAACATCTAAAAGGTAAAATAAGACAAAGCCTGATTCTGTCAGCTTGATTGACCACTGAGCTAACTACACATGCCCACAACAAAATCTAAGTCCCAGTTTTGGTTCAAGAGAGTAAGTAGAGGTAAGAGGGAAGCAATGAAAGTACAAAAAAACCTCCTGTTTTCCAGTCCTACAGCACCAAAACTACTGGGGGAGAGACAGGGAAGCAGATTAAACCAAAAGCTTTTAAAGCAATATTCAGATATGAACAAAAGCCTAATGATTAGCAGTATTTCAATTGATTTTGGCTAGAAACCAGATGAATGAATACCTTTAATTTACAATTTATGCACTCAGTGGATACACATTTGCACACACATGCTCGCTGGTGGCCCAAAGTTGGTGGATGTGTGAATCCAGTGGTCCAAGCCTTGGTTCAAGATGATCATCTCTCTGATTTACAGGGAACAGAAACACCCTTGAACTCCACAGTTTTGGGGCTGCTGTGGACCAGGAGTGTTTTTGATGTGAATGGAGCAGCAGTTCAGTAAAATCTGTACCGAGGCCTCTAACTGAAGTTACTACTGAGTACATCTGGAACTTGTTCTGCCTTTAGAGGTCAAAACAGGAATCCAAAAGCTAAGTACTAAACTGGATAATTAGTCATTTAGACCAAGTGACCTGATTCTTACTCATGCCAGGCAACTTCATCTCCCATTGGGAATTAATTTCCCAGCGGAAGGTAAACTGCCTTGAGGTTAGCGTTGAAGATCATGCCCATGACACATTACTCGAGTACTAATCCCATCAAACTTTGTCTGAGATCAAAGTACACTTAAAAATAAATTATAAGCATCAGCTAACTTTTATTCATAAAAAGGAAATTAAATTCTTGTAGTGAAAGGGGGGAAGAATGAGCAAAAGAAATAGTAAGTAAGACAATGTGGGAAGTATTTACAAATGACACAAACTGTGATTCCTCTCTCCAAGTTTGTGGGAGAAACAGTCACCACTTGGTTTTTCAAAACCACTCATTGCTGACCTCTGAGTCTTTATTTCCTCTGCACAAACTTGAGCAAGGTAACAATATCAAGGTAGGCAAAGACATGAACACACTGGAATCCCATGGATGCACTAAAGCCTTCGAGTACAGTGCAAACACTTCCCTAGACCACTCCATTTGCTATAATAAGGAATAGAGGTTGTTTTTTTCCCAAAGCCTGATCATTTCCAAAGCTTCTGTAGACCCACCAAAGCATCTTGTGATGTTCTACAGCCCTTCACAGAGTTCAGGGCACCGCATGCCTGGGAAGAACATACCCAACCCTTCCCAACTCTGCCTGCAGCTCCAGGGAGCCTTTGTAGGATCCTTCCTGAGAATCTCCTTGAGACTTCCCAGTTCCCACTGCTCCCATTAAACAGCCATGGCTGCCAC
This sequence comes from Geospiza fortis, assembly GCF_000277835.1. NCBI lineage: Eukaryota > Metazoa > Chordata > Aves > Passeriformes > Thraupidae > Geospiza > Geospiza fortis. Next base: position 572,932 of record NW_005054451.1, read on the forward strand.
TTTCCCTGTGTGAATGCTGCGCATACCCACAGCCTTCAGAAGTTTAAACAAAGCCAGAAACAATTACAACCCAAAACCCAACCCACCTACCTACTTCTGCTCCCCTGGAGAACCATAAGGTAGCACAGGTTATGCGTGCAAGGAAGCCTTTGGATCCCAAGAGTGAAAGCTTCCAAAGGTAACACTGTGGCCATTTACAGATGAAAAAGTTGCTCCTTCCCTGGAGAGGTGCAGAAGATTTCTGCAGCCACAATGAAATGGTCATTAACACCATTCTCCTGCTGCACTATGGGCAATGGCTGTAAAAGCAAATTTGGCTTTTACAAGGGAACAGAGACACGTTTTCCAGCATATTAAATGTCCTGTGGCAGCTAGGAGAGCCATACACCGTGATTAAGACCATTACATCTGAGCTTGTGACAAAGAATATTCTGCTAACTCTTGAGAAACACTTGCAGAAACCAGTTACACCTTCTTGCATTCAAAACAGAACACTGGGGAGTTACAAGTATAGTTCCATATTTCCCCTAATGGCTCTTCTGTTTCCTGAAGGCAAAGAAGGAGATTCTTGATCTCACTTACAATAATGTAATCAGAAATTATGCCAGTCAAACCAACTGATTAACACTAGGGTAAAGCTGATGGAAATGAAACCAGATTCATGGCAACACAAGATGTGCTGAAGTTGATCCTATAATGAAAATTTCTCTCATCACATTATCCTTATTGATCAGACCTTTTAATAATAGTCCAAAAGTCTACAATATTTTACCAGGTTTTAACCAAAATCTCCTACCTCCTGTACCTTCTCTTTTATGGCCAGAAACTGAAAACCTCTCTACAAATATTTTGCTGGCACAGCAATAGCTCTGTTTTATGATACTCTCCCATTTAATTTTTATGAAAAGAATGCAACTAGGAATTGTCTTAGTGGTTATTTGAGAAACAAGAAATGGATATTCAGTTACTTCTGAGTGCCATTAGCCCACCCTGAGAAAAGTCTCCACTTTTAAAGTTTTGGGGTTTTTTTGTGTTTATAAAAGAGTTCCTCTCAGATGCTCTTCCCTTTCCATTTATGGCATGAGAACAGCTGATATACGTCTCACTTGCTCAGGGTTAGTTGTGTTCATGCCCACAAAAAGTCTGGATGCCAGCAGAGCCCTGTCCAGCAGCAGTGTCTGGTGCTGCCCATGGCCTGGCACCCCACTGAAGTACTGAAGAGTAGGAAAGCCTGATTCAGATCAATGAAAGCTTCCAGGCTCTGTGACTCCCCATCATCTGCTATTGTGAATGTCGTGTTGCATCGCTACTCTTTAAAATGTGGCCTCTCCTCTTCTGACAGCTCTGTAAGTTTTGCTACAGGCTATTTCACTCAGACCTCCAAGACCCAGTCTTTGCTGAGTTCACTGAACAGCACAGCCATCAAAAAACCTTCTCCTAAAGTCATCTCTATGTGTTTGCCAAGCCACTCACAGCATCTCTCAGTGCTTCCCCTGTGACTGTGTGAGGGATATCCGGCCTTTTGTTGATCTATCAGCAAATCAAAGTCTTTATCAAACAAGCTGAAGTGCTGGCAGCACCAAGGGAGGCATTCAGAAGACCTTCTCTTTTACTTTTTCATGAAGATGTGTCATTTGTTCTAGCTTTTCTTATGAGATAAGATACATTTCCAAACATTTACTGTGCGTGACCTCGGTCAAGACGTGGTGCGCTACAAGCGTCGCCTCCTCGCCTGTGGGAGCGAAAGCAGGCAGCCAGCAAGCACAGACTGGCACTTTCAAGGAACAGAAGCATTTTTCTGGCAGCCCAGCAGCTGGGGTTCACCCCTGTGGAGCTGGGGTGAGGTGGGAAGCAGGTGTCCCCAGTTATTCCCAGAGCAGATGCACACACAATGCAAACCTGCGTGGGCAGAGCTGGCTCATTGTGTGTAACACTGGTGTTCCTGTGGGAAAAGTGCCCAAACGACAAAGTGGACTGAGAGTGGTCTGATGTGTTGAGGATCCAGCTAAAGACATGTCCAGCTGTGGTCACCACCATTTGAGAAACCTATAGAGAGCTGACAAGAGCACCAAGTGCCTGGAGTGCTGAGAAACATGCTTAGGAAAAAAAGCCCAGAGGAAAGCATTGAGGAATCTTAGAATCTGTTTAGCTGGAAAAACAAGAGTGAAACTTGATAAAGGTCTTTTAATATAGAAATGTTTTTAATAAAAAGGGCAGGGATCAATTATTCTGCATATTCTGCTCTGCTCTGGGGGAATGATGTGAAGAAATCCACTTAATTGGATATGAAGGCTTTTTATTCTAATTTTTCACACAGGGAAGCAGAAGAACAGGCCTATGAATACTGTGGAATCTGTTCTCAGAGGTCTGAAAGGCCTCCAAGGGCACTCAGACATCTGTTGATCATCTAAGTGTATTTGATCTCTGTTCAATGCAAGAGGCTCTTGAGCCCTTTCCCAGTCCTTTGTACCAATGATTTTGCAAAACACTGGGCTTCATAAAGCACAGGCACATGGCATGGCCATGAGAACAGATGAGGAAGGGAGTTTGTTTGCTACGTGCTCATTAAAGAAAACCTGTAGCTCTGAGTAAAGGAACAAGAATCTTCTCTGCAAATTAGCAATCCTGCTTCAAAGACTTGTCTCAATCATCACTGTCTCCTAAAAAAATAAATGACGTGGCTTGCAGATCCCTGAAGTTCAGACCAGAAAAAGGGAAAGCATTGAGTCTGGCCAGACTGACTTTGTAAGAAACAGAGCAGGTCCATAGTTTGGAGGTAATTCTTCATCCTTACACAATGACTTTCATCTGAGAACCTTAAAATATTAAATCTTCAGTGCAGGATTAAGTCTTCATGAGCTAGGTGGCAATCTCACAATCTTTTACAGAAGAGTGCACAGGAGGTTGAGAGATGTGTTTTGCAGAAGATTTGATCATCACCTGTGGCTGAAATCAAAGAAGTCGCACTGAGATAAATGGAAGCTACAGATGCTCAGATCCCTCAAATCAGTCCAATTGTCCCTTGCAATTAGTGAATAAAGAATAGAAACCTAGAAGTACAGGCTTTCATTCCATACCAGCTCCTGCCAGTGGATGTGAGTCATCAGGGTGTCTTACAGCACAACTGTTCAGCACTGCAGAAAGATATGAACCAGAAAGATTCCACACTCTTTAGGTTGAATAGACCTGATGCAAACTTCTGTCACAAACACAACTGCTTCCTGGCAAGTTTCAGGCATGCAGCTGATACTGAAACATGATGAGTTATTTTAAAAGTCACTTGCGTAAAATAAATAACGTGCAGCATATGTTATGTTTCAGGTTATGAAAACATTCCACAACAAACTGGCTTAAAACAATTAAAAACCTTTCAGTCAATGGACAAAAGTTCAAGCTGTAACTTTTCTTGAGCTGCCTCTCAAATTGCCTTCCAAGCATTTGTCTTCATGGTATGTGTGTTTTCAGATGTTGACAGCAATGTTCCACATATAATCTGTTTGAAAATCTCCACACAGATTTGCTACTAGTGGAGACCTCAAAACTATGACAGAAACAGGCTAAAATGAACTTTTTGTGTGAGATGATGCATGATCAGACAAGAACAGTTCATACACAAAAACCTGGAAATTCTGGCTTTATCCAGCAGTCTAAGCTCCAGCCAGGGAAGTTCCAACCATGCAGCCAGAGACTGACTGAGGGAAAGTGTGAAGGGACTGACAGGGGGAATCCAAAGTTCTTTTAGGTTGGGAAAGACCTTTAAGATCACTGAGTCCTGTCAAGAAATTCAGAGGAGAGCAGCAGATGAGGAAATGGAATGTCTTGGTTGTATTTTTATTTTGGGGAATCAAGGCTGGGCATTCCTGGTGAGAGAAAGGATCCCAGCACTGCCACAGCACACGCAGTCTCCTGAGGCCTTTTGGTGTTACACAAAGAAATCTTGGAACATTCTTTTGCCTTTCCCTGTGTCTGATCTTATCTATTCAGTCTGAGCTGTATGTGTGGTAAACAGCCAATTCTACATCAGGAGCAGCTGCAACACTTTAACTAATCAACTTCTGCATTTTCTTTTTACTTATTTTTTTTTTCCTTGCCACAGTCCTTTGGGTCTGTGTGAAGCGAACCAGTAAAGCAAAAGGCTTCATAATTCCAGGATATTTGCTTTGAGAGGACAGATGTAGGAATTGGCAGTGGGGTTGACAGGGAGCATGGAAGGCAGCTGTGTTATTAGCAGCAATTTATCTATTACAAGTGTGTAGACATGACACCTAAGAATGGGGACCCATAGTGCCAGGCATAATAGACATGTCATGGGAGCCAGAGCCTTCCAAAGCAAACCAATCCCACCAGCCCTGGGAGTGGGAACAGGGGCCAAAGATATGAAATATCTCATCAGGATTACAGAGAGGGTCAATGGCAGAGAAAATACTGAGCCCAATCCCAATACCCAGGGCAGGATCGCTTGCTGTATCTGAGTGAAGCAAATCATCAGTGCCTGTCAGCTGTGGGGTTTGTTTTGTAGCTGCAAGCTGATCTGGAGTCATGACAAATCTGCTTTCCCTCATATGCTACTAAACTATCAAAACACATGTTGACACACAGAGAAATACAATGAGTGGAGACAGCAGAGCCCTCAGCCAGCAGCAGAGCACGTTCTAGCCTGGAGGGGTTGTACCAACACTGCACTAAGGGCCACGCTACCACCTCAGCTCTGCTGCTAGATCTGGAGTAGCTTCAGGCTCCCTCACCCGCCCTGGACTCCTCAGGTTACCTCTTGTGCCTCAGCAAGCCCAGCAGCAGAAAAAGGAGAAGTTTCCTCCCTGGGTCCCCAGCATCCTTCCTCTTTGGAGTGGGATACAAGCTGCAGTCTAGAACCGTGCCCTTCCTTGGGAAAACAGCAGCAGCCTCTGAGGTTTCCCTTCTGACAAGTGCATAGGAAGTATATGAATTATTTTTTGGCTCTCCTGTTAGTCAGCAACAGGGCCTGCTATCTGGTTATACCTCATTTTTCCTCTTCCCAGCAGACATTTTTGTAGCTGCTCCTTTCTAGAAACCGCATTTCTGCTCCCGATAGTGGCAAACAAGCAACTGCCATGCAAGTGGTGTGAGTCAACATGTTTCCTACATACAGCTCGTCTGTCCAAAGTGTGGTTTCCTTGGAATGTTGACTTGTTTGATTCAGAGAAATCTGGGGGCATAACCACAACAGGAGTTTTGGAGCAACAAAGGAAAAGACTGCCTAGGCTCAAAAAGGAGAAAATTCTTCCTGGCTCCTATTGGTGACCAGAGCTTAGACACCCAAAGCCCCATAGAAAGTAATTTTGAAATAACAAATTGTCCCATGAGACAAAATTTAGTTGCTTCATCATCTCCTTTTGCAAGTCCAGTGAATCAGCTGCAGACTTTATGCTCTTCAATTAAACAGAAACACTCACCACAATCCCGACCAGCTATGGGGTTTTTGGTACAGCTTGTTTTAAGGCTCTAGACTGGTCGGAACAGAAGATATGCTTTTGACTTCAATTAGTGAGAAACTGGGCCTCACAAGAAGTGCTTGGCAGGATATTTTCCTGGATCTTCAAACCCTAGTCCTTCCCTACCCATACTTTTAAAATGATTCTTTAGAAACATGCTCATAGAGGTTTCTTCACCCAAGAAACACATTTTTCCTCCTTTTTGTAGACATGCTCATAGAGGTTTCTTCACCAAAGAAGCACATTATTCCTCCTTTCTGTAGACAATAGGTTTATTGGTGGAGGGGTGCTCATAAACGAGCCAGCTGAAATAGTTTTAAATGAATTTGTTTTTAAAGCAGGGGAAGGGAAAGTTTTGGTTTGCTTGTTGTTGCCCTTTTTCTGCCTTAAAAGCATTTTGCACCCAGATTAAAGAATGGAAACAGATGAAATAACCTGTCAGCAGGATGAGGAGGGCAGCTTGAGGAACAGAGAAAAGAAGGTTTTTATCAAGCAGGATTTTCTGTCCACCCCACAGTGAGGCTGCTCACAATCCTTTGGAGTGTCACAGAACCACTTTTGTTAGCAACCCAACAGAGCCATGGCCACAAGCAGCCAGATATTTGATAAAGCTTTTTGGGAGAACAATGTATTCCCACTATTACTAGCAGCAAACATGACAGGACAATTCTGAAAGCTTCTCTTCTCAGGAAGTTTTTTTTCTCTTGTCACATGTTCTTAATAGGTTTGGACAACATCCAGTGTCCAGCCTCTTATCAGGACCTTCCTACCTTTTAACATCCTCCTGCACTGATGGATGGCCTAAACATTAGCAAGCAACCTTATGTTGCAATAGTCATAGCTTGGCTTCCTCTGGTAAACCAAATGTCATTTGTTCCATTTAAAAAACACAAAAAAACCAAAAAAACAACAACCCCTAAACAGATAAATACTCACTTACAACCTCAACATTACTGAATGGCTTTCTTGCAGGAAAACAAACAGATCCCTGCTTCAATTCACTCCTGAGACACAAGGCTGTAAACAGGAGTAACCCTTCCCATGCAGGCTGAAGCCTGAGCCACACTGAGCTGATGTTGTGCCATCACTTGCAGGGGGGATTCTATAGAATTTACCTTCATCTCATCTTTTTCCATTACCAGGTCAAAATCCTGAGGAAACATTTGAATGAAAAAAATGAAAATCCAAAAGAGAGTCCGGGAAGGCCTTGAAAAGAATTAGGAAACAAATGAAACAAACATCAGGCAGGAGCCAGTGGCCCACTCACAGAAAGACTGGAAACACCCAGGAAGGCAAACAAAATCCCTGCTGGAAACAGGGCATTCCCACATCACCTGGACCACGCAATCCATTAGCAATCAGATGGTAACAGCCATCTGCAAGGAACTGGGAGGGAAGACATTTATTGTAGGGAATGACATGCTGTTTGCAGTGGCATATTCCACTCTTCCTCACTTTTGCTTGTTGGACAAACAACATCAGTGCAAGGATAATAAACTTGCTATATGTTTGATTTTTGACTCAGGTCAGAGTCTGACTTGGTTAAAAAAAATAAATTAGCATACAAGCTAAATCTTGGCAAGCAAGTTAAATGACTTTTTTCAATGTTGTTGGATTAGTGGGGAAAAATAAACATGAATAGCTTGAAGTGTCATTTATGCACAATTTAAGTATGCTGATTATTTCTAAAACAAATTGTAAAAAAAAGACTTTTTAAATATCTCACTTTTTACACTTATCAAGCAATATTTTAAGGAAATGAAATATATTTTTTCCTGTGAAATTTAAAACCCTGTGATTCCTGGTTCCAAGTTAAAATAGCACAGTCTAACAGCTTACTGATTATTCTAGTTGCATCATCCCAGCCAAAGGTGTCAGCCTCAGGCATCTCACTGGAATCTGCCTGACCTGTTCTTGTGAGGCTGCTCAGATGCTGAAGGCTCCAGATGCTTTTCCAGAATCCTAATTTCCTATTACAAGGGAACCAGGTTGGAAGTAAGGTATGATTAACTTCCATCCTCACCATGTGCCTTTTCATTCTCTGCTTTGTTGGGGTTCCCTGTTACTGCTTCTGAGTTTAGCACAAGGAATCCTGAGCTCAGGGAGATTTTAGTTGATCCATTGTATTTTAAGTTCCAGAAATCTGAAACTGAACCAACCAGCAAAGTTGCAGCAAGTGGGGGAATGGATGGGCTGGGTAGGTCAGGTCTTCAAAGGACTCCTGAACCATTGAGAAATTGTACACAGAAACCTGGGTGGATATGCCATGGAAGGTAATTTAATGTATTCTGCATGACACCTAGCATGGAATTCACCTCATCGCACTTTAATCACCTAAAAGCTGAGGCACTCATAGTCTGCCCAGGCTCACTGTAGCCCGTGGGCAGAAAGAGTCATCTCATCTCTCCCATCCAGATGCCTCCAAGGCTGAGTGCTGGGAATGCAAGAGGCTGGGCTCACCAGAGGTCTATTTTAATGTCATCCTGTGCAAACACACAAAAGCCATCTCCTGCAGATTCCTGGATGTTTTGCAAGTCAGTGTTCCAGACAGCTGGAAAAGGCTGATTCCTTTTTTCCCATGTGAGCAAAGTTTTCAGGCAGAAGAGGCTGTTTCTGGGAAAGCTGAATGGACCTGAAAGTCTTTCAGAGTTAACTTCCCTGGCCACTGGATAATCCATACAAACCAAATATAAGTCATGAGAGGCGTGCAGAGGGGATAGGGAAAAGATTACCCCAGAAACAGTGAGGAGTAAACTATAATTAGCATATTCATTAGCCAAGGGGAGGCAAATAGAGCTGCCAGAGAATCCTGAGCAGATCTGCTCTTTGTTTGCAGAGTCCCTTTGGATGGGCTGGCTGCTCTCTGGGAGGAGCTGGAGCAGCCTGGGGGCCTGCCCTGCCTCACAGGAGATGTAAGCCAGGTTCACACGTGTGGTTGACATCCATTAGTGGAATCGAGTTTCCATTGTCCAGAGGGTCAAGCCAGAGCAATTCCAGCAAACACAGGGAAGCCAGAAGGCTTCTTCTCAATGAGCAAAGCATCCCAGTGCTTTTCCTGACCAAAAATGACAAACAGTCAGGAGGCATGTGCACTGGGGGGTGTAACCTCTCCAGAAGAACAGGGAAAGAGAAGCAGGGCTTCAATAGCTCTGATGAGCACAAAACCAGAGGAGTTGATGACTCCAGGCCAGGTCTTCTACCAGTCTGAGCAAAGGCATTGCAAGGACAGGACACAGGACCACCCAAGGACCTATTCTGGGGCAGCATCATCAGCTCAGGGCAGGCTCCAAGTTGTTTCCACAGGCTCTCCTGCAAGTTTGGCACCACTGCAGGAGACAGAAGCCCTCAGTAAGTGTTTAGTTAACTAACATTTGTATTATAAACAGTGGGTAAAGGATGAGGAAATAGGGCTTGAGCAAACCGTGAGAAAAAAGCCTTTTTGCCTGAGACCACAGCAAAGGGACTCCCAATCAAGGCAACACTGTGATTTTTCAGATTCCCTACCACACTACATTACAGCCTGGCCTCAGTGACAGACAAATGTTTATTAAAATAAATCCTGACTAGAAAGCATTAATTTGAGTAACACAGTTGCCATTCTGCCACCCAGATATTTTCCCAGAACTGAATTTGGGAAAGATGAGCTTTTCCAGAGAGCCCGCTGAGAAGGTACTTTCCTGGGCTCAGACACAGTGATCAGCAGAGATATTGATCGTGCTGTCTCTGCAGCAACAACAGGAATTATCCATTGATTTCTCTGGAGACTGGATTATGTATTGATTATGTGAGCTGCAAAGCAGAGCCTAAGTAATGCTATCATGTCTGGCTAAAATGGTGCTCGTAGAGTAGTGAAGTCAATAGAAAGGGGAGATGAGAAATCCATTGAGGCAAAGGGCAAAGTCCCAGGGTAATTAATTAAATGGCAAAATTCTCCTGGCTCAAGTGATGCCAGGATTTCTACTTAAGCATTTTGCATCCTGAAAAGTCCCCTAATAGGAGCCCAAAGGATGCAGTGAACAACGCTTTGAGCAAGTAAATAATTCTGGCCCATCCCTAGTCCATGTAACACACTGTGGACAGACAGGCACCTCATTCATTGCTTACTTCAATTGGGTCATTAATGAAATGCATAGGGTTTAGAAAAATTTGAAAAGTAGCTGTGGAGATAACTCCTGGACCAAGCCTGAAGGGGCCATCCAGTGCAGCCAGTGCAAAGAGATACTGTGTTGGCCTTTTATCAGCAAGATAATGAGCCTACAGGGGCACAGAGATGACTTGCTGGATATAAGTGACACAAGCCGAGTTTGCTGGAGAAAGATAACAATGTAGAAAACAGGCCCTGAAGGCTCACCTTTCAAAACACAGAGCCTCTGTCCTGCATTAAACTCTGCAGATTGCTTTACAGAAGCTTAATGTTTCTATCTTCCACTGCCTCCCTTGGAGTGGCATTCAGCTTTTGTTCTGGTCGTCCCAAAAACTAATTATAACATGTTCCCTAGGAGGCATTTAGTAAAATTAAACAGGTAGAGGGAGAGGTCTCAGGACTTGAATCCAATTCTTGGTACGGTGTGACCGGCAGGATTCAGCCAGAATCATTAAGAAGTGATGGATGAAACTTCACTGATCAGCAAAGATGACTCACCCAGAAGCACAAGTGCTGAAGTTTGCCTTCATTTTGGGGCTGGAAATGGGAAGGAGGGGAAGAAATCCCAAGGAGAGAGGCAAAGGTCCTTGTTGTCAAGATCAAAGCAATGGCCAAAAGGAGACTATCAGAGGATGGTGCACAGAGATGGGAGAGGTGTCTGTGAGCAGGAGTCTGGCTCAGCCACGTGGCCTGGCCCAGCAGAAAGCCTCATGTGTAATTTGAATTTCATCTCACCCACCTTATGGAGATGTTTTCTTCTCCATAAACAACTGGTTTGACAGAAGGGCACATTTTAGCCATTAGACAAGTGGAAGGCCAGGCACTGCTGATCAGCCAGAGGCCCTTTCAAGGGACTTTTCCCTCCCTTCCTTATCCTATAATTGTTCATAAAAACAAAGGCATAGTTTTGTTTACCAAAATCCCCACCGATAGCCTCAGACTGGTGTAAGGAGGTTATTGCTGTGCCCAGCTAACCTCTTGCAGCAAAGAAAGTGCAAACATGGCCTTTATTCTGTGCATTTCCTGGAGGAAAGGGTACTGGACAGGAATTCAGATAAGAAAATTCATGTTGTTGCTGTTCTTCATATTCTGTGAAGTATTTTAATGGGGATAACAATACACATTAGACATCCTGTTCAGTAACATTTTTAGTACCCAGCTGAGTCCAAATATAAACTATAATGGCATATGGAGACTGTCTTAAGAGCCATTTCAAATCAATTTAGTTTTATATAGCGTCTCTTCAAGTCTCTCAAGGTGATTTACAGTGAAAAAGCAAATAGTGGGATAGTGATTTAGTGGAGTAAGGCATGGCAGCTGTCAGGCAGGAAGGAAAAAATGCTGCATGGAGACGTAAAACTCTAATTTAAAAGCAGTACAAAGGTAAATATATCTCTTTGCTCTTCCAGTACAAGAATCAGCCAGGTAATGAAGCCAGGTTGGGTTCAGTTTAATTCAACAGTTCAATGGAGCCATTTACAGATGGAACTGGACCTAAAACTGAACCTTTTCCACTCAACTGCTGAGATTAGGAAAAAAACAGGGAAGAAATATTTGTGACCAATTCATTTTACCATCATATTTCACAACCTCAGAAATTTCAGACTTCCTGTGGCTTGGACTTCTGCCCTAGGGGCTTATGAAGTCAAGAAGGCAGCTTTAAGTGTCTTTTTCATGGAAATTGTTAAAGCCTTTTTTAAAGAAGCAAGACTCTAGTCAGGAAACCTTGACCTGGCTGGTGTGACAACCATTGTGCTGCTCCTGTGCACGGAGGAGGAGTAAGTCTCCAGAGAATGTTTCCCTCAGCTACAGGACACCCTTCCTGTGGGTTTTTTGCCCTCCTGCTCACCCTTCAAGGGAAGCTGCTGCAGAAGCCATGAAAACACTCATATTTTGGTGTTCCTAGTGCGGAAATCTTACATTTTCCTCCCACCAAAGAGCTCAGAACAGGCTGTTGGATGTGGCTGTTTCAGCGAACTTCAGGCGCGAGAGAGGGAATGCTACTGACTTCCTAGGGCCTGAGTACACAGGATCCTGGGACAGCTCAGCGTGGAAGGGACCTTTGAAGATTTCATGGGAAAGGGAGCTTAGACAAGATGATCCAGTGCCCAACAGCATCGTGAAAACCTCCAGTGATGAGGACTCCTCCACACCCTTAGGGAGGTTGCTCTATGTACTTCTTTGAGAGGCCTAAACCACCCACGTTTCCTTCCACCTAAACCATCCATGTTTCCTCCCACCTAAACCACCCACGTTTCCTTCCACCTAACCATCCACATTTCCTTCCACCTAAACCACCCACGTTTCCTTCCACCTAAACCACCCGCATTTCCTTCCACCTAAACCATCCATGTTTCCTCCCACCTAAACCACCCACGTTTCCTTCCACCTAACCATCCACATTTCCTTCCAGGTGCCAGCATTTGTCAGGATTTGTCACTGCTCCTGCCTGTAGGTCAGGGACACAGTGGAAGCCCGACCTGCTTGTCCACCAGGAGTAAGATTTCAATTTTCCAACAAGCAGGTAGGGGCTGTTCAGGATGCCAAAGCTGTGGGGAGCCTGAGTTGTGATCACTTGACAAAGTTCCTCCTTGCTGTAGCATCCTGGCAAGTGCAGGGTTTGTCGAGTGGCCTCAGGGCAGACGTCTCACAGGCTGTGACTTTGTGAGTCACACGGGGCTGGGAGCCCTGCTGGGATGTCTGCTCATCTGGGAAAGTGCCTTCTCCTCCTTTCTGCTGTGCAAGAAGTGTATGTTTTATTAAATAAAGTGCATGTTCCCTATGCAAATGAGCGCCCTTTGGAACGGTGATACACTGACACGTTTTATGTTAAATATGTATGCCCTTTAAAAACTGAAGCAAGAACTAAAAATCATTTATAAATATTAAAGAGCAAGAAGTCTACTTTTTGTTTTCACTGTGTTTCTGATCCTGCACTCTGGGAAAAACACTCCTCACATTATAAGACTGAATTATTGGTCCAAGAACTAAACCTGTAATTTTATTCTATCAGTCAGGCTGTATGTCATGCTTTTTTTGTATCAAGACAATCATGTTCTTTGAAGCACAGACACACACCTACTTAAAAGAAGCTTTCAGCTGAAAGCAGAAGACTCCAGAAACAGCAGCAATTTGTACCTTTCAAGGGACTGATAATTAAATAGAGAAATGCTGATTCCAATGAAAAGAAGGTTTCTTTGCTGGCCAGGATGATGTTCCATTAGGACATTTGGGTCCAGATTCATCTGCTTGGACTGCAGACATCAGTCCTTTCAATCATTGACTTCTAATGCCTTCAATGTGTCCTTTGGAGATCGTTATTTCTCTTTCTTGACAGGAAAGGACAGTAGGCCATCTGCACTCCTAACCTGACTACTTTAGTTAGGTGTCTAAAATGAAATTAAATCAATCCAGGCCTTCCTCTAGTTTTTAAAGTATTTCTTGCATGGGGCACCTATCAGAAAGTCTAGTATTCAACCCATTGTTACAGCACAGTCACTGTTGCCTCCAGGAGGTATTTTCTGCTATGCAGGGTTTCCACATCCCTCTGGGAAGAAGCAGAAGTTTCTCATTAAGGAACAAAAGTGCAGCAAGACCAATGCAGACATTAAAGCACCTCCAGCAGGGAGGCAGTTTTAGATTACAAGTGAAGGAGAGTAGCTCTGTGTTTCACAGGATCACAAAATGGGTGATGTTGGAAGGGACCACTGGAGGTCATCCAGTTTCCTTTTGCTCAGAGTTGTTAAGTTAACTTGCAAATACCAGAAAAGTCTCAGGACAGACTGTAAATATGCTGTGCCAATTTTACATACTGAGAAACCAGGTACACAGGTCAAATAAGAAGTCCAGCTCTGGAGTCCCAGTATTTTTCCTTCCTGCAACACCACCGTTCTTTGTTGATGAAGAAGCAGCAGTTTTCAGCTTGGTCTTCACTGCACGTTCACTAAATTATTCCAAGTGCTTCTGGCTGCACCATGGATGGCAGGAGAGCCAGTGGACAGCAGTGAAGGGCTTTTGGAAACATGCAGAAAGACTGGCTGAAGCGAAGCAATGCTATCCTCCCCTCACTTTACTAGCTCTGCTTTCTCCCTTTACTTTCTCCCTTTACTTTCCTTTCCTTTCTCCTTTACTTTACTTTCTCCCTTTCCAGATGGGAGCTGGAGCAGTGGGAAATATTTTCCCGCAGAGTTTGTTGCTCTGTTGACAGGAATTTTAAGACAAAAGGTCATTTTGGTGGATTTAAAAAGCAGTGGAACTTCATGCCCCTAATGAATGGGCAGCAGGAACTCATACTGGCAGTGCTCAGTGGCTGCACATGAAACTAGCCAGGCCCAGTAAATGAAACCAGATCCCAAAATGCAGCCTGAGATAACTGAAAGTATGCATCAAAGTTTATTGTAGGAAAATGACTGAGTGGAAAAAGAGTGGTCTGCTCTGCCCCTGCACCTCCAAAACATATTGTACCATTTAAACCCTCTAGAAAGACATCTGCCAAAAATGTGATTAATTCTCCTGAAGGTCAAATGTATTACTTTTGTAAAATAGTTGAAGCAGCAGTTGTACGTCTTTGATTACTCTTACGAAAGCAACTTAGGAAAAATCCCAGGATGGCTCTTGTGTTTGAAGCTGCTCTTGTGTTTGAAGATGGATGTTTACTGCTTACTGGCAGTGACTTGTGTAGCAAAGGTGAAATGTGGTCAGGAAATGATTGTAACCCCCCCAGAAGGGTTGGTCCCAGAGCAGCCCATCCCAAATTCCAGCAGCACATCCTGTGTCTCTGTTTGGAGTGCCACCCTGTGGACTGCTGCTCCCAGGAGCTCCTCTCCTTCCCACAGCCACAGAGGCAACACTCAGGACCCACCCTGGGCACAAGGATGGGTGACAGCACCTCTGAGCTCCCAACCCCTCTGTCCCCTGCATGTCCTGCGTGTCCCTGCCCAGCCTGGGGAAAATGGGGCTGGGGGAGAAATGGGAATTTCTGTACCAAAATACAGTCTCTGCTATGAAAGACCATTTTCTCCTGTGCTTTCTACACAACAGAATATGAAATGCCACCACCACTTCTGAGCTGGATAGGAAATAATTGGGGCATCTGTTGGTAACAGGTCTCTTGTATTACACCCCCAAAGCAGACCTTTGTACACTGAGAAGAGACCAGAGAAGCTCTCTGCTCACCCACAGATGAATTAAGCCCCTGGTAAGTCAAGTTCATCCTTAGAAGTCCATTTCTGGATTACATTATAATTTTTTTTCTTGCTGACTGTTTGTGTAAGACTTGCAGGTTTATTCACTGGAGATTGCCACCATAAATTTTAGGAGTCTGGCTTACAAAGCCTGTAACAACCTTCTTTAGTAAAGGTGTGCCTTGCAGAATTCCTTCAGTAATGCCACTTTGGCTGCCCCTTACCTCTGGGGTGAGGTATTTCATCATGATTTCCTTTCCTTTCTCTCCCAGCTTTTCATCTGGAGCAATTTCATATTCTGCCTGGAACAGACATATAAAAAATAAAAGTCAATATTTGCACTCATATTTCACCATTATAACTTCATTTTGGATGTGGCCTTAACAGAACACTCTGTATGAAAAATCTGAAGGACAAATATCATTTTCTGGTGGAAGTAAAACCTGTACACACAGTCTTATTAAAAACCTTCCACTATATTTTGCCAGACCCTAGCGGTGCATCTTCTGGGGCTTTGTCTCTTAATTAACACCAATGCCATTTAATTAATTTATATTTTATAACCTTGCAAAGCCAGCTTTCAGAAAGCATTCAGAGACAAGAGACATCGGCTTCATTTGGTTTTGCTCAAAAGGAAGGTGGACACAGAAGGTAAAATTATTTCTCTGAGTAGTAGAGAAAGTGAATAATTGTTAACCCTTGCCACAGTGGTGTTTGAAGTGCCAGATGAAAAAAAAAATACATATATATATATA
>NW_005054451.1:607018-677087 GCF_000277835.1 Geospiza fortis
ACAGAGGTGTGTGTAGAGTGAGATAAAAAAAAAAAAATATATATATATATATATATATATATATATAATTCTATATATTGTCTTTTTTTGTTTAATGTGTCTTTTCTATGCATTTATGCCTTTACCTTGGTCTAACAATACCTATGCAAAGCAGAGAGACCTGCCCACCACTATTAGTGACCTTTGGCTCAGCCCTTCCTGATTTCTTAGGCAGATTTCTTAGGACCAAGAGGAAACAAGAGAGACCACTTAGAGGAATAGGCACCAAAGCAAAATTCTCTTTGGCTTCCCTAGTGCACTAAAAAAGGGAGCACCCCATCCTCACACACAAAGTCTACCTACATTTTAAAATCCTGACTGCTCTAGGTATTGAAGCATTAGTGACTTTTGATGAGTTTTGTTTACGTTAGAAGCAAAAGAAGCACAATGTGTGTTCCATGAAGATATTAATCACTTCAACTAAAGTTTTGGATCCATGGCAGGCATTTGAAGGAAACACGTGCTGCAGGGGACCCCAGTGGCTAAATGACAACAAGTCCTTAGGGACCTTACTGCTTGGCAATGCTTGGGATATGAAGCTTTAGCCTTCAGGTCAAAATATTTTCCAGAATTAAATAAAAAATAAAAAAAAAAGAAGACGACAGCCTAACAGCTTTCAGGACTGTATTAAAAAAAGGATCCCAAAAATCCTGCCAAGCCAATTTAATAACCTGGTCCAATACAAGCTGTCTGTGATGATAAATGAGGAGGAAGCTTAAAAAAAAAAAAAAAAAAAGGTAAATCAGACTGAACTGGCAAACACTTGGAAGAAGAAATTTCAGAACTATTGCCCACTGGAAGATGTATGTGCTGCTCCAGGCTGGATGCAATAAATCTGCAGGCTGGCTGTAATGGATACCCCAGCTAAGCAAACCCAGGAATGACATGGAAACCACAATGTAGTAATAATGCTATTCCCCTTCTATCTGGCCAGGGCTCATTTAGCTATTGCAGCTCAGGGCTGGAGCTGCATATTTACACACAGGCATGGCAGGTTGCTTGAACAATCTGGAATTATGATCTGATTTGGTTTGGGAAATGATAATGGCCACAAATAAAAATGATGAAAAAACAACCAAAAACTAAAACCCACAAGTACAGTGCTTCTTTTTAAGTGACACTTTTGGGGATGAAACTGATTAGGTTTTCATAAAACTTAATTCAAGGGTTTAAAAAAAATTTTTTATCTAATTTCCTGTCCTTTTAGATGGTATCTGAGTATGGGTCATTTCAGCTCTTAAAGCAGAGAAACTCTGAAATGCTTAGAGCATCTTAGCAGCATTTTTCTCCATGATTTCTCTCTCCTTCATTTGCTTTCAAACTCTGATAATATATCCCTAGCAAGTGAAACCTGATTATAAGTCATCATCTCCTATTTGAAGTGAACCAGGGAGCTGCTGAAAAATTTGTTGTCTTTTTTGTCACACACAACCTCTAACAGTTACATCCCATCAGAGCTGTACAACAGGAAACAAATCAGGACAGACCAGAAGGCAGAAACTCAGCAAGAACTGGATGTCTTGAAATGCGATTCCAACATGGGAAATGGGATCCAACATTTGCAGAGTTAAATGCACACCTATACATGTACAGAGGATCTCATTCTGCCTCAAGACAGACAGCAAAGAATAAAAGGAAAGTTTAATTACACTTGCATTTGACATTGCCAGGAAATGTGACATGGCGGTGGCGAAGGTGGGAAGTGACAGACAAGTGAGGATGTGAGAAGGAACCACGAGCTCCAACTGTGCACAGTGTTCATTCCACTGCAGGTCTGCACTAGAAGCCTGTTCCATTTTGTTCCTAAGCTCATTATTATTTCTCCCTTCAGTGCCATCTTTGAGCTATTCAGCAACAGACCCTGGTGCACTTCCAGCCATGACCTGTTATTACAGCAGATAGACAGGGGTGTGCCCATGCTCTCTCTGCCACCTGCCTGGGAAGCCACCAAGGTCCTCAACTCCTGGTCTTGTGCTTAAATCACAAGATACCTCCCCTTCTTTCCCAATATTCAAAAGCACAGTTTGCAAATCCCTAATTGCTAGAAATAACATCATTTCTTATAATCCGTGGAACAAACTATTTTCCGTTATTCCTTTGATGAATCCAGGCATGTGTTTCAAGGCTCCTGCTCTGAAGTCTGATAGCTTCTCCATGCCCTGGTTAGGTCAGACAGGGCCCTATTCATAGCCCATAAATGAGGGGAGGATTTACGATCACCCTGACTCCGTGGGACAAGCTGCAGGGAAGGCTTTTTCTGTGGGCAGGCACAGATCCTCCAGCCCAAATGGTGAGAGGATGTGGGCTGGCCACTGTCTGCTGTTAGCTTTTCTTCTGGCTGCTCTTCTGGAGGCAGCAGTCATGCTGGTGGCTCCTTCTTCCATGGAAGCAGCCGTGGCTGGATGGGGGAATGGGAGTGCAAAGTGTCCTCCCCTTTGGAGCAGCTGCCCTGAGGATGGGCTGAGATCAGATGGAAAAATGCTCTTCAGCTGGGAAAGGGAGCAACATCTAGCCTGGTTGTGGGATGGGACAGCCACAGGCTCAGGGACAGCTCAGGTCTGGGGGCTGGAGGCTGCCTGTGATGGATGGAGAGCTACCAGGGCAGTGACACAGGCACCCCACAGGGGCTCACATTGATTCTCACACACCAATTTATGCAGTATCTGATTTTCACCTTGATATTATTTGAGCTCCTAAAACTGCATGGCTAAAAATATGTGAAAATGGAAAAAAATATCCAAAGAGATCTCCCTGCACATCTCAGAGGATGTTTTCCCACAGCAGCATGGCATGGCCGAGGGAATCATCACCCCCTGTACCCACCAGAAGATGGAAATGGGAACAGACACTCCCCCAGAGCAGTTCTGGCTTCTTGGTAAAAGTCAGGAACAGTGGAATCACCTTTTGAGCATCTGCAGGAGGTTACTGGCATTTCAGTGCCAATTTTTCACCTGCACTTTCTCAGCTCCCTCCTCTGTGATCTGAGAATATCTCTCTGCTCAGTCCTTTCTCAGACTCCAGGCTCTGCCCTGTTATTGCCCTGTCCTCAGTGCCTGTCCTTGCACTTGCCTCTGCTGGAGATTTAAAATCTGTGACTGAAAACTGGAAGGCAAACCCCAAACAGCTGGGATTCATAATAACTCACATTTCTAAATTAAAAGTCAACTTGAAACCATATTTTTCATATTTAAAGGCAGGGCAAAGAGAGCCCTTTCAACTGTTTGAAAACACTTTTTGAGTTAATGAGTTTGTTGATACCAACAAACTGGCATTTCTGATGGGAAAAGCCTTGAACAGCTTTAAGACACACACACACAGATGGTTTATATACCACAAAAGGGACTTAACCAAATGAAATCTCCCTAACAGCAAGGCTGGGTTTTTACAAATGGCATTAAATGGGTGCTCACTCATCCTTTCACCCCAGGTAAGTGCCATGTCTAGTGAAGCATTAGGCTGAAAAGTCCACCCGAGGAGATTGTGCCTCTCACCCTGGCCCCTGAGCCCAAATATCACAAGCAGAAACAACCTGGAGAGGCAACAGGACTATTGTCCTCCAGAGGATGTATTTTTGTGCGACTCCAGTGCAAAAAAAGTAACCTTGTTCACATTAGAGAGAAAATAATGACCAAAATAATAACCACGTTCTCCTCCAGTCAACCTAAATCTGGTCCACATTAAATTGTTAAAAGCCTTCTCTTGGAAAAAAAACATTATGAATGTGAGTAGATGAAGCAGGAAAGGCAGTTTAGAAGCTAAAACCTTCATTTTAATGACACATAAAAATCACAGGAGAGGAGAAGGAAGTGTCAGGAATGTGCTGATGAGAAGGGGACAGGAGCAGGAGGTCCCTGCTGAAATGAACGGCCACATTCTTGTGCTGGAGGCACTGGCTGTGGAGAAGCAAACACATCCTGCTAGCCCCTTGCCTGCTCACTGATCTGCCTTTTAGCACAGGAAACATTGCCCCTCACACTTTATTTTGATGGCTGTCCTCCAACAGCTGAAATATTTGTAAGCAGAGCGAAGCGCGCTTCAGGGCTGTGCGTGACTCCTTGGCTGAGGGCTTCTAGAGGAGCCCATGTAATCACAAACCATCTCCATCCAATGACAACAGCTTGTGCTCACACACTTCCACCATGTGAATGGCTCCACCAGGCTTTGCTGAGCCATCCAGGGAGAGCTCTGTGGTTCCAGACCAGCACTGATGCCTCCAGAGCCCCACGGGAGCTCGCTGGATATTTCATCTCAGCAATCAGGACCTCTGCCATGAGCTTGTTTGCACAATATCTGCAGCAAGAGGTGGCTGTCTGTCCTTACAGCCCTCCTGCCAGCTGGGAGAAGGGGCTGCTGTTGCTCCATTTCCCAGACAGACAGACAGACAGACAGACACACTGACAGGTCCCACAGCAGCAGTGGGAACCAAACACCCACAGCTCCACCAGTGCTGTGCTGCAGAGCTCTGCATCTCTTAGTTCTTATCACTGTTATCATCTAAAGTTGGGGCCTGCTGCTTACAAACCACATGTCGTGTTAGTCTGAGCTACAATCGATTGTGACTGATTACCCAAACACGGCTCTCACAAAACATGGAGAGACTTTATGCCTCTGAGCACTTTCCTCTCAAGTACTGGTTGAAATTGGCCAAGGTATTCACAGGTCTCAGAGGGAGCTGACAGCTACACGCCTACATGCATGCAGAATTCAGTGATACAAATCCTTTTTCTTCAGAAGGCAGCTTAACAACTGTTTAACAGAAAAAAGAAATCCCCAAATCCTGCCATAATTACATTTGCAGGAGACTACATCAGACCAGGTTAGTTATTTCACCCAACAGCTGACATAAATGTCCAGTCAAGAGAGGATTTTTTTTGTCTCTTTGCATATTCTGGTCTGCAGGTCTGGATGATTCCACCAGCCTTTGGAAGCAAAGGTGTGAGAGAGCTCAGTCTCTCACAAGGATGGTGAGAGGTTGTTAAATGTCTGACTCAGCTTCTGGTTTTCTCCCAGAAGCCTCAGTCACTTCTTTCCTTGCAGACAGTTGAGTGCATGGGTTGAAAAACTGAATAAAATATTGGGAGGCATCAAGTACTGGCTTCTGCCAGTGTCTTACTGTGTCACCTGGTAAAGTCACTTTGATGGGCACTGAAAAAGAGAGGTGGTCCTCCCTTTCAGTGTGCAAAAAGCTCTGTGAGTCCCTCAAGAACAGCTAAATATTATCCCCTTTTATCTTTTCCCTCTTAAATATTATCCCCTTTTATCTTTTCCCTTTATTTGACATTAAACAAAATATTATTTTTGCATCTCGTGTTAGAAAAATAACTAAGACAAAAGAAAACGAAGGCTCTTGGCCTTTCCTGCTTGTTACAGCAGGTGGTCTAGAAAAGGTTTCCCATTCCTGGTGGTCTCAGATTAGGGCTGTAAACTCAGACTCCTGGTCTCATTATAGGGCCTTTTTTTGCCTAACATAGGGCTTGGCTTAAATCCCACTACTCACTAAACACAGTGTGACCCCACTGGGCAAATTTCAGTAGCAATCATCCAATTTAATGGCAAAGGGCTGTGCTGCTTGACCTTAATTTTGCCTAATGCAGGGATTTTCATGGGCTGGGAGCAAGCTTATACAGAATAATTATATTTGAAATCAATAATATTTGAAAATTTAAAAATTAACAGCATTCTCCTTTGTTTATTGATTTCAAATTTTTAAAAACTGATTCAGACTTTATCCAACACTTTTTGTGATGCTGCAGATTTGCTGTTGTTACTGCAGGAGTAACATAAACTTTAAGAGACCACATGTCCTCTCCAGACTGTTACTTTTACAGCTTCAGGGCAATCCTCACATTTCCCTATACTTCAGAGTAGCTTCACCACGGTGCAAACAAAACAATTTTATTCCTGTTGGTGTGCATTGTTTTGCTTCTGTCAGTGTCAGCCAGGGAGCAAGACCCTGTGGGCACTCACAAGTGACAAGTTCATCTTGTTCTTTGGTACCATTTCACCTTTTGGCTGATCAACACCCTCCCTTCCACAGGTTCCCAGCAAAAGAAGTCACTGAGAGACTTTTCCACTGTGAACAGCTGGCAGGACACATGGCCAAGTGCTGCCAGACTGGGAAAGAGCGTCAGGTCCCCCAGGGCTTGGGGGTGATGCTCAGTGGCTGGGTTAACTGATGGCTCACTGGGGTGGAAAATGGAGCAGATTTGTTTCTCAGTGACCTCAGTCAAGTTATTTCTGTACCTTGTGCCTCTGTTCTCCTATTTGCAAAAACCAGAGTGGTTATCAGGATGTCCTTTGTGAACCATCCTGAACTCTGTGGATGAAAAGCCTTGGTAAGGGATATTAGGATTATTACATTCCCCATCCTCTCTTGTCAGCCCATTCTCAACTTCCCTTTCCTCCCAGTGCCTCCCAGCAGGGCAGGCTTCACCCCCATCAGCAGGCAGTGCTCACAGCAGCTCAGCTGCTCAGGTGTTCACATGGAGGGAGGTCACAGCAGCGCTCTGGGCGTGACTGTCCTTACCCTCTCTGGTGGCTCATGTCCCTGAGTGTCCCCGTGCCACCAGTGGTGCCAGCCCTGCCCACTGCCTGCCCCAGCACTTCAGACACAAAATCCCACAAAACAGCGACTTCTTGGGGTCAGAGGAGTCTCCTCTGTCGGGGAACATTGCAAAGCACCCCAAAATACCACAAGAACTGACTTACCACCGAGTCAAGGAACCTAATGCAGCACTCGAGCTCGGGCCGGGTCTCACAGAACTGCCGAAAGAGGAGCCTTCCAATGGGCTGCTTTTCACATATGCTGCAGTAATCTCTCTCTGGAGGCAAGAAAGAGAAGAACAGAAGCATGAGAATGAGAAGAGCTCAGCCTTTTGGGTTGCTCATGCATTGCAAGTGAGTGCAGGGCTACAACCCCAAATCACAACAACCTCCGTCTCCCTGCCACCACGTTTCAGATATCCATATACAAATGTAATTAATGGCTTTAGGACTCAATTAAGAGAGGCTGAATTTTGTAGGGCTGGTGTTGGTAAAGGTCAAGCAAAAGCCATTCAGTTATTATGAAAAAAATAATTTCATACTTTTCTGTGGTGGAAATGTATGCAAAGGTACAGCTCAGATTGGTGGTACTGGTGGGAATGTGGGGAGCAAATTACAAGTCCTTGAAATATGAGTCATACATTAAAGGGCAGAAAAAGCTGGAATTTGTGCAGTCCTTCCTGGATGCTTCCTAGATATGCACTAAAGTGCCCCATATCTCTGGAAATGCTTAGCGTACTTTCTATTAAACAATTATAGTAAACTATGCATTTTCAAAGGTTTCAAAATTTCTGCTATTTAATTGCTGAGCATTAAGGAATGGATAGAGCATATGGCATCTGGCTCATTTCAGTTTAACACAGCATTCCTTACAGAACTGCATTTCCCCTTAAAAGCCATGTTTAAATGGCATTCCTCTGTGCTGGTGCATCCACAACCATCACTCACAGTACAGCAAAAGGTCCTTTGCCCATCACAAGGGCTATCAGCAGGAGAATATCAGCATCATTAACTGGCATGGCACCAGCACAAATGCCAAGGGCTTTGGATATTTTTCTGGTGAGAGCAGAAAATCGCCCAGCCTGCTTGGAGCAGCAATACTTGCTTGAGACACGTTATTCCTCTACAAGTACACACATGTCAAACAACATACTGTGTTTCCTTAGGCATTCTTCTCACCACCCTCCTCGCTGCCATATGGCACTTGCTGTTATTATGGAAACAACCAGCTTCTAAACACATAACACAGCGCTGCAAACAGACATACCAAACCCACACAAGTTGTCAGTGCCTTGGCTATTTCTCTCTTGGGCCTGTAGTTGCTCCTGAAATGTCTTTGATTCCCCCTCTGCTTTGGCCCCCATGCCCTTCAGCTCTTCCCATTCCATGGACGCAGGCATCCAAAGCTCCCCTTTGCCATTGAGGCACCCAGCTGAAGGCCCTGCTCAACTCAGCTTGTGCCCTGGGGACCACGTTCTGCAAAACCAGAATTGCCATAGAATCATGAAATGGTTTGGGTTGGAAGGGATCCTAAAGATCACCTAATTACACATCCCCTGCCATGGGCAGAGACACCTTCCACTATCCCAGGTTGCTCCAACCAAACTGGCCTTGGACACTTCCAGTGATGAGGCACCCACATCTTCTCTGGGCAGCCCATGCCAGGGCCTCCCCACCCTCTGGGGACATTTGTCCTGAACAGAAAATGCTGTTTGAGGTGTTGGACCTCTGCCCTGTAGCTGGGTGACAGCAGGCAGGAGCAGCCAAGACTGCCTCTCCTAAGGGGAAGGGGAGAGCCTGCCCTGTGCTGCACCTGGCTCTACTTCAGGAACTGATTCCTGAAGCACTTGGTCAGGAACTTGGTCTAGTGGTCACTAGAGACATGGGCTGAGGATAGCTGAGATGTACTTTAATTCAGTCTGGTCCTGCTCTGGTCTGGTCTTCTGAAGCAGCTGGGAACAACATGCCAGCAGCATTTTTTCGCTGGCACTGCCATTCCATTTTGGATCAGGATATCACTCAATCTACTGAGAAAACTGCAATGTTTTGATGCTCTCTTGCAAGCAAAACTGGATCAAAATCACTGTGTAAATCCTAACCTGACCTCCAGTCAATCTAATTATCAGCAGCCACCCCCTGGCAGTGGTTTGTTTGCCTGAGCTGGAGCCTTCAGCATGGAACACCATGGCACTGAGGTGTGGTGGGAAAAGCAGCGGGATCCCTGGGACAAGGAGCAGCCTTGGGGTGTCCTTGTGGGTGCGACCAGCTTGTGCTGCTTGACCAAGTGGCATTTTTAGTGAGTAACTGCTGGAGGGATGTGCAGACATGTACAGCACTAAGGGAAGTGAAGGAGTCAGGAGAGTGGATCAGAAAAACAGTCCTCACAACATCCCAGAGGCCAAAGGCTCAGCAGCCCAAGTGAGCTCTCCTGGGAGGTTTGGAGGTTGAACTACATCTGCCTGATGCTGGTTTCTTTTAATTCTTTTTAATATATTTTATATATTCTTTATATATATATTTTTATATATAAAGAATATATAAAACCAAGAATATATAAATAAGCAGATAGATATACACAGATAAACACAACATAAATAAGACATGAGCACAGACTTCTTCCTACCCTACAGAACTTGGCCAGCACGTGAGAAGGGTGACCCACTGGTAACGAGGAAAAAGGAAATACCAGAAATAATCTCTGAAAATGCAACAGCCAGAGCAGCTCCCTGGAGCCATCCACGGCTCCGTCATGTGCGTTGCACTGCTGGATGTACCAACACAGACAATAAACACACGACAAAAATGCTTTCATTCCTTGTAGGTGACACAAACTATTTTCTTAGGCCCTGATCTTGCTGTTGGCCTCACCAAGTCAGCTAAAGGAATCTGCACTCAACTAATTCTTGGGATGCATGGGCCCGGAGCGGACTAAGAAAGAAAAACACGTCTGAGCTAAAGCTGAAAAAGGAGTGGATGGTTTTATTACAGCAAGAAGTGTTTCAGCAGCGTGCTGCACCCCAGAGATGGGGCTGGAGCACCCCGAGCCGTGCTCAGGAGCTGCTGCAGGATGGGGAGGGATGGGGAGGCAGGCGGGCACCGCAGCCAGGGGCTCTCCTGGGCTGGGGCTGAGCCTTGTGTCGCTCTTGTTCTGCCTGCCAGCAAAAACATCCATCCAGTTTCAAAAGTTTAAAAAATAGAAGGAATGATTTCCTGAGGAAATGGAAATGTTAAACACTTGGAAGTGAAACCATATGCTTATGATGATGAAGTGTAACTAAAACAGCTCTGAGAGTGATATCTTTGGTAGTCAGACCCTCGTGCCTCAGCGCCATCCTGTTTAACACCTGCAAAGTCACCCAAAATGGGGTGAAAGGCTGGGTGGGTCAAAGTCTTGGGAAAGCAGACACTTCTCACTGACGCCAAACTTTTTATTTAGAAAATATCACTGGCAAACAACGCACATATGCAAGTGAGTTCTCCATCTTCCTAACAGAGCAACAACACAGATTAATATAGAAAAGGTATTATATAAAATGCCATAATTAACATTCATAAGATAAATAAAGATAAATAATGTTTATTCATAATTCTACTGACTCATTTTTCCCTTTACTTCATAGCCTATGTATTGAAATACTAATTTCAGGAGCAGCCAGCACAAAGAACACACTGAAATAGTTGCACCTGCACACGTCATGCTGTCACCATTCAAAGCCTATGGCCAAATTTGTTCCCAAACAGATATTTTGGTAAGGTTCTGAAAAATATCTGAGCCCATGCCTAAGAAAAATAGTCCTATTAACAAAATTTCATACCTGTCAAAACCTACCATTGATGAAGTGAAAAGCTCAACACAAGGTAATAGAGTTGCTGATGTCAAAATCCCCAGCTTTCAATTAAAAGGGGAGAAAATCTAATATTTTAACTACATAAAAACCTTCGTGTGCACTGTGAAGATTTTTTGTCCTAATTTCTCATTTGAATACCTTTCATTTTTTGGCTGGCTCAAAGTATCACCTTTTGGAGAGAAACTGGTCTGAAGAGTGACCAGGTCCCCCCTTCTCTCTCACATTTGCAATCTACCTGTGGGTTTCGATGGGTTAGTGATGAACTAAAAAACCGTGTGATAACTCTTGGCTGAAAATCAGTCTTTTATGATATTCAGTGTAAACTGCAAGTGCCTAAGTAAGACTGCTATAAAAGCTGCACTTCTGCAACTCATTCTGAAGAGCTGCAAAGCCAAGCCCTGCAATCAGCTGGTGAGGCTTCCTCCTGTAGATGTCCGTGGGGAGGGATGAGCTCAGTTTTAGCCTCACTTTTAAAGTCTACAAAAGGCAGGAACATCTTTTCAGCTTTTTGGTCATTTATTGGTGTGGCCAAGGATTGCATTTATGTACTATCTGTTAAGTAACATTTTATTTTCCAACATACTGGAATCCCAAGAGCAGATTTTCCGAAGGAATGCATGGAGAATTGCCAAGAAGACATGCACCATGCTGCTGCATGGGAACATTTGGACTTGACCTCTGGATCCCTGCTATCCTTGGCATTAAATCAGATGAAAAATGAGTAAGATCCAAATGCAAAGTAATTATGATGCCTAAAAAAGCCCCCACAAAACAAAACAACCAACAAACAAACACCTGGAACCCCCAAAGAGGATGTAGGAAGACTCAATTGTTGATTTCATGCTCAGTGATCAAAGATCAGAATTCATCTTCCCTTCCTGCTTTTTCTTCTTTAAGGTGAACCAAAACCACTCAGATGCTGTTGCAAGTCTGTGATTTGTCTGCTGCTCTCTTCCTCTCACCTGCTTTGTCCCAGAATAACAAAAATCACCCCAAATTAATGGCAGAAAGCATTTCAATGCCTCAGTCCCTACACTCAAGCTGGGCAGCATCTCCTGAGGGAGCAGCAGACAGCTCCCAAGATGCTGGCACACCAAAAGTAAAACTTTCTTCTTCCAAGGGGCTGGGGCCTGTCAAAGTGATCCCCAAAATCTGTGAGATGGATGGAAATTTCAGCTAAAAATGTCCCAAAATCGCACGTCTCCCTCCTCAATCAAACACAGGGAGATGCTGCTACAAGAAATCCTACTCTACCCAGCCCAAATATAAAACCACTTCTGGTTTTTTTTGTCCATCTTTGCTTTCTTTATGTACGTTTCCTTACAGGGACACACAGTGAAAAGGAGGACAAAGGCAGGAACTAAGAGCAAGATTAAAGAATATGCAGCACAACTGAACCAAACAGACTTTCACAGCCCATCATACATCGTGCACTTGTAGCAATTTCCTTCTTTTTGTCAAAAAAAGGACTAAATCTCTTAAGGTTCACAGAATTATTTTGTGTCCATTCAGAGTACTAATGGAAAACAAATTGCATCTTTAAGCACTGAATAACCCCATTTAGAGCTATATTAATATAAATACATTTTTCATTTTAAACCAGCAAGTCTAACACTGGTGCTTATAAAGATGTCTTATAATTTACTGCTGCTCTTCTCCAGCCAAAAGTGGAATTACCACTGTCCATGTATAAACTTAATAAACAGCACACACTAAACTGCCTAGTCTTTCAGGCTGATGAAAGTTGCTTCTTATCAAAGGATCCTTTGTGGATGTTTTAAAAGGATTTAAATTGCTTTGATTGCATTATTAACAGTGTCTGTGTTGCTCTTGTATTTCAGAATGATCTGGAAAGCTGGAACATTAGCTCTTGCATTCTACAAAAGGCGGTTTTCCATCTCTAATAAAAATGCTTCAACACAAAAGATAATCCTTGTGTTCAAGAGCAAAACCCCAAGATAGGCCATGTTAGCACATCTGAAGACCCTCTTACCACCTTTTTAATCTTACTTTTAATTTTCTGTGGTCTTCAGTCCTGGAGATGTCATGGCCAGTCAGGACTTCATGAACCTTGCTGGGAACCCAGGTACTTGCAGTGGCAAACATATCAGATTTTTCTCTTTGAGAAACTGAAAATAGGGGACCTTTTCTGATGAATAAACTGGGATATTGCTGTTTAAACTGCAGAGTCTGATGAAAAACCTGTACAGTCACATAGAGAGGGATCTCTTTTTCATGGTGCCTATTTGGGAGTATTGCAGGAATGGGAGGAAGCAACAGGGGGAAGTTCCTTGTTATTGGTTCCCAAACAGATATTTTGGTAAGGTTCTGAAAAACATCTGAGCCCATGCCTAAGAAAAATAGTCCTATTAACAAAATTTCATACCTGTCAAAACCTACTATTGATGAAGTGAAAAGCTCAACACAAGGTAATAGAGTTGCTGATGTCAAAATCCCCAGCTTTCAATTAAAAGGGGAGAAAATCTAATATTTTGATTTGTTGTCTTTGTTGTCTGTTATTTTCTGGGGTTTGTTGGGTTTGTTTTTTTTTTGTTGTTGTTGTTGTTTGGGGAGTGAGTGGGGCTGTTTTACAATGGAAACCTGTGGTTAAGATGCTGAGGACTCTCCATTCACCGTGTCTCCAGCAATGCATTTAAAAAGTGAGACAATCCAGATGGTTAGAGAGCACAACACAGGAATAAAAATGCCACATCTCAGTTCATTCAAAAATTCCTATAAACTGTGGCAGCAAGTCACGTTACAAAACCCTAACACAGGCATCCAGGCTCCCGTGGGAATTCAGTTACCAGCACAGCTAATATTCTGTGCCCTGCAGACCTCAGTGGCATGCTGTATTTATAAAATGGGGCTAATGGCAGTGCCTGCCTCAGTAGCACGCTGTATTTATAAAATGGGGCTAATGGCAGTGCCTGGCCCTGAGCAGTGTGGCCAGAAAAGGTCCATGGAGGTGTGGGAGCCCCGAGTGCTGCTGTTGGCCCCGTGGCTCCTGGCTATTCACCTGCAGCGCAAACTCCTGCAGAGGAAATTCAGCCCAGGAGAGCACAGCAGAGCCTTTTTATACATTAACCACTCTACTGCTCCAGAGCTTCACCTGGCACTTCAGAGAGATTAAAAATGACGAGGCAGCCTCTGTCTCAGGGAGTGTTTGTCTTGGCAGCTCCAGAGCCCTGCAGGTGCCGGACAGCAACTCTGAAGCCAAGGGCTGTGATGAAGTTCTCCTGCTGGTGGCAAAAGCACACTCTCTCTAACCATAAATATTTCATCTGCTTTCTTTGTTTTTTTTTTTAAATAAAACTTGGAAATTGTTACAACCTATGACAAGATAATGGCCTGATAGATTCCTTATTCTGAACAGCAGCTTGTCCTGCTCTGCAGTTCAAACCAGCCCTTCATTGCTGAGGAAAGCTCTATGCCTAACAGATCAAGTACTGGGGGAGAACATTTTTTTGGCCTTCCTTTATTTTTTTCCATTTGAATTTAGGATTTTCTACAAGAGACTTGGAGACCCTCATCTATGCTGTTACAGCAAGAGTCATTCTGGCACTGACTATCTAAGTTTAATTAATTAAAAATAAGAATGCAATCAAGCTTACTTGAGACAATGGAATTACCCCAAACTGGTTTTAAGTCGTGCCAACTTAATTTTCTCTGCTTGTCAGCTGTCTTTTTTAAAACAAACAAAATTTAATCTCCTGATCATCGAACATCTAATATAATTATTCAGATGCAGACAGTGTTTGCTTTGTATAACTTCCCTTATTTCCACTCTTTTCATGGCATTAGGCTACAAGGATAAACTCCACACATCACAGCAGCATTACACTGGAGATGGAAACAGGCCAGCTGGACTGATATGGAAAATATGCTTGGAGAATACTGGAACAAACTTACAGTTAAATACACTTCAGTGATACATATGGATCTTCTCATTTGTTTTTTGAAAGCAGCTGCATTGAAGCTTTGCTCATGGAATTCTATTTGAAAGTCAAATCCTACAAGCAGTTGCATAAATATGTTTGCACGAGTACTTGAACCAGAACACATTTGTGGCTTTGTTGACTTTGGACAAAGATTTTGACAGGAGGGATAACAACCCACCCACCCTTTTTGTAGCAGCAGCAGGAGGAGGATCAAACAAGATCCTGTGAGCTCAATATAATCACTGCACAGGAAAACAGGAGTGGGGTCCAGAGCCTGGGGAGGGACCCTCAGCTCTCACCAGGGAGACATTTGCTCATCCAGCCTTGTGCCAGGAGCAGAGTCAGATGGCAATGTGAAAATGCCCTGCCCTGAGACCAGGCTGTTTGCCAGTGGAAGACAAATTCTCATCCTAACAAAATCTGACCTACTCTGCTGAGTTATTCCAGCCCTCCCCCAACACTTCTGGTATCCTGTAAAAGTTACTTGCTCAGGCAACTGCATCCCTTCCACATGGGTCACTAAGCAAGCCCCGTGCTCAAAAGCAGAAACTGCAGGGGTCAAGGCTCAGCTCAAGAAGATGAAGATGGAGTTTGCCATTAATGCTTGAGCCTCTCAATCAGAGAAGCAAAAATATCTCTCTGTGAATGATGGGGTGCAGGGAAAGACAACAAATAATTGCTGCTAATAATGAAGACATTCATTAAACCTGCTGAAACCGCAGAATATTCTGAGTTGGAAGAGACCCAACCATTGAGTCCAGCTTTTAAGTGAACAGCTCATATGGGGATTGAACCCTCAACCTTGGTGTTATCAGCACCATGCTCTAACCAACTGGGATGCAAAGAATGACTCCCATCCATTCCAGTAGCTCCTTGATCAAGCCTACCTTAGTTTCCCCACCTCTCCTCTGTCAAGCACAATTTACATGAATAAACCACTCCCTCTGTCTCCTCAGTTCCACACCAACACCAGCAGGACAGTGGAAATGCGTGCACCAGGATTAATCACTAGGAAATCTGGACTGTGAATGTGCAATGGGAATATTTTAAAGTCTTTTTTTTTAAACTTAAATTATTAGGTACCATGTTCTTGAACATATCCTTTCTTTTACATTTGGCTGCCAGTTAAAATAACAGTGCACAGAAAGGGAACAAAAAGCAAAAAAGAGCAGGGAGACAGAATGACTGGCTGACAGACAGATGGGCAGGTGTGTTACACTTCTAGTCAAAAAATTACCATTACTAGTAGTAAGCTGCTTTCCATTCCCATAAATTACACTTGAAAAGCACATGGCCCTGGATCAATGCCTCTGGTGAGGTTTCCCAAGCACAGTGTTTGAACAGTTGCCTCTGTGGCCAGTCACAAAGGTATTCAGGGCAGGGTGGGCTTCCAAACTGCTTCACACTGATCACAAAAGATGCCCCACCAACATTTCCCAGCACTTTCATGTGGTACTGGTGCAGCTCCAGGGGAAGGGCTGCCCACACCAAAACCCTCACCACCACCCTGGCTAGAAAAAGAGTTTGCCTTTATCTTCTTAAATGGCTTTCAACAATGTCTCTGCCGCAAGGCCAGAGGGCTGGAAAAAAAATCCCTCAAAGAAATATGAAAGCTCACCTCAGAAACGCCCTGTGAAATTCGGGGAACAAACACTTAGTTGTTCTCATTTTGTTCTGCCTTGGATGGGAATGACAGAACTGGATGATTTGCTCTCAAAGACTGTAGCTACTGAGATTTTTTTTTCTTTTTAGTTGGGACTTTAATGCCCAGACTGTAAGTTTTTAACTGAAATACCAAACTTATTTTCTGTCTAGTGCTGTTATTTAGACTCCTGCCTGGTGACATTCTGGGTAACGCATGCTGAAAGAAAATTTCAGTAGAAGTTGCAATTTGAACGTTCAATGTTATGAAATCTACAGAACTGTTGCTGTTGTACATAGCACAAAATAAACATCTCGATTCCAGGAAACCAATGCAGACATCTTGTGAATCACTTTCTTAAGACGAAAAGACTTTTGCAGAACTACTCTTTGACTTCTAAAGCAGCCTAGGTAGAAAGCAAAGCAGCTTTCCTTTCTCAGGATGAAACTTTTACCAGGTCAGAAAGTGGCAGAGTGCACGGAGCCACCAGCACAGTCACTCTGTGAGTGCACATTTAAGCAGCACACGTTACTGACAGGCACATAATACAACTATTCACAGGGATTACTTACTCTGCATGCTGTTCAATAGTCACCGCAAGTCCTAAGCATCCCAGCCCTCTTATTAGTGAATCCTTTAACAGAATAGTAGATGCTATTAGTTGTTACTTCACTGCTAAATTTTCTTGGGTATTTTTCTTTCCATTTTTTCCTCCTGATGTTTTCAAACCCCAAGCTTCGAGTACAACAAAACTCCACACTGGTAAAACTCCACTTATTTTATAAGTGTTTGTCAATCCCAACCTTTAAAAAAATTGCACAATAAGCTCAACCACCAACCTAAGTAATCAGAGGCAATAATATACTGAAAAACATAATCAATCCTCAACGATTTTTAAGGGGTACCACTGACCTATGACAACACTGCTAAATTACCACTTAACTGGATCTTTTGCTCAACTACAAGTGGTTCATTTGTATTAACACAGACACTGACTTTGCCTTGGTTTATATTGACAGGCTGATTTGACTGCCTGCTGAGAGACAGCCCCCTCTGAGTGGGTGTGAAGGAGCTGAGCTGCCAAGTAAAATTGATAGGAGGAGTGGAAAGGAGGTTTTAAAGCCATTTAGAAACTCCAAATGTACTGAAAGTAACTTGTGCAAGAGGGGGATAGCCAGTGGTAAGCATTTTTTTCCTCCTTTTTGACAGAAGTCTGCAGTACCAGGGATCCCTTCATACCAAATTACTGGGATGGATGCAGAGGGTGTGGTAGCTTGTGTCCAGACACAAAAACCATGAACAGTCTTACTTAGGTCTACAAAAAAAGAAAAACCAATTTTAGAGGGAACTTCAATCTTATGAAAACTGGATCGTCATGGGGAAAATATGTGAAAACTTTTGCAGTTTTAAAAGTTATTCTAGTATGTGAAGTTTTGCAGTTTATCTTTTTTTTTTCCTGGTCATTTCTTGGTCTATTTTTACACTGTCATACGAAAAACATCTTACCCTTATGAAGTGTTTTTTCCCCATTCTGTTTCCTAAATTTCAACATACAAATATCCAGCAACACAAAATAATGGTGTTGTGTCAGATAATGTTTCAGATCTGCAAAACAAGAAGCCCAGACTATCACGTCCAAAGTTACTGAAAAGATTTCAGTGAACAGAAGGCAAAATTAATGGGAACTTCAAGTAGGGTTGCCTACCTCTTAAACAGTGATAGAATATTTAGATGCTGAAAATGTATTTAGACGTTTTACTTCTCACTTGGAAGAGGATACTTCAGCATGTTGGATCTGAAGAAATAAATGAAAAACTGAGATCCTAATGCTTGCCTTCTTCAGCATCCTTCCAGCCAGGTGCTGACCCACCAAGAAATTGCTCTGCTCAAATTTATCAACTGGTACTCTGAAATCTCATCTGGTTATCTCATCAAGTTTTACACCAGAGTGACACACAGCAAGGAGTAACTCTGGTGTGGTAAAGCAGCCTCACAACTACATGAGAAATCCATTCCCAAGTTATTCTGGTCAAGAGCACAGGAGGAAGTGAGGTGGATGAAGTCAGGCATAAGAACTGTAAAAGTGCTCACTCTGCCTTTTCTCAGCTGGGTGACACCACCTTCCCTCAGTGTGAAGCATCACCTCTGAGTCTGTAAATGTGAAGGGATGCTCAGCATGGGGAAAAGGATCACTTTTATGGGCCAGCCACTTAGATTTGGGTTGTCCCTTCAATTCTACCAAGCAGAGTAGCCTCTTGTGCTTGTGCTTTCATGCTGACCTCCAGAATGGGTAGGGAAGATGCTGTGTTATGGCTTTTGGGTGCACAGATGTTTGAAGCAACATTCTGTGTCCCATGTGCATGGATAGACTGCTCCTGTCACCTCATCAGTCAGTGCAACACATGCTGGAGTTCTCTAAAAATGGAATTCAGCGTGTAATTATCACTTTGGAGATGGGTAGGTTCTCCTGTGAGAGTGGGACATGGGAACACTCAGCACAGTGCACGAGGCTGGGAGAGAACCATCAGCTAAGGCTTAACAGCTCCATTCCCAGGACTGAGGTGCACTGTCTGCTGGGTCCTCAGCCCAGGAACTCCACAGAAGACAGGGATTTCCTCTTCAGCAGACACATAAAATGTACTTCTCTGAAAGGAAAAGGGGCAAAGAGATGGAAAAGAAGAGCCACATGGCTGATCTGAAGGGAAAGCATGCTTGCATTGACACTGAAACATTAGAGACATTGTTGGAGTGCAGTTCATCCTTGCAAAAATATTATCCTCGTCTCGATGCCAAGGTTGGTGAAAGTATGGGCTACTTGCCATGGAAGTGCTGGGTAGTTAGGCTAGACCTGTCATGGGGCTTATTTACTCTCTGCGCCCAACGTTTCAGACACACTCAAGTGTTGTGTTCATGTCTTGGCAGGAACTTCTCATTCATGCACTTTCTCCTGGTCCCCTCTGAGGAGTCTTCCTCCTCTGACATTGCAGTGGTTAAAATTTCATTGCTTGCTGAGAAAACCAACACTGATTAATTTCATCCTACTTGCATGGAAGAGGTAAAGTATGCAGGTCTCCAGCCAGGGACAAGGAAATCCCTGCTGCTTACACGCCACATCGAATAAGCAGCCCATGGTTGAGGCCATTGGACTTCAACAGTCTTCATTCCACCCGCAGGAAAGAGGCAATTATCCATAGCAGCATGGGGAGCAAACAGGAAGTAATGCAAGACATTCACTTTGATTACAGAATATCTTTTTTTATAGGACATAATATCCCACAAGGAAGAATTCAGCTGCAGCGTTACATCGACGCACCCTGAATTATTAAAGGAACGTGATTGAGGTTGCAAAGCTCAGCCTCAAGACCCAGGAAAAACCTAAATTAAGGTTGCTGGTGCAGCCTGAATGCCACTGCTCGCTGTGTGTGCGTTCTGGTACAGTCTTTAATTACATCACTGCAAACTGCTTTTCCCACAGGGCCTTCGCCTCATTCAACACACAGGACAGACAGTGCCTAATAATGAGCAGCTATTTGGTGTTTGGTGCTCTCCTCTGGTTCAGTGTGTGGCCCTGGACTGTATTTACTGCACACCAGTCAGGCCTGCTCTGGAGACACAGTGATTCATCTCCCCATGGATCTTTCTGTGACATTCTCCAACACAGCCTTTAAACATCTCAGGTGTATCATGGATCTATTTGCACCCCACCTTTGGGAGACAGAGACTCCAGTTTTGCAGATGGGGAACTGAAACATGTGAAGATTAAGGTAAAAAGTGTCCACTGATTGGTGCTACTTGATTTTCTGTGTATTTAACTTTAAATGCTGTTCTCTCTGTCCAAAGCCAACCTTCCATTTGCTTCAGTTGGACACGTTTGTAACCAAGACCCAAAAATCTCAAGGCAACTACTCAGAAAATGGAAAAAGCACAATTAGAGGCCAACTGTGAAAGACTAATTTTAAGTGACTTGCCTGTCATCACATAAGATCTATCCCTGTCCAATTCCTTAGTATGCCATTCAATTGCTTTGGCTATGAGACCATTTCCTTTGATGCTGCAAATCCCCATTTAAATTTATCACACACCTTTTACCTCATGCAGTAAATGAGTCAGCCATTCTATGCTCCTTTATTAGACAACCCAGTTCCAGCCCCAGACTAACTCAGGCTTTTGAACTGACTGCATTAGGGCTCCTGGGGAAGAAAATTAATTACTTGATATATATGCTGAATGATTAATTTAAGCTGCATAGGCAGCCTTAATTCACAATTTATTTTAGGTTCTCATTGTTTTAACACATATTTTTTTCATGCTTAATTTCCTAAGCTTTTAAGGAACTGAAGAAAAAATG
This sequence comes from Geospiza fortis, assembly GCF_000277835.1. Classification (NCBI taxonomy): domain Eukaryota; kingdom Metazoa; phylum Chordata; class Aves; order Passeriformes; family Thraupidae; genus Geospiza; species Geospiza fortis. The sequence continues at coordinate 627,380 of NW_005054451.1, forward strand.
AAGAACAAAACCTGCTGTGGACCAGTGAAGAAAATCTTGCTCATTTGGAAGAGTTTACACAAAAGGCTGGAAACTTTCAAGAATGTGAAAGTTGGCAACTTGAAGAATGTTCTTTTAACACAGCTTTTCTTGAGCTCTTTCCTAAGTTTTCTTTGAAACAGAAAGTCCATCATGTTGACACTCATAGTGATACCCATACCAGCAGAACTGACACAGAGGTGTCAGGGTATCTGTCTGTGCTGGGAAAGAAGCTGTAAATTGTCTTGGCTGATCATCCTGGGCTCTCTGGACTCTCTGGACCATGACTGCCCTATTTTTAATTTCACCTTCCCATCCTAATTTTGCAGCAGCACTGCTCCTCCATTCTGCTTCCTCTAAGGTGATTTGCTCCATTTCTACGCTCAATCTCTTTAGACAGTGGTGCCAATTTCTGCCCCCAATCTGATCCCAGCACTTGTCCTACACTGACAGCGTGCAGCAGTACAGGTGGGATATGGATTCACTGCACACCAGCAACTCTGCAGCAGCTCTCCAAGTGCCACCCTTTGGGAGACATCTGCAAGACTTTGAGGCTCAGTCTGAAGTGGCTGCTTTCTCTCACTGGAGGGAAAAGCATGGAGAGATCCTCAAGATGGGATCCTTCCCTGAAATCCCTAAATGGCCTCTTCCATTTTTGACTGAGAGGATGAACAGCATCACTGAGTTGCAGCAATATATGTTAAACTTTGTCAGCTCCCTCAGCAGTGTGCAATGCAAATAACTTCCTCTGAAACTGCAATAAATCTCATACTTAGCCTGGATATTTAAAGAATAGCTATAATGGTGTTAATTCACCAGGGCTCATGCCCTCACCAGACTGATGACACTTCTTCGTCTTTCTGATCAATCTTGGCTTCCACCTTCAGACTGTTAGTTTTAATAAAACAAAATTAAAAAGAAGGAAAAAAAAAGAAAAAAGAAAAAAATGTAGCACAGAAAATATCCAGCATGGAAAATTTCAGTCTACATAATTCTGGCAAGATCTTAATCTTATAATGTCCAATATTAGACAAATTCAATAATGGATGGTGCTACCCAGCCCACCAGTAACAGCAACCCTTATTCAGAAGGTTTGGCTTTGGGAGAAGAGTTGTTATTATTTATCATGTGTTACAGGGCCAGTTTGGGAACCTTGACTTGGGAGCCTCACTGGAGCTGACTGCAAAACTCTCAGAGGATGCTATCTTTGAGGGTCATATGGGAACCAAAACACAAGCAGCTTCTTTTCCCAGAGTTTTCGCCTAAACAGATAAACATAAACCAGCAGAAGATGAAGAAAAATAAGAGTGACTGCATAAGACTCATGCAACGTTTTGAATAATTTTATGATTTATAATAGTTAAGCATCTCTGTCAGTTTATCAGGGATTAATATCACCTTTCTCTCCTTGAATTCCATTCAGTTCTTACATTATACATATTTCACATGAGCACTCTCTTCTCCCAATACTTCTGGCACAAATCTGAGCCTCTCTGGGAAGGACTCATAAGGTTATGAATGTCTGGACAGCCTGAGTAATGAAAGGCCATTTGGGGCCGAACCATTGACCACAGCTTTAACTTGCCAGGAAGCATAAAACATAAAATGTAAATTAGGTACTAATAACCCATTTTTCTTCTAAATCCTTGGTACAGATGCGCAGCATGAAGTACAGATTATGTTTTGAGAGAGATTTTGGAATAATTTGCAGTTAAAAATATTGCATGGGACCTTGTGTTGTGGCCTCAGAAGAGACTGAATTGTGAGTTGTTACTGCTGCCCTTGAACCCACTTCAGTCGATGGAAAGTTTCATTGGCACCTGGATTTGTTGCTTTGGGTAGCTGCCTAGCTACCAGCAAAACCCAGCACATAATACTGTCATCAGGGAAAGTGGAATGTACAGTCCAGCAAGCAAGACATGCATGGAAAAGTACATTTCTCCCAGCATGTTTTGCAATCTCCATGCTATTCCCTCCCCATCTTCCTTTCCACTGATCTCATCTGTGGAGATGAAGTCAAGAAGAAAATTTAGGAAGTAGCACTTGCAGGGCAAGATCATTTTACTGCCTGTGCATGACCAGCATCATCCTTAATACAGCTTTGACCCTCTGGATGGGGCCAACCCCGTGTGAAAGAAACAGAAAATCAGAAAAAACAGCTCCAGTGTTCCTCAGTCAAGGGATCTGAAGGCAGCTTGAGGTTGGCTGGGCACGTTTAGTTCCCATGTGAATTTGCCATTGTTGTGGTCTTGGATTCTGCCAGCAACAGTGTGCATGAAACTGCTGGGAAATGGAGCTACACGTCATGCAAGTCACAGCACAACTTTTCTGTCGTGCTGCTTTCAGAACACATTCAAAGACATGTCCTTCATGTGTGAATTCCACCCTCCAGCTGCTTTATGGAAGAGGGCTGGAGTTATCAGTCTCCCCTCAGAAACCATTTCTCTTTTTCTGTTCACTGCAGCCCAGCTATGAGGAAATGACCAGCTTTTATCTTTTTCACCTCAGCCCAAGAGTATCTAAAAATATAACCTGTGGAACTCGCTTCTTGAATTAATTATGCTTCAGGTAAAAATAAAATAAATATACTTGGCCTTAATGAGATCTGCAACTGCTTCTCCATCTCACGGCACACATCCTTTTCAAGCAAAACCTGGACTCTTGTTATGTTTTAATAGGTCAGTGCACCTGATATGGCTGAGTCAAACCATTGCTCTACAGCTCAACAATTTCCACCATTCTTTGCACCTAGAAAATGAGATAATTCAATCAATACTTTTAAAAATTACATAAATACCTGGGTTTTGGCATGTGAAGAGGGGAAACATGTGGCTATATCTCTGATGCAAGACTTAAAGAGAAGGCAGGAGTAGATCTCTACTGTACCTCTGCGGAATTACCTTGCTGGAATAGACACCTCACCCCAAAGAAGCAGGGGAAAGCAAACTCGTATCTCCTCACTCACTCTTCCTGGTAATATTTGTAGCATTATTACTAATAAAGATGATTTTACTGTGCTAATGGCTAATCATGGCACAGGAGCAAGAACATATGGAGGGGAGCATGGTGCTAGGCACTGAATAAACACAGGAAAACAGGGCAGTCCTACCCTGATGAGTGGAAAGGTTTAGATAATACAAATAAATATTCATTGCTTTTGGACGCCTGTCAGAGACACCTTCCAAGCCTTCTCAGGTCCAACCACTAGTGTTGATGTAGAGAAAGAGAATCATGACTTAAACAGGGAAAGGAGGAGACTCCTAAAAACACGAAACAGAAACAGACTAAACAAGTCTCTTGAAGAAATACGCATTTGAGAAACTACCCTGATTGAAAAGATCTGGCTTTTTATCCTTCCCCTGCTGCCTGGACCTGTGGTACAGCAGCACGCTGGAGATACATCATGTGATAACTCAGGGACACCAACATGGTAGGAAAAGCAACAATGCTGCAAGAGCAAGAAAATAAACCTTGAGATTACAAAGAAAAAAACAAGGAAAAGAATCCACAAGGTCTGGTCTAGTGTACACTATCATTATTGATGTGAATCATGACTTCGTGATCCTCAGAGGAGGGTTGATGTGCCTCTCCATAAATCAGGTCTTAAGGGTATATACATTACTAGCAAAGGACAAGCGCCACAGTTTGCTTTCACATAATGATCCAGCAATGGCATTTAATTGAGCAGAATATAAACACCCAGGCTGGAATTTAGCCAGGACACTACATTTAACATCCTACTCTAAATAAGAAATTCCATATAGGCTGCAGTGTCCAAGCAGAGCAGAGACAAGCTAAAGTAAAAGATCTCCTCTGATAATCCCTCTCACAACAAACTACACAGACCAGAATTTATAGCCCTGGGCAACATCAAGAGTTGAGTCGACCCTGGCTGCAGCTGCCAAATGTGGTGGAGCACTTGGAGAACATTTGCTGTGGATGACAGCAAGCTTCTTTTGTCTTGGTGTGTCCTAGCTAAGTCCCCTGGGGGAAAAAAACCAAACAACCATCTGCAAGAGGTCTCTCTTCCACCCTGTCCTGTTGGCCTGCTTCCCTTGACTGATCACTGTGCTCTCAAATGAACTAACTTATAAATGCGATGACAGCCTCCCCGTTTTTTGGATGTCGGACTCTAAGCGAAAGGAAATCAGGGTGTTTGGAAAGTTGTCACCTTATCCTCTGCCAAGGACCAGGAGAATTTTCTTTCTTCATTTTTTAGGAGTGGCCAAACCACTTTTGAATCACACAGTCAACATGGTGAGCATGGCTGACTTGCCTTACTTTCCCCAGAACCAATCTGCACTGTTCAAGGACAACGGCTTGTGCAAATACTGGCAGGAAGTCAGCAAAAATATGACAGAAGGAAGACGTAAAATTTCCAGCACAATTAAGAAAACTGGTTTTGGTAAACTCTCATCAGTTGAGAGTAATTAGATCAGTAAGAGTGGCCAGACCTGGCTCCAGTGTGGAATAATCTGCTTGCATGTCTCACAAATGATATTTCCACTGAACAAGCCCAAGACAACGCTCCCTTTGCCTTAGGTGTCTGTGTTGACCAGCCTGATTTCATCCATCCTGTCACCTGGTGCTGCCCTTGGCACAGCCTCACTGAAAGTACTGTAGCACATTATTCAGATAGTTCCCCTCTTCATCCATCATTGTGAAAAGTCTTACACATGTTGCAAGATAGTCCAGGAATTCATACAAAGTCCCTTGATTTCAATGGGAACTGTTTTACTGTGGAGATCTCCAAATCAGATAATTTATATAACTGAAATGGCCTGCTTCTCTTTTTTTCCCCAATTCAGCATTCTTGTGAGACAACATTTTAATTTGTTATCTTCCTAAGTTTTTTATCAGATCTTCCTGTGTTCTTCACTCCAGCCTTCACATAATTTTCTGATTAAATAACTGAAAACACCTGGTACAGACCAGGTCTTTCAGCATGTACTCAGAGGAGCCCAATGACTGTGAAAAGCTCAGTAAGCAAGGCCAGAGCTTTAAAATTTCCATGTGGGTATTCACATTTCAGTTGGAATATATTTGGGTTCAACAAAAAAAATAAATAGGGAAGGTAAGAAATCACTGATTAACAAACTGTCTTACTGCCCACAGTTAAGGCAGAGACCACCTTTTACTTGTGTCTGGGATCACATCACATCTCACAGCTCTACATCAGTCCAGCTATATGGCATTGACTTCATTCCTGGATCTCACAAGCCTCACTGTCCATGAATAGTTGGTTGTTGAGACCTGGGTAAGAGCAGAAATTTCAAAGAACTACAGCAGGTCATTAATAATAAGAATAAATGCCTGGGAGAATGCCTTAAAACAACCTTTCTCTAAAATTAATAGGAGCATAAATTTCACTTGCTGCAAATTAGAGACCAGGAGGTCCAAGCACGATCCATTTTCTAAGCATTTTATTTTAAAGCAGCATAGATCAACACCATGAAATGACAGTGCATGTACTTTGAAATAACAAATGCCTGCTAGTCTGTGCCAGCTGCAAAGGGCAACAGCATGAAACACCCTGGCACGTTCCTCTTCAGGCTGGGGGAAGCCTCTCAGAAACATTAGATGCTCCTGCTACCTCTTCCCAAGGCTGTGCTGCCACTCTTTTCCCATGCCCACTGCATTAACCATGTGCATTACACCTGTAATTCATGGGCTGCTTGGCAAGGGCCCTGGGCAAACAGCTTCTGTGAACTCAGCCAAAAGATCACAAGGACTTCCACCAGCCCAAAACCAGAATGCCTGTTGTGGTGCTGGTTTTGCCCTTCTCCATTTGATCTTGCTTTTCATGATGGATTTTTTATGGTGTCGTTACCTATCACTTAGAACCTCATTTCTTTTCAGATCTACCACCACATCTTCTAAGGAGAAATCATAACATTTCATAGCAACACAGGGATTCTAAGTCACACAAACCAAATTAAAATATGCCAATCCAACACAACTCTATATGGATATGTAGTTGGTTTTCCTCCCTGGAAGCTATCAGCAAGCAAGGTTGTCTCTAAAATAGAGCTTTTACTTCTTGAAGCCTCTGAAATGGAAAACTAGGAAAGCGACAGCATTGCCTTTGCTACTGCTGCTGCAGAGGTGGAAAACTAAAACTTTTTATGGCTTTTTTACGGTGGCAATAATGTTTTCCTACTCATCTCGTGCTGCCTGAGACGTTAGCTTTTGTATTCACTTTTGTACTTTGTATTCACTTTTGTATTTTGTATTCACTTTTGTATTCATTAGCTTTTGTATTCACTTTTCCTTGAATTAGAGCATGATCTTTTACTACGGCCAGAGCTCTGTTGCTCTCAGATGTTTAACCCTGATCTGTTTGATTCCAGGGCTGAATACGACCCAGAGTCCACATTCCTTGTGCTGACTGATAACCTCCTCCAGGCCACAGAGAGCTTTTTGCCCACAGTAGTGCTCTCAGATAGGTCAGCTATATTTATTACTGACCGCATGGCCTTCCCCTTCTTCAGCAACAGAAGCTGCAGAGCAGTGCCAAGCTCTGATTCTCTGACCCCAAGGATTCCATGGGAGATCCAAGCCATCCCCAGTTTTATTTCACATGCAGAGCTCTGACAGGACATCACATCTGGATATCCCTGGATGCCCTCTTGGGCAGCTGAGTGACAGGCCAATCCAACAGGATGCAGAGGCATTAACTGGAGCTTTCAAGCCTGAGGTGAGGAATAAAACTGATTTACTAAAACACAATGAAAAACTCAGCACTTACGAGAAGCCAGATTGAAGGAGGCTGTTCTGTCACTCAGGTTCAGGGCTGGGCTGGATTTGCCAAGTGCTTTTCTCCTTATGGCTGATGAGGAAACTGTGGGCTTGACATTTGACTGTGTACCTCCCTGCAGCGACTCTGCCTCTGCTGGCTCCCCACATGCCATCTCCCCTTTCAGACGGCTGAGAGCAGCAGGATGCTTTGCAATGGATTTTTCCTGCTCAGCCCTGCACTGCACAGGGTTCCCATGGCTGTCATTAGCTGGGAGCTGAGTTCCAGCTCGAGTGGAAAACCCCACACCGTAACAGCCTAAATAGCAGACATCTGCTGTCCCCTGCCCCAGGCCGTGTCACTGCAGTGCCTTGGAGAGCTCCAGATCGGCTCAGCAGCGTGGGCTGCAGCTCTGCAAACACTCCTGGTGCAAGGGTTGTCTCCTCTGGAATGTGCTTCCCCATTTCAGCTCCAGCAGCCTGGATTTCATGACCCCTCCCCAGGTCATCCTGCAGGGTCCATCTGCTTTCCCAGGCTCTGGAGGGGAGGAGAAATGTGGGGAATTGTAAGGCTGCTGTAGAAAAGGCTTAGTTGTAACACAGCAGGAAGAGTTTGTGCCTAGAGACATTGGCTTGGTGGGTAGAAATTGCAGTGATATTGAGTAAATCTGCCCAGAAAGCAGAATGGGGAACTGTTACTGAGCTGAAGAAGCAGACACTTATTGACTTTCTGGGACAGGAAATAAAGGATTTTTACAGCCTGATAAGTAAAACTGTCCTGATTAAGGCTTAAAGTCCATAAATAAAAAAAGAGGACTAGGAGGAAACATAGGACTTATGGTCCTAAGAAGACAGAGGGATGGGGAAGTCCATTACAGGATTGTTCCAAGAGCCTACGTAAAATATTCAGTGCTGATCCCTCTGCCTTCTAGCTCCCCAAAAGAAATCACCTCTTACATCATGCCATTCAAAATGAATTATGCTTTCAATTTTCCTTGTTTCCTGCTATATTCATATTAAACTACTACACTGTATGCAGGAAAAAATCCAGCAAATCATTTCGTTGCATGCTAGGAATGGTTTTCTTCAGATGGCTTTAATGCTGAAGACAAAGGTCAGCAATTTACCCCAAACAAAGCACTGGAATTTAATCTTTCCTCTGCTTGGGAGCAGCATGATTCCACAGCCTTCACTGCGTTCTTCAAACACATTCCTACTGGAAAGCAGGCCTCTAAAAAACCTTTTATAAAGCTGGGGTTTTTTTCTCCCTGAGAGACTTGAAGCCATGAATACTGCATTAGGGAGCTGCCAAGTTATCTGCAGAGGACCTCCACCACTTTACCTCTTCCAGAGATTCTTGTTTAATTAACGCATTCCACAAGCTGTAGGACTCCTCACAGCTGAGGATTCCTTCTGGAGGATGAGGGCACGGACAGTTCACACCAAATCCTGCAGCCCCCTGAGCAGCTTTTTGCATGGCAACTGCATAGCCTGGAAATGCATCCCAGAGCAAGGCATGAAACCAGCAAACTGCGCTCTGGAATTGGGAAGGAAGGGGAAGACAGCTGGAAATGTGCATTATTTAAAATGCTGCAGGATGAGAAACAGATGCTGGCATGGCATTTGTGGAGTTGAAAGTCACCCAACTCACGCTGCCAGTTGGCAAGCTAGCCTGGTATCAAACCCACAGCTATGCAAAACCCACCACCACAGCTGGCACCCAGGCTGGCAGAGCTGGCCAAGGGCCACTGGAATGTTCCCTCTCCTGCCACTGCACCTCCACCCTGCACCAGAGCACACACAGGGAAGTCAGACTGCACCTGCCTGGGAGATTCACACAATATCTCCCTTTCAAGGGCTGTCTGTGCATTACCAGGACCTAAATTTGCTTAAATGAAGGGTAAAAAGGGCAGGAAGAAAAGCAAAGGGGTGCATTTGCTCTCTGATTTGTCTTGATGACCCACATCTCACAGGCAGAGCCTCCAGCTGAACTCCCAGTGTCTCCTCTCTCTGAGGCAGCCAAAGGAAAGGCTTTCTGATCCCTTCCCAATGCCTGCTGTAAGTGGGTGAGTTGGCAGCAAGATGAGATTCCCTTCCTCATTGCTGCCTACCAAAAAGGGAAACCCTGGAAAACTGCCAGATCTGAGGACTTGTTAGGGAAATACGAGTTTGTTGATGGGAGGCAAAAAACAGATGAGGCAGAATTCCACATAATTCTGCCAGCTAAAGCATTGTTTTGACTTGCATCAGTAGAAGGAAGCTATCAGCTAATTTACACAAAGAATAAAGGCTTTTGGGGAGATGTGATTTAGCATCATCAGCCTCCAGCAACGAGTGAGACAGAAGGCTAAAATCATAGAATCATGGAATAGTTTGGGTTGGAAGGGATCTTTGAAGGTCATCTTGTCCAATCCCCTGCAATGAACATGGGGGTTTAGGAAAAAATTATAATCAGTCCTTGGGGATGGAGAAGGACAAGTTTTCTCATTTGATATGAACAAGGAGAAAATAAAGGAATATCCTACCTATGCTAAGAGTTACAGGGGGAGTACTCTGTAGATTTCAGTCTATAGGTGCTTTACTGGCAACTGGTTGTGGGTGATGGTTACTTTCCACTTAGCTCAATGGTGCTGTTGGGAACAAAATCCCATCCCTTTTTTTGAACAGGGATGGCAGGTCTCCATCAGAGCTCCTTCAGGACTTGGAGCAGAGGCCAGTGAGTGCCAGAAAACTTGCGAAAACCACATGGCTGCAGGGTGGATCCGTGTCTTCCCTGTCTCTGTGCTGGCCCTGCTGTAATCCCAGCCTGTGCTGGTGCACAGAGCCCTTTGCAGAGCACACTCGGAGTAACCACAGCCTTGGGTGACCTTTGCCTTGGCAGATCCTCTCAAGTTTGAAACTGCGCGTTGCCTCCTTTCGCTCCTTGAGATCTCACCTAAAGAAGCTGATTTTTAACTCGCAAGAAAGGTCCCTGCTCCCTGGGGAGACTTTGATGTAGATTCTAAAAAGGACATTAGTGCCAGTCACAGGACTTGGGGCTGTCCATGGCAAAGAACAGGGAGAAAAGGCTGTAATTCTCCCTTGCAGCTCTGACCACTGATTCATAGTCACACTGGCATAGACAATACTGACATGGACAATATTTTTAGAAGTTGGTTGGGTTTTTTTTCCATAGAAGATAATGATGTTATAGTGCCCCATGGACACCCACAGTCTCCTGGGCAGGGATGAAAGCAGTCTTAGAAGGGAAGAGTTTCTACCTTGGAGGAAGAAAGCCTCCATGGAGCTAAGGACAGTCATGAGGTCCACTCCCAGCACTGGGGCTGCTTAACAGCTGCTCTTTTCATGCTGGCTCTTCTCCCACAGGCAGAACAAGCCTTGGGAATACTCCCACTGATGATACAAAGGGCTTTATTTACCTACAGGGGTTGTAATTTTTATTTCCCACTCTCCATTCTCCATCCTCCTCAGGCACAGACCTGTTCCCTCCCATGTGGAGCTCATCCTGTCACCAGTACAGAGGTATTTTCCAAAGATTTCCCACCTAGGAACTCATGGTCAGGCTTATCAGGTTCAGCTGAAGAGATCTGAAAAGGAAATCTGAAAAGGATCTTGCTTGAAGTGGCAGGGCTGCCAGTTGGCTTTGGCTTGCTGGAGAGCTGATCAGCATAAACATGTCAAACTTTGCTACATTAAATGAAATATTCCCTGTTATGCAGTAAGCTCCCCACCATGTGTTTCTCTCTTTTGCACTATAGAGTCAGTATTGTACCTTTTTAGACCTCTCTTGAAGCTCAGTGTGCTGAAGCCACTGCTCATGAAACAAACTATACCCACACCAAAAGGTCAAATGTGAGGAACCTGGTGCTAAAGTGCTGAATGTTGTTTGTTTGGACTGATCAGAATAGTTCTGAAGTGACTTACACCAAATTCTTCCTGTGCTCAAAAACCATGTTTCTCCATAAGCCATGTTTACAAATGCCAAAAATATTTTGAAGCAGGAGTTATGAAAGCCTGAAAGCACTTACTTATAGAGAGCTGTTTCAACATTGCAAATACTTGTATGTAGTTGAGCCAGGTCCTGCTGCTCATGAGAACAGCCTTCACCAATCTGTCAACACTGACCTAACTTGTCCAAGAGAGAGCTCAGAAAATCAATGTGACGTGGAGAGACCTTCAAAGTGCCACTGTACAAACATAAAGCTGGTGCAGGGCTGGAGGATGGTGAAATCTGGCAGGTACAAAGAAGCTTGTAATCATCTCCAAAGATTATATTTTTGTGGGTCATTTAATACTACAGGAACTCCTTATCTTTTGAAACTAATAAATCTTCTCGAAAGATAAAACCCTTCATGTTTTTCTTAATATACTAAATTGAAGTGTAACTTAAATGTCTTGATCCATAACATATTTTTAAGGATTATAAGAATTCAGACTATTTGTTGAGCCATTTTTCATTGGCTTTACCAATGCCAGGACAACAGGGTTCTTCAACAAAATCAAGTATCAGTCTACCATCCTACCCAAACTTGGGAGTTTTTTTCATAGTTTGCATTACAGTATCCTGCTCTATAGTTTCATTTCCTTTCCCTAAATTAGACTTTCACTCATCCTTTCCATTAGTTCAGCTAAGGGACAGCAGTTGAGGGCAAGACAGTATTTTATTTTACTTGTCTTAGAATTCCCTGGAATCAGTTTAGCATGGTAAAAATGTGATTAATAAGTAAGTAACAGTACTGGCACAACCAGAGGCTCTGTTCAGGAATGGCCTCATAGCTCCTGCTTTGATCCTGCCGAGTGGAGGGTCTATTTCAACAGCAATATGTAGCAGAATTCATGGCCATGCCCTGATTTATGACCTACAGAGCACAGAGAAATATTTCAAATTATCACCTCCAAGTGTTTTCAAAGCATCACAGAGCGATTACCTGAAAAATAAATGGAATCTCTCAACGACTTCAGGGACTCATCCAAACCACTGAAAAATCAGGCTTGGAACGTTCCACATGTGAATTCTCTCACGCTGTCTTGAAATCAGAATTAAAACATAGGTGTGGGACTATCTTAAAAACACTCAACCTCTCTTTTCCTTGACAGCTGGAAGCTGTGAGTGCATGGACAACAATGGGTCATATTTCCACTAAGAGACTTTCCCTCGTGCATGACTGTTCCCAGAAAACCCAGAAACAAAGCCCAGCCACAATCCTAGAGGCCTCTGTAGTAACCAGCAGAAGCCAAGTCAAAGTAACACTTCCTCTACCACTACTCCAAATGAGTTATTTTCCTTGAGAAGCATTAACTTTGGCTAATCCCAACCCAATCCCTGAAAGCCTGAGTGTATCCCCAGAGGTGAGGATGTCAGGCTGTTCACTTCACAGCATCCCTATAAAGCAGGTCTGGTAGATCTTTTCTCTCCCTTTCCCCTCCCTGCACTTCCCTCTTTCCATTATAAGAGGGTTCCTGCACAGTTTAATTTAAGGGGAACTTTCTCTGTGACTCCAGCAGAGCCAGCCAAGCTTTGTCCTGCCACCACCTTCCCATCACTACCAGGAGCAAAGCCACAAGAGAGTCCTGCAGGGATAAGAGCAAGGTTTTACCATAAATGCAGCCCTACCTCTCATTCCCCATACCCAGCAAATGCTGAATTGGTTTTAAAATAAATTTCCTTAACAACCAAGTACTACTATTTAACAGGACCCGTGAGCACTTCTATAGCATTTTACAAATCACTGCATAAGTATTAATTAGACTTAATGACTCATATTACCTAATGAGATAATAAAAAACCCTGCAGCTCACAATATCTACTTCTATTTTCAGCAAGAGATGAAATAGATCTTGTAAAAGGATATTCTCTTCTAATTCCCTTCCTGCATATCCCTATAATAACGTTGGAAAAGTAATTAAAAGTGTGCAAGTTGTGGCATTTTTTTCCTTCTCGGTTTGCAAAGGCTAATACAGCCTTTGCCACAAAACACAAATGCAGAAGTTCAGTGATAATATTTGTTCCTTAGGAGGCTTTCTGTTGAAGGATGACTGGTGGGGGCTCACTTTTTGGTAAGGAGATGTGGATTTGCTGCCCATTTGTTCTTTATGGGGAATAGCAAAGTCTTTCTTGCTTTCTTTCTGGGTTGCCCCTGCCAAGGTAATACTCAATGGATTAAGTCTTATGAAATAAATTCTGTAAATAGAACGTGGGCTGAGATCATTTCAACTCATTTCCCCTGCGTCCCCTTCCCGTCCTGGAAGCTGTCAAGCACCAGCAGCCTGCAAGCAGCCTGTTCTCCCAGTGTTAGTCTTGAGTCTCACTAGATGCATAAAACAGCTTGTTTTTCACATATTTTCTGTGATGGCATTTTAAAAAAATTACAAGGAGGGGAAAAAAAAAAAAACCAAACCCAACCTTTCTCAATTCCACCCATAGCTATAAACTGGATACAGCTAATCTTGCAAGGGCACCAAACATTGCTCTGTTTGTCCACATCTGAGCACTAGAAACCTATGTTTATGATGGAATTACACTCGAATCTGAAGGATTTTAAAGAAAGGAACTGAACCAACTGTGGGTTTGTAAACAAACACTATGGTTTTGACGTCAGCCATATCATTCCATGAGCTGGAACTGTTTCTATCATGCGGCCAGTTCCTGCCCCTGAAGAGTATCTAATTTAATTTAGATGTGTTCACGATATGGGACAGCACACCAAGTCCAAGAAACGACAGGGCAACTCTGCAGGAAGGTCTGTGCTGGAAAGATTGCATAAGCTGTACTTTGAAGGAGCAACAGAGACCTTTTGGCTCAAGGGAGAGAGGGGAAAGGGATGTCTGCTGCAGAAAAAGGAAAAAAGAAAGAAGTGTGTGAAGTGGGCACTGTGAAGGGGAAGGACTTTCTTTCTCCTTTAGAAACGAATTAGTTTGATGTATTTTTCCTGCATTAACGTAATCCAAAATAATCTGCATAACTTTTTCCAGAGCAATAAATCCTATCCAGAGCTTTCAGGAGTCCTTCCAACTTTGTTTTCAGTCCTTCTTGGGTTCTTCTCTCTGGTCTTTCTGTGCTGGCCCTGCAGACAACCACCATGGAGGATAACTCATCCAGGAGATCTGTCAGGCACTCCAGCATCCATGGGATCAACCACAAGAAGCCCTCAGGTCCTGGTGACCCCAGGGGTGAAGCAGAGCCCCATTCCCTCCCCTGAGCACCTGGGCTAGGACAAACACCCAGCTGAGGGGCTGGCACCTGGGTGATGGGAGAACAGCAGCAAGATATCCCTTTGCTGCAGCTGATAGTGACTGAAATATATCTTATGTTGCAGGTACCTAAGGGCACCAGTGTGGGAAAACTGCTTTTCACACAGGGCATGATTCCGATTGCTAAAAACCCCCCAACCTGGCATCAACTGAATTTAAAGGGATGCCCTGGGTGATTAAAAAATTCTTTTTGAGCCTACATGTTTACCAGCTTGGGCCTTAAATGATATGAATTTCTCTGGAAATATATTTCCATTAAGAGTATAACAACAATACTGTATGCTGTCTCATTTATTCATGTAAATATTTTTACTAGACAGCATTTTCTACTCCAGTCGTTCTAATTCCCCAAGTTTCCAGCTCCTCCCAGAAGCGGTGTAGAGCTCTGTGCTGGGTACTCAGCCCTGGCTGTACACACACACTCCCAACACAGCCACCCTGATTCCTACACTTTTGGAAGGAAAGGAGGAGATGGTTCCCCCTGCGGTTATTTCACGCCATGGAATCCTGACTGCTTGCTGAAAAACTATTTCCAATTAAAATGTAAGGGTTTTTTCCAAGGAAAGCTAATGCCTTCTACCAAAAAATATTTCTCAAAAACTTAAAACTCTAGTTGTATCCAAAAACACGAGACCAGCCTTAGGTGTAGGACTCAGACCAATACTACATGACAATCAGAGAAGTTATAACCAGCTGAGCTTGGTTATTTACAGTGGAAGGCAAGCTGCAATTCCTTCCTTTGATCTGTTTGTTGGCTTCAGGATTACATTTCCCAACCATGCTTTTTAATCACTGTAAACATCAGAGGTGAAGAATTTGGTGGAGAGAAATCTGGCTGCTGCTTGGTGTTTTTGATCAGACCGGGGCTTTGATCCCTTCTCCTTCCCCGTTCCAGTGTCTGAGCTTCATATGTGACAGCACCACGGGGCCTCAGGATCTGGGATCTGCACATGGAGAGCATTTCCCTGCCTACATCTCCATCCCCTGAGGGAAACAGCTCCAGAGGTGATGCCCTTCCCAGTGAAGAGGGGCAGGGTGCCACAGTTACGCCACAATGAACATGGCAGGCCATGCTGTCACTCAGTCTCTCAGGGACTCCCCAGCAAGCCTGGAAATTCACACTGCTTTTGCAGCACCCCTCACCCATGGGTTTCTCTCTGTAGTGCTGGAAAACCTATGGAGTCAAGAAACCTGATGTCAATTCATGAAAGATGTGCACCGTGCAGCAGAGAGGGAGGTCCAAGCCACCTCTGAATGAGACACCAGGGGTACAGCAGGAGGCTTTCTGCCACAGGATGGAGCTCAGTGCAGGCTGCAAAGCATTTCTAGGAAGCTCCAAAATACTCAAAGCATCTGAATCTCATTGTACTGCCAGTTGTGCCTCCAGGCAGATAAACTGCAAAGTGACTGGGAAAAAAAAAAATCGTGTAGGTGAAGGTCTTGATCATGTCTGAAAAAGTACAATACCCAAGAGAGTGATGGGGGGAGAAAAGAGGCAGCTTTTGTAAAAAGTCAGCATGTGGACTCTGTGGCTTCAATTTTGTCCCACTTACTCTGTTCACCAGCTCTACAAAGTGCTTCTCACACAGAAGTGTATTTTTAACAACACGGAAAAGAATGTGCCAAAATTGGAAGCTCGAGCTACTTTTACCCCAGGTAAAAGGCAAAAGCCATGCAAGAGGTTGAATGGCAAAGGAAAGATTTTTTTTTTTTTAAACCAAGAACGGCCAAATTAGTATTAATGGTGTCGATCTTTCTGACTGTGAAATCTCACTGAAGAAGAATATTTAACAAGAGAAATCCTCAGTGTTCTCTTCTACCTGAGCATCATGCACAACCAGAAACTGCTTTACCAAAGGAGTTAAAAGTTGTCTGCAATAATGCAGCAAATCACTCTGTGCAACAAGCACAGACACATTCTGTGGCAGTTTCCCCACAAGGTTCAATCTATGGGGTAAAAAAGTCTTGATTTATTATATAGCATTTGGACAGTTGTGAATGAAAATTTGCCAAAGATCAGAATAATCAACTCTTTCACCCAGGCAGTTTTTTTATGCAAGAAAAAAAGCACAGAATGGGTCTGAGCAAAAGAAATAAAAATTCCACACTTTTAACCAACAGAACCTTTTGCGTCATTCAGAAATATTTACAGACATCCAGAATCTGTTATCATCAAAAAGACACTCTGGCTTTTCAAACTGCAACTTTTTCTTATATTTCTTTTTATTGATGGCCTTTAAACTGGTGGATATCTCTAACTTTTGGCATCTCTTCATGTCATGTCAAATACAGGAACTTTTAAAGCTTTTCCTTGGTATTTTTTTTTTCTCTTCCCTTGAAACATCGCTCTTTTGCTAAGCTGTCATCTGTGAGTTTTAAAGATAGCAGAACCCCATCTACAGCAGCATCCATCACATGAGTCATGGTAGCTATGCCTCAAAAATCAGTTTTTATTGACTGACTGGGCCTCTGGTGCCAATATGGAAATCTTCCAACCTGGAAAGGGCCGGCTGTTTTAATACAATTAAATACAGCCAAGAAGAGGGCTGCAAATGGAAACATGCATTAGCCATTCATAGTATAGAAGCCTCTCTCAGAGCCCAGCAAAGTGCAGCATCCCTGCTTCCCTTGCTTATTTAATTAGCACACAATGAAGGCCACTGAATTTCCCTGCAAAAGGTGTTGCGTACTTTGGACAAAAAAGAAAGGAGAAAAGAAGTTGCTTTTAAGTCCAGTCCAAAAAAATAGCTCCTTGGCTAAATGGCACATTTAATAAAGACGTTTCCAGTGTTTGTTTATTTATCAAAAAGCAGTGTTTCTCTCGGGTGTTTTGATTTTTATTTCTGTGCACAAGAAGGAGGGGAAAAAAAGGGCTTTACTAAGCAAGTCTTTCAGTGAGACACCAGATGATGGATAGTCAAACACAGAGTCTCCTGTAAACACAGAGGTAACCAAAAGGTATGAACTGACTCATAATTGTGTCAACACAGGTCGCAGACCCTTGGTTTATTTCAGCCTTCCTGTTTTTCACAGATTTCTTTTCACACTACAGTATTTTTTTAAGACACAGACTCTTTTCAGTACATCTTAGCGGGGTGCAAAAGCACACACGTTTTTACACCAGAATGTGGGCATCCACACACACATGTAGGCTGTACTGCCACAACTTCAACAGCAGCATTTTCCACCTATTGCTTATGGCTACATTAAACTAAGCTGTGCAGTCCATGACTGCTCTAAATCAAAAAGTCCATCCCATTCCTGCCTCCAGTCTTTCCCAGGAGGCTCTTGGGAAGCATCCAGAAGAGAGGAATACAACAAAACCTCAACAGCCTAGTGCTCCAGCTCATCCAATCCTCCAAGACTTGCTGTGATTTTTTTTCTTAACTTTAAGTGGCAAGACTCTGTCTGATGGAAAATGCTGGGAGGAGGACAGGCAGCAAAGGGGTCTGTGATGAGCAGAACCTGCCTGTATTTGTCCTGCTCTCTAAACAAATTGAATTAGGCTGTAGCCTTTTCCTTGTATAAAGTTTAGAACCATGGTTTGGAAGGTTGGAAAGATCATCAAATTCCAATCCCCCTAAAAGACCTTCCACTAAAAGCCCCATCCAACCTGGCCTTGGAGGAAAAAGCCTTTCTGGGCTCCCTATTTCTGAACTAGAAAGGTAAGAATTTGTTAGGGCATGGGCTGATGTGCAGACACCCCAAGACATTGAATCCCCTGCAAGTCCCAGAGCAGCTGAAGGGCCAGGGAAGATGTTTCAGTACATTCCCTGTACCTGTGCAAACACTAGTCTGAAATCCTGAGATCCTTTTAAAGGACTTGCAGAAAATAACAAAAGAAGAATGGGTTAAAGCCAGGGGAATTGTTCTTCCTCAGCAGAGGCAGGAAAAGAAGGCATTTAAGGCCAGACTGCAGTGACCAGTGCTGGTTCCTGGGTGTCCAGGGAGCACAGAGCCCAGTGCAAGGGAGCTGCAGTGGATCCAGCCTGAGCACACACATGGAAAGGACTTAGTGCTACAGACCCACCCACCCAAGATGTGTCAGACACCCTGTATCAGCCAGGAGAAACTCAGACAACTCTTTATCTGGGGTGTTTCAACTTCAGAGATTCACTGAAAATGGCAGAGCCAGCAAGGACAAATTACATTATTCAGGCTGAGCAGTGCCTTATTCCTTGTGTAATCACATCCAGCTCAACTCACCAAAAATCAGAGTTACAGAACCAGGATTTGGAGCTTATTTCCCACTGTGGAAAAGGCAGTTGCTAAAATTCCCAGCTAACAGGTAATCACTGCAGTGACTGAAACCAAATCTGCCCAGAGAACCCACAATGGCTCTTGCCTGGTTACATCACCAAATCATTCACCAAAAAAATGCAAAACAAATTACATCAGGGTGAAGCTGCCACACACAAAAACTGCCAGAAATAGCATTTCAGAAACAGAAATAATTGGCAGACTTAATTTTTTAAAGACTACTCATTTTAGGATAGTACACCTTTGTAAAGAGAGAATGTTTTATCTGGAGCCATTTTCTCCTTTGGAAAGCAAGGCTGACAGAACAATGGGGAGAATTCCCTTTGCAAATTGCAATATATTAAGTCAGGTTTGCTTCCAGCAGGTTCTGTACCTTCAGAAATTGGTCAGGCTTTGTATGTTTGTCAACTGGGGAAAACCTGCACCCTATTCTCCTGCCTCCCCTCTTTTCTTTACCTCCTTTTAGCTACAACAGAAGGCGAAGGAAGAAAATTTTACTGAAGGAGACCATGAAAAGAGTCTTCCAAACATTCCACATATTTCCTCTGCGTAAACATGCTGTGGATTTCTAATGTAAATAGTGCCAGGGCACTGTCACTCAGACCCCAGGAGTTCACCCAAGTTAGACAAATTATGCTGCCCGTTATCTCAGTTGTTACAGATTCTTGCCTTTCATTCATTTCTTGCCAGTGGCTGGGTTTTATGTGTAGGAGAGAAAAGAAGCCTCAAATGCTGAAGTTAACCTCTTGTGGTGAGACCAGTAATCCTGGGCTTTCCAGGGGAGAATGCAGAAGCAGATAGCTACTGGCCATGTCTGCCAAGGCAGCAGTCAGAGGAATGCTGAAATTTGGCATGTATGAGCAGGAGAAATGCAGTGCTAGGAAAATGGACACTGCAAGCTCCCTGCCAAATCTGCAGCATTTGGCCCACACGAATAAAACAAATTAAGTTAAAATAAGTTTTTTACACGTCCTGTAAAAAAAGCTCCATTAAGTTGAATAGGCAATGGTGCTGCTGAGCAAACCTGCCTGGGAGAAGCCTGGCTGCTGCTTCAAACATCATATCCACACTATAATTACCACTAACTTACAGTCAGCAAGGCTCATTTCCTCCCAGATAAGGAGATACTTACTAGAAGGGAATGCAGGATGTGATGAGGGGATTCCTTTCTGGATGTGCTGCTACAGCCACACTGGCAGGGACAGAGTGAAAGCCCCTGTCCCACATGCCAGGTGTTGTCCAGCTGTGAAACCCCTTTGGGTCCTGGAACCTGGGTATGGAAAACAAAGGGCCTGGATGCTGCCAGCCCCATGCTGCCAGTGCAGCATTCCAGCCTCTCCTGCCAGGTTCACAACCCCTTCCAGGAACAGAAAATCAGCATTTTTTGCGCGGCAGCACCACGGGAGGAACGTGCATTGCATGCCCACCTGTAAACTGACTCCCTGTAATGATGAGAACCTTTAATGCCATTCTAATGAGCCAGTTCTGATAGAATGTTTTATTTATGCTGCGCTTCCAAAGAAGGGAAAAGCTCTTACCTATTGTTCTTCGGAGATCTTCACACTGGCTAATGTGAGGGAATTTCAGGATTTCCTTCCACTTTTTGCTTTTGCCTTTGCGTTTCCCTCCACCCCCTGCAGAGAGAGAGAGAAATACCAGGATTAGATTGCTTTGGGGACACAGTTCCACCTAGAGTTTACCTACCCAGTCACAATTCTTACGGATACCATTAATAATTAAAGCTGAGACCCTGTGGGTTGATGTACAAGCAGATCCCTGGAAGTGTTCAAGGAAAGGTTGAACGGGGCTCTGAGCAATCTGGTCCAGCAAAAGATATCCCTGCCCATGGCAGGAGGTTTGCAACTAGATGACCTTTAAGGTCCCTTCTAAGCCAAACCATTCTATGATTCTATGATACAGATCAAATCTCAACTTGTTTGAACTCAAAACAGACCAAGGAGGTGGCATCTGCTCACTGAAAGTTAGTGGACTTGTTGCCCACCAGGTCCAGCTGAGATGACAGTGCTACCTCCACCATCACCTCTTCCCCAACCAAGAGCCACTTCCCACAAGTCAAACCATCTTGTAAAATTACAGTTCACACCTCTTCAATGCAGATATCCCCCTTCTGGTTTTGGGACAAGCCCTGATTCTATCCCAAAAAAGTGCTGAAAAACAGAAAAATTCAAATTCAATTCCTGCCATCCCCTCCCACCCTCACATTACATATCCTGCCACGGCACTACTGCTGCTCTTACACACTCTGGTCACTGCTGCTGCCACAGGAGAACTGAAGGATAAAATTAATGGCTTCATGAGGAAAAAAAATCATTTATTGGTTCTTCTTTCTGTTCTGCTTAGAGAGGCTGTGCAGCCAATGGAGGAGGAGAATCCCTCTGGACGAGAGAGCCCAGATGCAGACTTGGATTCTCTGAGTCCCTGTATTTACTGCAATTCAGTCCCTGCACGCAAAATCTGATCCACTTGAGTCTATTTTGCATGCTCTGGCATGCTGAATGACTAATTCAGAGCTGAGTTAATTCTGTAGAGGGGTTGGTAGAGTCACAATTGCAGATTGAGAGTGTCTTGGGTCCTGCATGACATTACAGGCTAAATTAGGAGAGCACTGACTCAAGAAGTAGCAGACCACCAGAGAGAAAACAGGAGCCTCGGAAAAAAAATCACAAGCATTGCTCTCTGTGGGGCATTTCTGATCACACAGTGACACCTTTGCCACAAGAGAGCTTCTTTTGAGTCTCACCTTTTATTCCTTTGCTTCTGATGGCCACTGGTTTTGCCATTATAGAGTCTGAATTATTGAATTATTTTAAACTCCTTATTGTTAGGAGCTGATTGTATTTCTGCAGTATGCAATGGAGAGCTGAGATATCTGCACTGGCCCTGCAGGAACCAGCCTGTTTGGACTCTCAGGAGCACAGCCCTGCTATCCTTTCCAGGAATCAGACTGCAGCAAAGCACAGAGAGCTGAGACTGCCTCCCCATCACACAGTATTCTGCAACACAGACATATCCCTTGGCTCTGTCATGAATTCTGCTTCAACCCCCCCCATCAGTGCATCCCAACCACTGCTGCTGAGGTCATTTCCTCCCCCATCCCTCTGCCCACAGCACCAGAGAGCTTGTCCTGCTCTCTTGGTCTTGCATGCTGAGGGCCTTAGGTGAACTACAAAGTGCTGTTGAGCACTTTGTGGGCTGGGGTGAGGACTGTGATCATCTGTTCATCAACTTCTGGAGCACATCTGCTCCCAGATGGCTCTGCTCTGGCTGCCAGTGGCCACAAGGGGTTGGATTCAGCAGCCCTAAGGGTCTTCACTGGTGTTCATGTCCCCAAAAGTCCATTCCTGCCATCTGCACAGTGGCTCCTGCATGCCAGGCTGCCATCTCCACTTGCTCCTCTCTTCCTTCTCTTCCAGGGGCATTTTCCTTTGTGCTGCTGCCCTTATGCCTCATCCCACTGTACTTACACTTCTCTCCCTGCACCCTCCCTTCACATACTCCTCTGGGAAAATGATCTTTCCACCAGGAACTCCTGCTTCCTTCTCTTCCAGTCATTCTCTATGGCTGCATTTTCTTCTCTGAACCATTCTTGCCTGAACTTTTCTTCTCTTTGTGTTTTTCCTCATACTCATTTATCTTAGAATCACAGAATCCTACAATACTCTGAGGTGGAAAGAACACATCAAGATAATTGAGTCCAACTCCTGGCCCTGCACAGGACACTTCAAGAAACACACCTGTGCCTGAGAGTGCTGTCCAAATGTGTTATGAACTCAAGACAGGTTTGGTGCTGTGAGCCCTTCCCTGGGGGGAAGCCTGTTCCAGTGCTCAGCCACCCTCTGGGTGAAAAACCTTGTCCTGGTACCAAACCTAAACCTCATGTGCCTCTCATTTCTGGCTGCTGCCACTGCAGCACCCTTGCCAAGGGTCAGACAGAGATGCTGCTTGGGGCAAGCAGGAGCTCTCTGCTCAAGGGATGCATTTCCAAACACTTTTGGACACAGGAGGCAATGGGGGTCAGCCAGATGAAACCATCCTTTAGCCTGAATCTGCTCAACACTGGTACATCTTCACCCACTGAACGTCTGCCTTGTAGGCACAAGCACTAGAGATTCCAGAGCACACCTGCTTCTCCAGCCACCTTCACAGAAGTCCTCCCCAAAAGTCTCCATCTTTAGCAGCATCAAGCAACACACAAAGTTGCAGAACAGCCCTTTGTTCTAAATGACAGCTCAGAGATTTGTGCAGAGGTGATATGGTCCTGCTAAGCTGGGCCAGAACATCTTTAAAATCCATTCAATGTAACATATGTATTGATGTATTTACATGGGATGATGTATTCCTGACATTAAATTCCCATCAAAACCAGGGAAGGGCTCCGCGGCCCCCCGTTACAACCGTGATCGATACAGCCAGCATGTTCCCTTCTCTTTTGTGGCTATCCTCCAAAAACAAGCAGCCTTGCCTGATGAATCATTTGCTCTTAGCTGAGTGTGAAGCAGCGTTCCTGCTTTGCTTGTGACGTCTTTATGTTAAAGATTCTGATCAAGTGCTTTAATCGACCTGACCTTTCCGCTCCCAGCTCTTCTCGTGGAGCCAGCAGTGTTTGCTGCCTCCAAACGTTAACTCTGGGGGGGTTTGAAGGACATAATGCAGTGAGACAGCTGAGACACACAGCAAATTGTCTGGCAGAGCTAAAAGCTGAAAGGGGAGGTTTCTCTGAACAGGTCATGGTGCAGGTTGCAGAGGGAAGCTTTTCACACGTTGCCTCGACTGCTGCCTTTGCACCCTCTATTCCATACAGGAGGATTTGCACTCTTCAAGGCAGCTCTCAGGGCAGGACTTGACAGACATGCCACGTTTAAAATCGAAGTTCCATCATGCAGTGTTGGAGGGCCTGACTGCTTTAAAATTTTGCTTTGCTGCTGACTACCATAGGTGAGCTGCCAGCAGCAGCACAAGAGCTCAGCCCCGCTGCCTTGCCTGCACTCAACAACTCAGCATTTGCAAACTGAGGGTTGAAGCTAATTCTCTAACATGTCAACCAGTCCTGCAGGAAACAAAAGCATTTGCTCTACATCCTACCTACTGAAAAATACATGGCATTTTTCACATCATCTTGTGATGCTGCATAGCAAATCTAGCTCTGATCTCTGCTTGTGAGGAGAGAGACATAACCAGAGGCACAACATGTAAAACATCTGCCAGTAGGAGTTACCCTTAGTCTAAAGCGCCTTCCTTTTTTCCCCCTCCATTATTCAGGATATACTTATTCTCCTAACACCAAGAGGAGACACGAAAACACCTGCATATTATTAAGCCAGTGAGATATTAAGTCAAAATTAAATGAGAAATCAGAGACACAGGATGGAGCTGAAGATAAAGCTGAAGAAGCCAAGGCTTTGAGCCTGTTAATTCTGCTAAAGAGAGCCATGCTCCTGCTCAGATGACTGAAGATTATTTACAACACAGAGTAAAACATATTGTTGGATGAATTTATTCCAGCACCACACCCGTAGCATATTCCATTTGTGCCTCATGCCACCATGCAAGGTGGATTTTAAGGATGGACAATCTGGCTTCCTACTGCTGCTCTATTCTTGGCCAAGCTGATAAGGCAGCAACACATCCCATGCTGCCAGGCCTGGCTAATCCAAGACTGCCAAGTATTTAATGCAGTTATATTAACTGCAATCTAGTTGATCCACAGATCACTGGAGGATGACTACAGCTTCTATCTTCCACTTCAAAACAGTACCTGGGTTGTCACCCAGGGCCTTCCCAACAACAGCAGAGAGCTCTGTAGCCTCAGAATGCAAGGCTTGATTACACAGTGAAAGCAGTGAAACAAACTCCATAAATATTAAAAGTCAGAAAAATAATGTTTAGTGTCCTGTTTCCACTCACAAGATGTTTATGTTTATTCTTTTCTTCCTCGTGCCATCCTTTCCCTGCTCTGTCCCAGGGAGGTGTTTGAAGCTATGTGTTCTATATGGAATTGCCATATTAGAGTAAGGTCTGGCCAGTACAGGATGGACTGCAGGCAGCTTCAGAGGAAGATCCTGGAAATCTGTTTCTGAAGTATTTGAAAGACATTAAATTTGTTCCATATTCTATTAATTAGATATGGCTAACAAAACATGAAGGTGTATGGCTTCCAATCAATGTCCTCTCCTTTTTTAGCATCTGTGCTACTTAGAATCAGGCTGTTCTTACGACCCTGGTAAACGCCCTGCACTGTTGAATGCCCTCATGTCTCATGTGGGTGTGAATACCAAAGATTAACTGTGTATTTGTGAAGGAAAAGAATACTAATTTTAATCTTGTTTTCCTAGAGCGCCTTGTCCTAATGAGACAACATGAATAAAACTTACCAGCCCATCATTTTCCCCTAGGAATTTTTCATGTCTAATACATTCAGCCTCTGAGGCAAACAGTTTCACCCCTATTAGACCTGTTTCATGTGGAAGTTCTCCCAGGTTCACTATCCTTCTTTCCTATTAGTTCTACCTACGCTCAGCGGTACTAGCAAATAAAACTGGCTTGTTTTTAAAGAATAAAAGACTGCTTGCTCTCTGCCCTTCATCCTGTCTCTCTCCTCTGGGAAAAAAACCCCAGGAACCCTGGTTTATTCCAAAAAGATCTTAGATGATACTCCTGATTTAACCTGTGCTTAAAACAAGCACTTACAAGACCGCCAGGAACCTCTTCATGAATCCCCTCCTGTCAGCCCAAGGAAAATGCCATGAGTAGGAGGGCTGGATTTCCAAGAGCAGGTGGGTGTCCACCATGGGGTGCAGTGCCTCTGCAAATCAGTCTCTTTTATCAGATACAATAAAAAGTCCACTGCAGGTCCTCAGAAGAGAATCCTGTTACACAGCCCGTTATCGACGCTAATCTGGTTTTATCTCCCGCAGCCTTTTTTGATGAGCGCGGCTCTGGAGAATCACAGACCATGATAAGGGTTTTGTGCCCATCTCCCCTGCTGCCACAGCACATTTGCTCAAAATGCTGCTACAAATACCTAAGCCTGACAACCACTGTGTCAAACACCTCACTGCTTCTTGGGAATGAAGAACAGATGTGTTTCTGTGTAAGCCTCCAGAACCACATTGATGGGAATTTCACAAGCAAAAGCACAAACAAAAATATGATGCCAGTTTTAGAGGAGGAACATGCAAGAGTCAGGCTGGCTTTGCAATCTGAGGGCAAAATATTTTGCATACAACTGGCATCTAAAGCACCATTAACCTTGGCTTACAGAAGTCAGTGCTGATAAACACTTACTGCAGGAATATCTGCCTATGATTTAAAGAAGAGGTCAGGTAATATTGCAAACACTGATAAGAGGATGAAACATGACTTTAACAACACATTTTTTATGTTAATTATAATAATTATATGCTTTAGTAACATCTACTGCCCTGAAGGGACAGAGAAAGCTAAGGGATTAGTCTTTGTAGACTGATCCTCAGGGCTTCACTATCATATGCCAAGGCCATTTTGTTACTACCCTAGTAAGGAGACTTTGCATAGGCTACCTGCATGCCTGGTCAGAGCACATTGAAAGGACTTAACTAAACTTAAAAATCAAGCCTTTAATTTCTTCTCTAAGTCTTAAGTAGGCATCCCAGTTTGTGGCATTCTCCACACAACTCTGCCTACATCCTCCACTGGATATTTTTAATGCATCTTTGAGATTATTTGAACAAGTTTTCTTTGGGTTTTGTGGGTCAGTTCACACATACTGGGTTTACATTTCACTGCTATGCTAATAGAGAGTTGCTTGGTCACAAATTTCCCTGGATGCAGTTTAATTTCCCCCAACATAAACACCTATAGTTTGTCTATTATGGTATCTCTCTCTTTTATACCTTGCATTTAACTGCATTGTGTTTATCTGCAGCTGATAAATGAGCAAAAAGAGATTGTTGGCTTTTATGCCACGAACAAAAATCATCCAAAAGATACAAAGTCTATGGAAGATTTACAATCTATTAATAAATAAACAAACAGTAAATTGAACAAAAATGAAGCCAGCTATAATCTTAAACAGTAAAACTGAGAAGAGCTCAAAATTTCAATTTCCTATTCTTGACCTCAAAGTAAACAAGGCTACTGGCACAAACCCAGGCATTTTTGTTGGGTTTAGAATGCACTACCATGTACTGGCTGATTCAACATATCTGGGGGACTGTCTGGGGACTACTGAGAGGTTTTCTTCATCAATAGTGTGGATAATAGAAAAAAAATTGTAACACCTCCATATCAATGATTACTATGGGAGACCAAGCTTTTGAACAGAGTTGTTGATATTCAAGGTTATCACTCTGCTGAAAATATTAAATCTCTCAGTGGACCTTTCCTCCAAACTGCAGCTAAAACAGGATTTCAAAGTTCTACAAAATTCTGATGTAAAGACATGAAACCATTTCACTGTGATAACATTTGAGTCATCTCAGTTCTCTAACGTCAAAACATTATCATAGAACACATCAAATAGAGTGCTAAGATATCACTGGAACAAAATGGGTATGGTAAATTGACATTCTTTACTTTGTTAAGATGATGTTTCTATATTGTCAATAAGAAGGTAGAAAAAGCAAATCATCTCTTCTTTTAAGCAGACACTTTCCTGCAAACCCTTTAATTTTTGACAAAACTTCATTCCCTGAAAGGAAGATTCTTTTGTCAGAAATGTTCTCAACTGTCACATGCTCTGAAGTACACAAGAATTAAACAAGGAACGTGGTCTCCCCATAGCTGAATGTTTGAGTGACTAAATTCCCACATTTCTTACCAATTCCCTCGAGTTAATTTGCACAGCTGTGAGTTGCACTGACTGTAAGAGACCTCCTTCCCATTCTTCCAAAGGAAGAATGCAAACCCCTGCTCCAGAAATCCTGCTTGAATAGGGCTTGATAACATCTTTCCAGGAAGGAACTCCTCTTTAAGCAATGGCTTTTAAACTTATGACCTGTTCTATATATTTATTACCCTGTTTAGCAACATGCATGCAAGCTACCAACCAATGCCTCCAAACCCAAACCTGCAAATGCAACATGGGGTGGTCCTGTGCATGGTCAGGATGATGCTCTTTGTGGGTGCCTTGTAGTTCAGGATATTTTATGAGTCTGTGAACTCATCACCCACATACAGCCCATGCATTGCCCATGGATACTGCCCAGGGGGGTGTGTAGTGCTCCCCAAGCAGCCCAAATTCTCTCAGGGCTGGCCCCTAAACCCAAAATACCTTACAGGGACTCCTGGATCCTAGTTAGACACTGAGATAAGTGAGGAGAAACCTAAAAAGCTTTGCTGATCTGCTGATCCATAATGTGCAGTTCTGATGTTTAGCATCACAACAGCACAATGTGCAATATGAGACAGGCAGGAGGATTGCAAGGAAACCTGACCCTGGTGCAGGCAAATACATGGGGTTCAGCTCCCCTGAAAAATAGGATGCCAGTTCCAGAGGGAGAACATGCAAAAACCCAGCCCTGAGCAGGAAACCATGTGGGTTCTGTCTGTCCCTGTCAAAGAGCTGTGTGGGCTTTTTCTTCTGCAAATAGTTCTGCAGTACCTAAAAAAATAACTTAGCCTCTGTGTTCCTGACATTTGAGTCTTATAAGGAGTATTTCTGAACTGTGGGGAGGAGATCCAGCTGGATGGGAGGTTCCTATCAGCAGCCTATAGCCAAGCTCTGAGAATTATGTTCTATTCTGGTTTTTTACCCTCACCTAAATAAACTTACCAACAAGACTAAAGAAAAGAATTTTTGTAGACATCATGAAAAATTAACAGCTTGAGACTAAAACAATAGCTTGTTTTATTAGGCTGATTAATCAGTTCCACCAAACTGGTAGAATTGGTAAACCTTCGAGGTGTTCTGACAAGAACCCAGAAATCCACATGTTAAAAAATGGTGAAAATTAGGCTGGGAACCTCCTTAGTCCATGTGTATGGGCTGTAGTGACAGAATTTTTTAAGGGGAATTTCCCTTCTGTGACACCTTTTGCTTCCAGAGTCAGCCAGGAAGGAAAGTGCAGCATCACAACGTCTCACACTAGGTCATGCTCTATTTGGGATCAGGACCAGACACGTTTTTCTTCACCACAAAAGCAGATAACTACCATCTTCCTTGCTCCCCGTGGTCAAGCAACACACCAATTTCTCAGACATATTCAAAAAACATAAATTAAACCCTAGATATATGAGGAGCCTTGAAAGACACCATAGGGGCAATGTGGAGAGGGGGTGAACCCCCCCTGAAATGCCTGGTTACAACAAGCATTTGCCAGTTGCAGTGATGGACTGGCAGAGGGGAAAAGGTGTGGGCACAAGCATTGATTTGGAGG
The DNA here is from genome assembly GCF_000277835.1 of Geospiza fortis. Taxonomy (NCBI): domain Eukaryota; kingdom Metazoa; phylum Chordata; class Aves; order Passeriformes; family Thraupidae; genus Geospiza; species Geospiza fortis. The sequence continues at coordinate 656,020 of NW_005054451.1, forward strand.
AAGGAGATTCTGTGTGGATACCAGGGAAAGCTGTAAGAGGGTGCACAGGACTGGTGCAAAAGGACATGGCCAGCTTTAGGGGAGACCTCCCCCTCCCTTAGCTACAAAGCTTGGCTTTGGCCCCATCATCTTGTCCAGTAACAAGGTACCAACAGCTGCTCTCTGTGGATGGTGCTGCTAGATCCCCCCTGAAACCACAGAAAACATCCTCTTTTTTTAAAGACAGCCCAAGCCATGATGGTAACAGTATTGTCTGCGTCAGCTTTTGGGATCATTACTGTAGAAGGTTACAGAAGGGATTTGGGTTAATGGAGGTAATCTGTGATTATCTGATGCAACAGATTGCTCTGCCAGTGACTCATTCCTTCTGCCACAATATACTGTGGGCTGCAGCTGCAAATAGAGAGCAGGATGGAGCTGGCTCCCAAGCTAAGACTGTCCCTGTTGTCTGGAGAAAACCCTACAGGAGGGGGTGCCAAGGCATTGCAGGTGTGTGACAGCCTGGCACAGCTTCCCTGAGGGGAGTGGGCTGCAGAAGTGTACGACAGCCACTCACTCAGGGGTGTTACTATAGCTACCAGTTGAAGGACTCAACACAAAAAGCTGAACTAAAAGAAAAAAAGAAAAGAAAAAATTAGGAGGTAGAAGACAAAAAACAAGGGAACTTGCAGAGCAAAGGCAGAGGGTTCCTCTGATTAGCTAATGAAGTGCTTCAAAAGCAGTGAGTGAAAAATGAGGCTTGAAGGTTGCATGGTGTAAGCGTCAGATGATGCAAGCAGCTGGCCCAGCTCGGCTGCCTCTCCCACCCACCACACAAACCAGAGCCCTGTGCCAGGCATGCATTAACTATTTCCTCATGGCCCACACAGCCCTGCGCTTCCACTGGCTCTCACTGCAGCCCTGGGGCCAGAACTAAAGCAAGGTATTGATTTGGGCCATCAGCCCCCCTGAGAGCAGCAAAGATCCTACCACCAGGGACTCCAGGAGAGAGCAAAAGCTAAGTACTGTCATAGCCTGGAAGATGCAGCAAGAAGAATAAACAGCACCATGCAGCAATCCCACACCTCCCAGTGGAAAGCCCCTGCCTCTGGTCTGGATGCCCAAGGCAGCCCAAAGCATCAAAAGCAGCTGCAGCCAGGGATGGGCACTTCTAATATGTACATAAATCTAAATAAATGTATGATTCCCACTCACATGCTTTCCTGACAGCCAGCTGCTCCCTTTGCTTGCTGTTATCGTCACTCAGAGATTAATGTCACTGCCCGGGACAGCTTATTAGCAATTTTTATTACAAAGCATATACATTTGGCTGGTGGTGGGCAACAGCTAAGCCTCTGAGTAAATAAAATACCAGGACAGCTCTCAGGGAATGACAGAGAACAGATATCTGTGGGGTCCTTACCCTGGCTCTGAAAGGCAATAATGGCAGGAGGTCAGAGATCAGCGGCTTAATTGTCCAGTGAATTAATGGTGACGAACGTCTGTTTCCCCTCTTGTTAAAAGTGACACCAGATATTTCAGAGAAAGCAGAAGCACACTTGGCTACAAAGGAATGTTTTGAAGGCTGAGGCTGAGATTGTTGCCAGCCCCAGCCTGTCAGAGCAGCGCAGGTCAAACGAAGTCACTGCAGGGAACTGCTGCTGACTCCAGCACAAACCAGAACCTTCTGGGCCCATCCACAGATTACCCTGCTCACTCTGGAAAGAAACATTGTTTGCTTGCGTTTAATAAAAAAGTCAGATCTAGATTTATTTTTATGCAAGCATAAAAAATAAATAAATAAAAAATTACAATTAGAGGAGTGTGAATTGCACCATAAAAACCAGCCCGCGCTTGTTTCCTCTCATTTTGAAGAAAAATAGAGAGCGACAGGAAAAAAAAATAATTACCAGAATATATTAAAAAATGCAAAAAAAAATCTGTACATTTTCCCTCTCCAGAAAATGTCCCGCTTTCATCGTCCTGCACAACCCTGGTTCAACAATGCATCTCTTAGTGGAAATTGTCATCATGGGAGGAGTAAGGAAACTGGGAAATACATGGGGACCACTTTCACCCAGTTAGTGACATTTTCTGAAGCTGCCTAATACTTTTCTATTGAAACAACTTCCACAGGGAAGAATGAGGTCTACTTATTTATTTTCTTCCAGTTGCTCAATCTCATTGCAATTCAGATTTTCATGTGTAGCTGTAAGAAGAAGGATGAAAGCTTCCCTTTGTTTTAAGGTGGTTCTGTTAGCTTTGAGCTGTTGTGAAAGAGACTGTAGGGCACATCTTCCCCCTTCATCTGAATGCACGTGAACCCCTCTGGTGTTTAATTTAAGCTTCACAAACAAGGAACAAGCACTTTCTGAATATTAAAAAAAACACAGTGTCAACCTACCAGTCCGTTTTTGAGAAGCATAATGTGACTTCTTACGTGGCAAGTAATCCCCCTCATTAGGGGACATGCTGATACCTTTAATTAACAGTGGTAACATATAACACTGTTAACAAGGATGCCTAACCCTGAATTAGGTGACTAAAGCCTAAGTATTCGTTCAGCAGTGTTTTCTACAGGGGTCATGATACTGCAGAACAGCCACACTGTTTTTTAAGTCAATCTATGTGCTCAGTCTCTGGCTGAGCTAATTATAATGGTGCCTTTAGCATCACTGTCTTTAAGTGTCTGCCAGCATGTCCCTAACAAACCACCAGGTCCATGTTTACCAGGTCCATGTTTTTCTAGCCCAGACAGAAGAGTCTGATTATCAGGTCAGAGTTCATTCATCTCCAAGGCCAAGTTTCCATCCCACATGAACCCAGCTTGCTGAACTTCAATTACCAGTGGAGAAGTTCATGACAAGACATCATTGAACAGTGCATTTGTTTGCTTCCTGCTGCTGGCCCTAATCAGTACCTGGGGGAGGAAAGCTGCTGGGTCCTCAAAGGCTAAAAAGACTTAACATGGTCCTCAAGGGCTAAGGGAGGCATCTGGCTCAGCATTTCCAGTGTGAGGATGGTCTGACCTTCACATGGGCACCAGACAGACAGCTGTCCCTGCATGCCCCATGGCCCCTGTCCTTCCAGCTGAGCAAAGCTAAGAGAGGGGCTTTTGACAAGACAAAACTGAGAGAGGGGCTTTTGACAAGACTTTTGAAAGGCCTGTGAGCTGTAGTTTTGGGAGGGGCAGTGGCCAGGGTGCAGCCCACACAACCTGTAACAGTGCTCATGGCACAGAGCACAGCACTGCAGTGCCAGGGGCATGACTGGCTATAAAGTCAATTGCATGGAGCGTGATTCTGATAAATGAGGTCTGTGTACTGCTTGTGTGGCACTTGGAGTCACTCTAGAGCTGAACAGATCTACAAGGAAGTCACAATCTCTGCAGCAGGAAACATTTTCTGTCCAGGTATTTTATGAAACTCATTTTTTAGGGCTTGCTATCATCATTCCTTGTCGGGTGTCAGGGCAGAGAGAAGACATACAGCTATTGCTTTAGATAAAATTCTGATTTTCAAACTCATGAGAGAAAAACCCCAAGCAGCTGGGCAGAAAATCCCGGCCTCCTTATCTCACCCCGCTGCCCCAGTGACGCCACATGCTCTGCACTGTGCTGAGCAGCACAGCAGCAAACACTGATCTTTGTGTCTAAGCATCTAAGCCCAAGTGGCCCCTGTGCTATTTTAGCACCTCCTGGGACCATTCTGGGAGATAATGTAATTAATATTATCTTGGTGACGGCTATTTACCACATCCCACTGGGAAACTGCAATCTGTGCTCGTGGAACTTGAACCCAATTAATACCCACTTCCTACCAGCTTCAGGTGTCTCCTAATTTGAAGATACATTTACAGACAAAACAGGTCAGTAACTCTTCCCAGAGAGCCAAACAGCATCTTAATCACTCGTGTTTAATAGGAAACAAAGGACTGAGCACTGATAAAGTTCACCATTATGCTTTTGAGGAAAAGAAAAGTGACTACAGAACAATCTGATAACAGGAGAATTTGCTTCCTGTGTAACTCGATATTTATAAACCCTCTCAGCAAGGGGGCAAAAAGGAAATAATTTCAGCTGGCTGAAGTTAACATTCCAAAACACGTTTTAAAATGACAACACACACAGGACCCCAGCTGGAAACAGTGCTTCTGGGAAAAACATGCAGAAACAGGAGGAGGCAGGGAGGCCAGGGCTCCTGGCACAGGTTCTCCAGGTGCTGGGGACACTCCTGCACCTTGCACAGCACAGAGCCACCCTCAGCCTCCCCAGCAGCAGCAGGGCACAGGTGTCAGGGCAGCAGGTGGAAGCAGGATTGTCCTGGCTGTGCTTTCCACCTGTGATGGAATGACTGGATTTAACAACCTCCCTCTGTCTCCAGCAAACATACAAGTGCCTCCACAGGTATGAAGATATGGGATTTTTTTCAAGGTAAAGCCTAGACTCTCAGTCTTACTAGGATCTTCAGTTATTTTCTGTGCTTTTCTATAGTTAATCCTCTTGAAATGCAGGCTGTGATTGCCCTAAAACCTGCCTCAAGAGCAGAACTAGTTCTCAAGCCCAACAGCCTCAAGTCCAGCACCTATAACTCCAGCTGATTTTATGGGGAACCACAAATTCCAGCAAGCCCTTCAACAAGCCCCTTGTGAGAGGGAGAGATAAGGACCTGCACTGAGGAGTGCCCTCTGCACAAAATTGCAGGTGCAGAGTATTTCTGAAGTAAGTGCTGTTTTCCAAGGCTTCCTGGTATGGAAGTTTTTCATGGGAGTATAACATGAGAGATGTGGAAGAGTGCTTACAGTGAGAGTAAAATTAAAAATAAATTATTTGTATTTTATGCCTAAAAAGGCAATGTTCTAAATTATTAAAAAAGAAATGTTTATCTCCCAGAGGCAGAAAAACAACTATGGAGGGAGGGCAAAAAATCCCAGTAGAAGGTACACCTATTCTGTTTCACATTTTCCACATTAGTAGATGACAAAGTCATTTGCACTTTGCTGCCTTGGCTTCAGATTATCAAGTAAAAGATTTCTGAGTTGCTTTTAAAGTACATAAATAAAATTAATAAAACCAACACAATCCTTGGCTTTTCAGCAGTGCCCTCTACTTAAAAGACATAAAAGCATTTTGCAAACAAAAATAGGGAAGCTTTTCCAGCTTAAAGATTCATCTTGCCCTCACATAAATTAGCATGACTTTTACAGTCGTGTTGAGATGCTCCACATGTGCAACTGGGAAAAGAAATTATCACAGGCAGTTTAAATGCTCAGCTTTAATTAGGAAAAACAAAACCAAAATAAAACCAGACCCATCCTTCTTGAAAAGTTTTCCAGTTGATATTGTCAGAAGACTTAAGAAAACTAGGGCTGCTAGATGCTAGCAGGAAAAGCATTCTTAAATTTGCTTTAAGCTGCCCAGCTCTAGAAAGGGAATACACACAGGTGTGGATCCCCTCCATCAAAGGGCTGGTCACTTGTCCAGGGGTTGCACAGCACCTTCCTGCAGCTGAGAGAACAAGCAGCAAAAAGATCTGCTGAGAACAGCCTGACACTCGCCCTTTACCAGACACCGGGGATCCAATGGCGCGGATGTTTCATCACTTCCACTGCTCACAGGACAACTTAGCATTTGCTTTTCTGCAGTGCCTGGGGGCCAACAAATTCAGGACCTCGTTGTACGAGGCAACACATGAACACAGATCCCATCTCCAAGAGTTTGCAGCTGGGTAGAGCAGCCAAAAGCACTCCCCGTGAGATGCTGAACTCGCTGGGGATGCTGCCTCTGCCTTCAGCAAGGGTTAGGATTTCATCCCTTGTGGCTTCAGAGGGTCACAGTTTTCCCACTCATCAACACAATTGCTTTCTGAGGAAGGCCCATTTTTCAAAATGGGGTGGTATTACTGAAAAAACATTAAAAGTTGCCAGGAACAATCAAGGGCTGTAAATGCACTGTTGTCCAGAGCTGACTGCATTTCAAACAGATTCAATAAAAACATGATGATGGAAAGAACATTGAAAAATTAAGAGCAAGTCAGACCAGGGGTTTCCCCTCACTTTCACCCTGACATTTCTTGTCTTTCTGTCTTATGCCCATCTCTAACATTTCTAGCATTAACTACTTATTTTATTTTCCAGTTGTGTCCTCTTTTCACCTCTTGTTGACTATCAGCCTCTGAGGACACCTTCTATCTCTGACCTGTTCCAAACTGGACTGCTACCCCTCCACATCCATCCTACTCTTGAAAGCAACTCTGGGAATAGGGGCTGGGAGCCTCTTGCTCTCCCCTCGTTTCAGGGAAATGCCTCTAGGAATGGACTGCAACAGGCATGCATCAGTCTCTGAAGAATAAAACACAAGGGATTTTCCATCTGAAATCACTTGCCACAGGCCTGTTCATCCTCTTCAGGAGCTGACCCAACTGAATAGAAGGAATTTATGGCAATTTGCTCACACACACAAAGAAAAAAAAAAAAGCCAAGAATAGCATTTTGGTCTTGTCCTGAAATCCAAGAGAGATACAACAGCAGATGTCTTTCATCTATATGACCTTTTCCACTAAGACAAAGAGAGACAGGATATTAAATCACAGTTTAAGATTTTTATGACTCTTGGCAAGCATTTCTTTATTATGGGTTTGTTTGTTTTGGGACTTTGTTTTTAGACAAAGTGTTATTTTTTGTACTTTTCATGGAACTCCAACCGAAATACCATAAAAACATCTGAGACAAATTTCTTTTGGGTGATTTGCACATTTTCAAAGTCACAGGCTGACTCCCCTTCCAACTCACATTGCTCAGACCAGTGTGTTTCAACCAGAACAACCATATGACACGAAGTCTGCAATTATTTTTTCACAAAGTCATGGGAAACCTTGCTGGTATGTGCCATCATCATGTGAGGGGGACAGCAGCAAATCCTTTAACCAGCAGATCCAGATCAGGAAACATGCTCAAAAGCTGTACCATGTCCAATGAAAATCCCTCAGTGGCTACAGTGGGGAACACATGGTGACAGCAGGACACAGCACGAGGAATGTGAGAGAAAACACAGATTAATTGCATTTGTCTTCTTAATTTGCTTACACCCTTGGCTGGAGAAGAGCTCTCCCTACCATGCTCAGCCTACCTTACAGATGACTAAGCAGACAGGAGGACAGGGATGGCACCAGGAAAGACAATCCAGGGGAAAGGACATTGACCTCAGACCCTGGGAGGATTAGTTTGAAGTCCTTCTTCTAGCACAGATTTCTCACGTTATTTTAGGCAAAGAGCTGGGCTGTGTAATCACCTTGTGAAAGTGTGATCACAGGAGGTGGCTGAAGCAGACACAGGTCTGTTCACCCAGCCAGGGGCTGTCACCCCTGGAGAACAGCAGGTTTAATGGGCTGTGCTCCTGATTCACAGCTGCTGAAACTCCCCCTGTCCCAACAGGCTCTGATCTCTGCCTGCAGGCTCATCCCACCTAAAGCTCCACAGCATCTCCACTCTGAGCCCTTCATCTTGCCCCCAGCCAGCTCCCAGCACATAACACAAACCCAGAGCATTTCCTAAGCCTCCCTTTGATATTGATGGGTGTAAATACATGAAAGACTGAGAAACCCTAAAGCCTGATAGAAATTTTCAGTGAAACATTTTTCCCTCAGAAAACACCCATCAGCCAAAAGTAAATGTTTCACAGATGTGTCACTTCTGATAACATGTTATTTTTAAATGCAGGAAATTTAAAAGGTCCTCAGTAAGATTAAAACAGTGTTTCAACTTCTGATTCCGAGCTATTTTACCCCCTTTAAAATACTGCATTATATATTATTCCTTTATTCACAAGGAATCAAATAAAATAGAATAGAAAAAATAAGGATAAATAAAATAAAACATATAGGCTGAGTTCAAACAGTCTTCCTCCTCAGATTTATTTCACAGCACATTAGAAATGTTTGTATTCCCTTTGTCTCGGAATAGAAATGTTTTCTTGAAATTTGGGAAGGAAAACAAACAAACAAGCAAAACCCCAAAACAGGACAACAGCAGAACCTTTGGCCCTCAAAACCTCCCCAAGGCCCTCAGCTCTTGCAGTCGTGAGGGCAGGTGAGGACAGGCTGGAGCTCTGCGTGTTCTTTCTGAGTGACTAAAACACGACATGGGCCAAATGCAACCACATGATACTTCCAAAACGAGAACACATATGGCTGAGCATTTCTGAAAAGTCAAAATCTGCTCGCTCCGAAATCAATGGGCGTTTTACTCCTGACTTCTTGGAAGCAGGGTTAAGTCAACACCGGGTAAGACGGGAAAATCCCAATCAGAGATCAAGCACAGCGTTCCCCCTCAAGATTATTCATAAAGAGTGTGCAGACGTCATGAGAAAACAGAAGGTGCTACAGTGCTGTTATTTTTAAACTGAGGGTGAGAAAATAGGCAGTGAAGCGTAGAGCAGAACTTCATACGTTGCTTTGTCACCAGTCTTGTTAAGGAGCTCGGGGAATTTATTTTAGGGAGAAAAAATTCGTAGTTATTTCTGCTTCTTCCATTCAGAACAGACTTACTTTTACATGAACTTTTACAGGGTTTTTTTCAATAATTCTGTATTTTCTGAAGGCATTTCTTTGTGAATGCTGTTTTTGTGTGACCCACCCCATTTTCAGAAACACTAAAAATGTCCAAGAACACTTCTTTAAACTACCTAGAAGACATCAGAAGTTATAGTCAGAATTTAAATCAGATCCTAGCTGCCTGCAAGGCTTTTGCAGAATTGTGTCTTCCTTCTCTTGCAAAGAGCAATCAATTTGGAGAAGCTGAGGCAGTCGCTGAAGTGGATCACAGGGAGCATCTGTGCACAAAAAAGGGAGACCAATTCTAATCATCAGCATTGCAGGACTGTAATCCTTGAACTCAGGCATGAGCAATTATCTGTGTGAGAGTATAATTTATTCCTTGTAGTCAGCCACAAGATGGATATCCCATCGGGCACCAGTTAGATTGTTATACTCATTTTAGAAAGCTTAGCAATACCACTTATCATGTATGAAACAGCACTAATGGCAGGCAGCCTGAGCCATCAGATGAGTTTAATAAAGGGATTCACTAAGTTAGCCCTGCTCTCATCATGCAGGCGGGGGCAGAAATCCTGGCATGTAAAAGGAAGTACAGCAGCTTCTTGGACTTCCATACTGAAATCTTTCTTTGCTTGAAATCCCTCAACTGACACACACACCATCATTCATGCAAACTTTTAGAGAATGCTACTCAATTCACCACAAGAAAGGAAATATAAGAAAAGTATAGGATTTCAACACCTTACATCCATACCTGATCTAACTGACAGCACACAGAAGTAATCCTGCCTCCATTATGATTAATAACCCTCACACCCCACCTGTCTGACAATCAACAAGGGAAAAACCCAGAGACTTCTCTCTGTATCTCCCAGCCAGGATTACAGCCCCCATCCCAAAAAATGCACTGGCAGCTCAGTTTGTGAGCAGCAGAGCCTGATCCAGCAGCTGGCACCTTCCCTCGCCATCCGCCTGGGATGACGTTCCCCAGGAGCCATCCCTTCCTTCCCTGTAGCTGCTTTTCCCATCCCAGAGCTGACCAGCCTGTTCATGAAGCTGGACAAAAGCAGCCACTCAGTGTGGCTTGGCCAAGGTGTAAAATATCTCAGACAGGAATTTGGGTTTGCTCAGCCCAGCGGTCCCAGGCGCAACTGCGACACCCGCAATTAGGGCTTGCGGAGAACACACATCATTACAGCTTCACCCTTGGGCATTCACCAAAAGAGAGATTTGCTTTTCTAATTGGCTCAATATTTTGAGAAGGTAAATGGTGAATAATAACAGCCTCGGCAGGAACATGAGATGGGATGAAAGCAACACAAACTCCCCGTTTACGCTGCCGGCTTCGTGGCGTGAGCCACATGTTGATTGACTCGCAGCCCTGGGAGGAAAGTGTCCTGCAGAAGACATCCCTCCTCCCTCCCAGGACACCTCTGCTGGCTTTGGTCACCTCAGCTGCCTTTTGGCCTTGGTGAACCATGCTGTATTTCTGTGCAGCTACAAACCTCATCTGCAGAGCGATAAGCTCCCTGCGGAGTTAGGAACTCGCTTCCCTTATTGCAGAGAAGAAATAAACAGTTCTTTGAGGGGAATGGCAGTGTCTAATTTGCATGGGCTGGGTACTATTCCAAAGTTTAAGCTAGGTAAAATGTTAATTTCTGCAGAGCACTTCCTCAGCAAAAGCATCTTTATAAATGGAATTTGATAAAAACAATAAATCTAATTTTTTTTCAGAGATTCTTAAACGCCTATGCTCAGTCCTCACAAATACAAGGAAAAAAATCAAAATAGCAACATCCATCATGAGGTTAACTACAACTGGTCATACTTAACCTCTGATAATTTAGCCATGAGGAGTACCTTTTGCTCATAAAAGCTGCAGCAAATGTAATGCAATCTATAAATATCACTGAGGCCACCAGTGGCTGAGCTGTGGAGTTTAACCTCTGGGTTGCTGATTCAAATGTGCTGGGCTATGAGCTCAGCGTGCTGCAGCCTGACTGCTGCCTGGGTTCAGGGCTGACAGATGTCCCTTCCCAGAGCTGGAGAGGGGGATGAATGAATGAAAATCCTGCACACCATTCATGGCTGCCAAACAGCTCATTTTTAAATGTAACCGAGAGTGGCATCCTTCCACCGCCTGCTGATACAGCTCCAAACGCTTCTCCTGCACACGGTCTACCTTTTCAATTTTCTATGCATGCCATTGTTTCAAGTCTTTTTTTGCTTTTGTGCAAAAGCCTAGAGCCTTCTCGCCTCAATGCCAGGGACATAATTCTGCTGTTTGCAGGGAGGAGCGTGACCTCAGTCTTCTGCTCTCCCCGAAAGAGCGAATCTTCCATTGACGTCAAGGGCTCTGCACACAGAGGGAGGGAGATAAGCACACTGGAGGCAGGATCTGCTTCGTGAATGAGAATTCTGCTGTAGGAATTTACAAGCCTCTCGCAGTCTCCTCTCTTGATTAAAGCCGGCGGGATTATTTCACAAGTTCAGCTGCTGAGCCCTGGCTATTGGGAATCTGTCTCACACAGGGCTCTCTGCTGTTAGCCCTGCCCGGCTGCTCAGGCAAGCCAAAAACCACCATTATCTGAAAAAAGCATGTCAGACGTAGAGAGGGTCGTGTCAGAGGGGAGCTGCTGACGCCTCTCTGTACGGCATCTCACACCTGTGAGCTCTGAGGGGCTCTTACAGAACCTGCATCCTGCTTGTGGTGCAGATTTTAAGCAATGTGGACCTGTGGGTTAAATTAGCAGGGGTTATACCCAGCCTTATGCATTCCCTCCCTGAAGGGAAGATGGGGTGTCCATGGGGCTCAGCACAGGCCTGCAGATGAGCCAGGGCAGGCTGGGCAGCACGGGCAGGGCAGGCACACTGGGAAGGATCCCTGGGAGAACCAGCTGAGAGCCCCTGCCCACCAACCTGGGCACAGGGCCACTCCAGCATGACACTGCTGTTCGCATGCCTGCAGCAAACCTGGGCTGTGGGGCCAGGGACCTTTGGATCATGCTCTGCTCCATGTGCAGTCCAGCCCAGGATCAGCAAAGGGCTGACAGCCTCCCCTGCCACCAGCTCCTCCTCTGCAGCAGAGCTCCCCAGCCTCACTTGGCTCCTGGGTCCTCTGGGACACCAGCACTGGGAAGCAACCTTGAGCTGCCCTGTTTATACATACCACAGCACCCTGAGAAACACCCCAGAGAGGACAGCCCTCAGCACGAACACCAGGCTTTTGAGCAAAGCTGCTTACTGCAAATACCATTACAACAACACAAACCAACAGCACAATCTGATTACACCATGGTGTACATTTAACCAGGATTATCTGATCCTACATTTGTGTGCAAGCTTTCCCCTGCTCTCACGCACAGGGCTGTTTCACATTTATTTTTGTGCTGTCTTACAGTGCACTGCTTGGTTATGCTTTATCTTCCTTTACCATGTGCCACCTCTGCAGGTGTGGCAGCTGTAAAGTGGTAATGGCTGCACATCAACAGCAAGTTTTGGTCACAAGCAAGAGAAAACAGAGGTTTGAACATGCATAATAACGAGATGCCAACTTTCTGCAGCAAAATCTGAAGGGAAAGGAATGCTGTCAGTATGGCAGCAATGCAGGCAGTGATCTTCATGGCTGGACTGTTATACCTGGTGGAACATTGTGGTGGGAACTTCTGTACATGAGGTCTAGCTAGGACACCTGAAGAAAGGGATGCCCCTCTGTGCAGATGGTGTATCACTTCACAGAATTTAAGAAATATTATTGACTGTACATTTAAAGCCTGAGTGAATCCTCTGTGTGACCTCTGCTGTTACACCCCAGCACAGCTCACCCTGCCCAAAGGATGGAAGGACTGGGGAGAGGGGCTGGTGTCTGGGCTTATGGGCCAATCATGTTCCGCAAAGCAAAAAACAACACAACAACCAACAAAACCTCCTTGTTTAAACAAAAGGTAAACAATGTGAATGAAACGTGAATGGACAGAAAATGATGAATTTCCTTACCAGCTCAGCCTACTGCAGGGTCAAAGCTCATTCACAAATGTTTTGGTATCACAAAGGAAGAACAAGATACCCACTTACAGCCAAGACCCTCCTCCTTTGCTGTTTTCCTGCAGCCCCAACAGAGCAGGGCAGGTATGTTAGAACAATATAGGAAATGATCAGCTTTGATATACATAAGACAATGCTGATGTGGTTTGCAGATAACTCACACAGGCAGCTGCAAGTTACTGGTTAAGGTTCCCCAGCCTTGATCACAACACTGGGTCATTGTTTCTGCTTGATACTTCACACAGCAACCTTTGAAAATGCCTGCTGAAGTGTTTAATATGGAGCTGGGGAAGAGACAAAGGATAGATCATATCCTGACGTTCAAGATCTCATTTTCTTTTTCTTACTCTTCCTACACAAAACCACAAACTTTATAATCGTGATAGGCTTTTTCAAAGTCTTCCTACAAGAAATGGGACCCTCTGCCAAAAGGCTGCAGCAGTGAGTTCCCCAGGTTGACTGTTCCTATGTCCATTTTTTATTTTTTTCAGCCATTAGGTATCACTTTATACCTTCCCAGCATATTAGGATTATAATTAGAAGTCAAAAAAAAACAAAGAAAAAATATGCTAAAGTTTCAGTATGGTTTTCCACAGTATTTTTTCTATTCTCTGGTTATGTCTTTTTTTTTTTTAAATAGAGCACATGTGAACTTCCAAAATATTCCGATCAATTAAATTAAGGCATTTCCTCCAGTTCTCCTTCTTTTTCCTCTCCCCTTAGGATTTCAAATAAATTGCTGGTTGTCTAAATGCCAGGGGAAATCAAGAATTAAAATGCAGAGCCATTCAAAATATCCTCAAGACCGTAGTCTGACACTGTGGTTTCTGTCAGTGACCATACTTTCATCTTACTGGGATGCCCTTGAAAAAATCTCCTGCTGCCGGAAGCAAAACCTGCGCCCAATTCATGGAATACATGAATGCAGCATCAACCCTCACAGGCCAAGAAATTCCAGAGACACCACACGGATTAGCTGTGATAACATCTTTTCCCATAATATTGAGCGGCGATAGAAATAAAAGACCAATGTTTTTACCATTTCAAAACCTGGGGCCAGCCCCTGAAGCAGGGCAGTGTGTGCACCACTGCAGGGGAAGAAGCTGCCCAAAAAGCTAGCTTGTCTCAGAGTCCGCCTCGTGTATGGAGATCTCAGGAGGGCACAGAGCCTTCACAGCAGCACAGCATTGTTGCTTTGACACCTGCCCTTCTTGCACCCCGGCCATCAGACCTCTGCTTCAGGCACAGCAGCCCTTGGGATGCTTATTTCCTCAGGAAGGGATCAGCACAACACAGATACAGGGAGGGAAGCTTTGAATCCACGTTGTAACCACCTCCACATTTTCTTTCTGCTTTAAAAGCCCCTCAATCATAGGTGAGATCCTGTTTATGCAGATGGTGACGGCTGGAGGGACAGGGTGTCAAATGGGGTCCTTGTTGATTTAAAGAAATCCCAGAAGTAGCTTGATTGGTTACACTTTTTGTATTCCAACCACAGCTCTTGGCAGGGTTTCCCCCAGCTTCTCTCCCCACACATTGGCCAGTGCCATGAGATGTGCCCACTGAGGAGTGAAGGCCACTTTTGAACGGCCACTACACAGAATAAAAAGCTTCAGAGGGCAGAGCTGCCCCCCTGGTCTTGCTCAGGGACTAGCAGGTATTGATTATGAAAATCCTCTCTGTGAATCACAGGAGTTTCTCAGGCCACCAAAAGCCAGATGTTGAAAGTCAGACTCATTCTCTCCTGTTGCCATAAACCAAAGCCCTGTGCAACCAAGAAATAAATGCCTCAGGAAAAAGGAGTTTCAGCACTTCAGGATGGACCTGTGTGCAGAATCATGCCTATATTGGGTACTTCCAAGCATTCTCTCAACTTGATTAGGACACCCTGAGAAAGATGACCCTTCAAATGCCACCAAGAACTGGGACAGAGCCATTGGGATGGCCTGCGAAGCAGCAGTGTGTCTGGGAGTGTGATGGTCAAAAGAACAAAATAATATATTTGGGGTGGTGACTTTTCTGGCAAGCACAACTCCAAGCAGCAGATGCCCCATCCCTTGCCCCTTGCCCAAGGGCTCGTGTTCCAGGTGGCAGTGCCCCTTCCACATCCCTCCTGGGCCTGCTCCAGGGGCCGTGCCTGAGCGACCAGTGCAGAGATGTACATCCAAAACCAGAGGTGTACATCCAAAAACCCTCAGCTGAGATACCTGACACACCAGCACCTTTCTTTATGTGAAACCCAGCAGGCCAACACAACTGCACTCCTGGTACTTTCCTGTCCATCCTTGATTAGCCATCATCTGATGTCCTGTTGAGAGCTTTTTGTATCCTGCAGGCAGGATGTTCAAGTGAGGAGGCTTCCAGGCTGCCATAATCTATCCCTGGCTGCCATTCTCCTGGACACCCTGACACAAACCCAAGGAGAGCTATTCTGAGAACTTTTGTGGTCTTATTTGTTACTGAGTGTGGAGATGACACTGTGCATCATATCCATCTCTGGTGCTGCTCCTCCCTCAGCCAACCATGGTCAGAGAGGATCCATCCCCAGCCTGTGCTCTGAGATGTGGGCATCACACACAGACAAGAGAGAAGCTGGGAGCTCTGTGGGGCTCCAGGCACACATTATGGGAAGCAGTGGTGCACCATCCCCTCCCAGAAGCTCTCAGTAGTTTTCCACACTCTGTTGATCTCCACACCACACTCACTGCAGCCAGATGCAAGGGAGACTTCCCACAGCAAGCTCAAAGAGCCCAGTGAAGAATTTAAGACTGTTTTGCCCTGCAGCCCAGATAAAACAGGAGGGAGGAGAAGCGACTGGCACAGGCCCTGCTGGACAGCAGCGAGTCCAGACAGACATGTGATGGGCCCTGGCCAAAAAAGACTGGGAAGGAGAGCCGTGTTTCTAGCCCCAGGTGTGAGCTCCTTCCCCAGAAAACAGAATTCACACTCCTCAGTGGTTTTTGGGCAGCTCTGCTGTCAGGAGCAGCGAGGTGCCTGGTCAGGAGCTGGCTCCAGGCCTCTCCCTGGCCAGGCATGCCAAGACTGCTCCTCTCAGACAGCTCCTCACCCACAGCACAGCACACCCGCGGCTCTTGCTCCACACGTGTGCAACAAACACGTGTCACCCCACGGAGAGATGCGTCTCCAGGCCTCCCAGGTGGTTTTCAAATATGGAACCTAAAAACATCACTCTCAACAGCCATCTTGGGCAAGAAACCTCACTTCTGCCAGTTTGGTGGGCCTAAGGAACAAAGTGGTGCTCCCACATGAAAAGTTCAAGTGTGAGAAGCTGCTCCTGGTGCCCCAGCTCTGTTTCCATCCCTGGGACTGAGGGGAAATGGAAGCTTTGTGCTGTGCTGAGACAGCTCAGCCTCTGCTGAGGGATTCAGCACTCCAAGGAGATAATTTGGCTCCTCATTTTACTGCACGGCAGCAGGAACAGGGCCCAGACAAAGGCTGGGTGCCTTCAACACCTGCTGAGATTTCAGCATGGTGCTCCTGCACAAAAAGCACACAAAAGGTTTTAGGAGAGCCCTCACAGCACAACAAACCTGAAGGGAAAGGGCCACGAGCACTCCACACACCTCACATGTGGAATGGTCACTGTTTGTGGTGGCTCTGGCACTCTGAAGCTCAAGCCTTGATGACAAGGAGGGGATGTGGGATCCCTGGCTATTGAGGTGCTCTGAAAATGTTGCCCAAAGCCTCCAAGTTTATTGGATGAGTCAGGGCCATCCATGCTGAAACACAACATCTTCACCAGTATAAAGCTAGCTGAGACTGGTAAGCCACTGTTTTACCACTGAGCTGCCTCAGTCTAATTTAGAAAACACAGCTTCAGCCTTCATAGCAGTCTCTTTCAATGGCTAAAGATGTTATTTTGAAATAAACAGGAGACATCCAGAAGATTCTCCAAAAAAACCCAGCACAAACAGGTTTTAAGAATAGGATCACCAATTGAAAGGGGTTAGATGGTACTTTTGGTGCTCCTGCTCTGTCACTCTTGGCCCTGCCCTTGTCCCACTATGAAGCAGAATGGTGCAGGTGAGGTTTTACCATTAAGCACCTAGTGAAGACTTACAAAGAATGCCTGAAACAAAGAGAAAATTCACACTCACCAACTGATCAAGCACTAAAAAGCAATGAACTGTGATGTTGCAGCGGTGGGAACTAAAGGTGGCTGAAGAAAAAGCATCTAAAAGGCAGGGAACAGTGCTAGGGGAAGGGGACAGATCCTCTACAAAGACAGTGGCAGGCAAATTAGAGAAAGAACACAGAGGCGGATGTTAGAAAAATATAATGTTCCTGTGGGTGTATCACTTATCAGCCATTCTTGCACATAAAACACATTTTTTCAACATTTAGAAAAGAAAAAGAATGACTGATCTGTAATTAGCAGAAATAAAGGCCTGGCCCAGATCCTAGGATAGAATAACATTCCTGCAAAAGTGAATTTTGCTGAAATATTGGTATTAGACAGGGCAGGGCTGTTGCAGGAAAAGGGCAACTCCAGAATAATTGGAACAGTCTGCCCACTAAGAGCCACCCAGCTGGGGACCCCATTTAATAAGCTATTTAAATCCTATTTAACAATCCATTTAACAACAATATGACCCCACTGAAGGGAAATCCTGGGTGAACAATTTTGCATATTTGATACAGGCACCTTCTGCACATCCTGCTGCCAAAGTTTCCCTCTACCTCCTCCTTGCTGGGGCTTGCTATGGAAAGAAATCCCATGGCACAGCTGCATGGTTTAGGGTTTAAAGGCAAACTGCCTTGACAGTCTCTCCTGTCCTCCTCTCTCACTGGCACAAACCCACACTCCTTAGGCAGAAGATGTTTGATTTTAGTTCCTCTGCCTCTCTCAGCAGCCTGCAGCCTCACAGGCCTACTTGTTTTGATGGTCATCAGCCCATGTTAAGCCCTGAAAGCATCTTTCCTACTACCAATCCTGCCCAAATCCAGCCTAACACTCGTAGCTCTGGACAACACCACCACTGGAGCAGCACCCTGTCCACAGCATGTCTTTAATCACTGCTCCAGCTTCACCTCTGCTACAGGGTCTGCAACCTCCTCCTCCTGTCTCAGTCTCCTGCTTTCCTCCCCAACCTGTGCCAGCTGATGGAAAGCCAGGAGTGAGGGCAAAGCCACCACCCCCTTGAGTGGGTTGATTCTTCAAAGCAGCTAGAACAACAAAGGGCAGCAATTTATCAGGAAAATATCAGCTGTCAAGAAAAGCAAATGCAAATAATTTCTCTGCTGACTGTTCTTTTCACAACTGCCATACAATTGTCTTGTTGATTCCCACAGCTGGATGCTGTAGCTTTCTCCTCGGCATATGTAATTGAAAGTGATGCTAGAACAACTTGAGTAAATTGAAATTGATTTCATCAACTGTGTGTGTCAGTGACATGTGTCTTTTTTTCCTCCCCTCCCATTGTCCACTAGCATGTTCTCCAGCCCAGCAGCTGTTGACATTTTGTTCAATGGCACATTTTCCCACTGGGAAATGATGCTTCCATTAAACTCAAGTATTCCATGAGAAGATACACAATTTGTCAACATTTTCACTAAAAATGGTAATTCAGACTTGACTGGTCTGGAATATTACTATGTGATAGGTCAAAATGCATCATCTTAGCTTCATGATTTAGATTTCTATACTATTATAGAATCACATAACTTGACACCAGCTGATAGAAGTGGAAGGCTAAAAATTTCAGTCTCAGTGAAATATTTCACTGGAATACTAATATATGAGAGAGGAGAAACCCTTTCTAAAAGGAAATTGCACATGGGAAATTTCCCAGCTTTCTATACTTGTCCTAATTGGGATCTCATTTGCTTCAATGCTGCCCATGGAATAAGATTTCCAAGTTCCAGCCAGATGACAGCAGCCTGGAGTCCTGAGTGTGGCATTATCAGCCAGGGACGTTTGCAGAATGGATTGATGAAGAAACTTCTCTCTTGCTGCCCTCACAAACAAACATAAATCTTCATTTCCTCAAGGCTAAAGAAGAATTGACAGACTTATCAGTGGCTCTGGGCTTTGCTGCAGCCAACTTTCCTGGTGCATGCTCTCATCCTTCTTTTCCCTCCCAATGTGTCTGCTCCTCCATCCTTCCCTTGCCTGTCCTAGAAGCATCTCTGTAGCTGTGGGGTTCTCAAATGGCACTGTCCAGAGTCTCAGTACCTGGGAGGTCCTCCCAGGAATTTGTCAGGTATGGAAATTTTCCTTGCAACTGATGTTTTACAGGTAATAGCTGTTTCTAAAACAGCAAGTAAACAAAACACCAATTGCTCTGGTGCATATGAGAAAACAATTGAAGTGTAACCTAGATCAAAATTTTTTAATTACAGTATTAAAACGGCATTATCAACTAAATACAGCAACTGGAGAAATTACTCATGAATATGCAAATTACCTGACAAAACCTTTCTGTAAATGCTTCAGTAATTTTTAGAGATAAACCTTGAACCAGCTGCCTCTTTTATTTGCCATTTTATTTGTTGATAAATATCCAATGCTCTCTACTTTATTTTGAGCAAATATTTTTAATGCAGTCATCCTCTAAAAGCACCTCTTGTAGATGAAATGCATTAAATGTACCTGAGGTTCTCTTCCTGCATTAAAGGACATTTTAAAGCCTGGAGTACAAGAATTTTTATTTCCTTTTATCATTCACCATAGTAAGTGAACAAGAGTCACTGTGAACCTCAACATCTGGCAGTAGCAAAAGTCCAAAATCAAACATCAAAATTTTATGGCCATCTAGGACAAGACTTGAGCCAAATGAAGACCTCAGGGAATTTTAAGAAGCTGCACTGATGTTGCTCCATGGACTACAGCAGGAGTTTCACTCTTCTGCTCAGCTGGAAGTGTGAGAGAAGGGGAAGGCAGGGAATATCCACAGTTAAAAGTTTGCTTGAGTGCTTTGCTAAGGCACTTCAGGCTGCCCTGGAGGGGAGCATCAGGCTGCCCCAAGTGAGGAGGCCTGCTCAGAAGTGTGGGTGTTGAAGGCAAGGAGAACTCTCCACTTGCTTTGGAAGGAGCCTGGTTCCAAGCTGAGCTGTGCTCCCGGGGAAGCCCAGCACTGTGGCCAGGGCCAGCTGTCCTATCCTGCTGCCTAAGGGGATGCAGACAGTCTCCCCAAGCTCAGATGTGTGAGATGCCACCTCCACCTCTCACCCATGACTGTCATCATCTCCACAACCAGCACAGCATTCCTTAGAGAAGGAATTATGAAGAGCGACCAGCTCATTTGTGTTCCAAAGCGAGCAGCTCTGCAGTCACACCGTGCTTGAAGGAGGCCCTGAGCAGGTCCCCACCTGCCAGCAGCATGGAAACCCAGCCCTGCTGGAGGAGAAGCACTTCTGGCCTCTCTGCCACTTTCTGTTCAGCTGTGGGAGAGTGAGAACAGCCAGAGTCTGACACACAGCAGCAGCCACAGCCACGAGTGTGGATGGATCCCCATTCCCAACAGGATTTCCATGGCTCTGCCTCTTCCCACAGCACTGGCCAAGCTCCCTCTCCTCCTGTGCTGCCTGCCCTTGTGCAAAGCAGCCCTTAGGGTGGGGAATATGTAACCCACCTGGTATGAAAGCCAAGCAGATTGCCCAGCTCACACCCACAGCAGGACACACTGGGGTTTGCTCTGATCCCTCTAAACACAAACAAACACATCACCTGGATCTCACCCTTAGGAGAGCTGCTCTGCCTTAGCACAGAGACATCCCTAGCGTGGTCCCAGGGCCTCCTTGGAAGCCACTCAAGGCTGTTTTGTTTTCACACATCCCCCCTGCCCCCGAGCAGCCGTCACACACATCATTATCCCAGCCTGAGACCCAACATGTGCATTCAGGCCAGGGGTCCTGAGGGCAGCCAAGGCCAGCCTGAAGGGCGTGTGAATAATTTAGGTGGGACGTGTGTGACACTAAGCTGTGGACCTTCATCATCTCTACGCTGTAATCCTACGGCCCAAACCTTCATTTGAAAGGTGATGTCCCCCTGATTAATTATTCTGTTATCAGTAAAGAAGAAGCACACCAGACGCATGCATATATATACATGTATCTGTATATACTCATACATATACAAAAGGCCAAGTATTAATTGCTAGAATAACTGAATAAATAATTAGAAGATTTCTAGATAATTAGATATTATATTTCTTTATAAATAAATATTTCTAAATAATTAGAATATAATATAATAACTAGAATAATATATAATAACTAGAATAAATAATTAATGCTAGAATAACTTAAGACCCTAATCAGTATTAGTGAAGATTTATTTTTTCCATTTTTTTTAATAACAGAAAAAAACCCATATTAGCATAGTGAGAACTGATATACACAGACTTAGTTTCTACCCTGTTTCCTGGTGCTATCTTCTCCCTTTCCCAGTCTCTCTGGGGCCCAAGGCCACAGGTTTCATTCAGGCATTTTGGGATGTTTCAGTGAACCCCCATCACCCACATCCCTCTC
>NW_005054451.1:677097-683899 GCF_000277835.1 Geospiza fortis
TATTCTGTTCTTCTTGATGTTTTTTCCTCACACTCAGATCCCCTTGGGGTCATTTTTATAAGTTTGCTGACATGCTTTTACACCTTTGCTCTTTCTTCACTGGCCTGTGGCTCCATCTGCATTTGCTATATATTATGGCTTTTATGTGTGCTAGACACCATTTCATTGTTTCCCATAAAGCAGATCTGAACATCCCCAGTTCTGCCTTTCTCTAACTTCCCACAGGGGACTTGTTTTCATGGGGTTAGGCTGCTGTGGACTTCAGCTACATCGGAAAGCATCCCAGGTAAATCACCCTGAATTTTGGAAACCTGCGTCTTCCTTAGGTGTGTTTCTATAGGCAACTATTGTGCACATCAAAAACTTCAAACATGTTTGTTCAAGCTGTTGTTTTACAGCTTGACCACAGCCTCAGTCTTTACAAGAGGAAGTGAAGCTTTAGGAGGTGGCAATTAGCTCTGCAGCCCCCAAACACACGTGGGTTTGTTAATTCTGTGGGAGCAATCCAGGATCTGGAAGTGCCTGTAGCCTGGACTGGGGGGAAGCAATTCAGTCCCCTGTTTGGGGGTTAGGGAGTAAGGAACTGGTCTAAAACAAGAATGGTAATAAAATGCTTTGGGATTTGAAGAGAGAACAGTGTCACACCTTGCCCTGCCATGGTTTCAAGCCATTGGATTATGAAAGAACATTAAAAAATAAATAACGATCAGAAAAAAAAAATATATTTCCAGTGCCTCTGTGCAAACAAAGCATGTCCATATGCACATAAAGCACACACATAGGGATGCTTGAACAGAACCAGTCCCTCTCCTCTACCTGTTTTTTTTTTTATTGTCTCAGACTTCAAACTATTTGGTCATGAACAGTTTATTCCTGTGTTGCCACAGCAGCAGCATGGCAAGGCTCCAGTTTTGTTTAGGTCTTGGAGTGACAGCTATGATGAACACAGCACACACACACACAAAAAATCTCCATAATTTACCACCACAGCACTTATGTAAACATACACGAGAGATCTGGAGGAGACTCGGGCAGAGCCTGTGATGCTCCTGTCACTGGAAACCAGGAATACCCTGACTATGGGCTGTTTCTCCAGAAAATAATGTGTGTGACTGTCATGCTGCCCTGTGGAGTTATTTGATCCTTTTCTATCTCTGCAGGAGGATGTGCATTTCCCACCTCACAGAGATGGAAAAAAAAGCTCAGTGACTTTCTTTTCCTGTCCTGACTGCCAGGCGACTGTCAAATCAAGGGATTAAGATACATTTTCCTCAAAATCCAGCCAATCTTATCTGGCTTCACAGACAGTTATTTGTAATTAATTTTCTTTTCCCTTAAAGCCAATATAATTGTCCTCTGGACTTAAGAGCCAGTTGTACTTTTTAATGTAGAAAGTAAATGCTTTTTAACATACAGAGTTCATTCTGCTCTTAAAAGTAATTAATTTTTAGCACTGAAGAGAGAAGACTGCTTCATATCAGAGCAGTATCATAACAAAAAGGACTACCCTGAGGAAAAGATCCTGAGCAACAAATGAAACAGGAGTTGATTTTTCTTCATTCAATTTTCATATTTACCTTCTTGAGGCAGCACTTTATACACATTTTAAGAGGTGTGTTAAACTGAATGGGACTTAAGTACCTGGCTGTAAGCAGAATATCCTGAGCACTCCCTGTCTCCCAGGGAAGAGAAATTACTTTTTAGCCATCTTTCCCGTAAAGCCATCCCAGCCTGGCCCACACACGTGACTTTCTATCAGGGCAGTGAGTATGTGACAGCTGAAATGCAGAGATATTGATGGGTAATTTCATGAGTGCTTCTGCCAACAGATGCCTCTGTGATGTACTTGAGGGAGTGCTGAGCAATGCTGACCGTCTGTGACAACCCCTCCATTTACTGGGATGAAAAAGCACTCAGGACCTCTCAGGACGTCTGCTCGCTGACAGAGACTGAAATGTCCTTTTCAGTGTGCTGGGAAGGAGAACAATAAAAGGCCAAAGCCACACCTGAAACAGGCTGAGGCTCAGAGAAGGCTGCAAGACTGTGCAGTTTAAAGTCATCTTTAGCAGACAAGTCCTTGGCATCCACAAGCTCTGACTCCCTCTGATTGGAGACAGTGTTGTCACTTCCTCGTGACTCATTTCCTAATAGGGAAAAGTAAATAAGGTTGGAATCCCCAAACACCTATTTTCAGCCCTCTGATTAAACTGAGCATGTGGAAGAAGAAATATCTCCTCTCTTGAAATAAAGCAACAAAGGAATGAAATGCTAAAATATCTCATAAAGATAAGTTCTTCAAAAAAAAAGAAAAAGGGGAAAGCTGAACATTAAAGAGGTTCAGTTGGCCCTGTCCCAAGCATGGGGAATATATCTAGACTAGCATGAAGATCTATATCTGCAAGCAGAGGATTATTCTTTTTACAGCTTTCCCATAAAAACCAAAAGCACTCCTGGATGGAAAGGAGACTGTAAGTGCTACTAATATTACTGTGCTTATGGGGATGGAGGGGAAAAATACCAACAGAGAGCCTTGGGGGAGCTGGGGGTCTGAGCACACCGGTTTGTAGAAGGGGTGACTGCACTGTGGTTTCCCCACAAAGGAACAGAGAACACAGCATTTCCCCAGCTTATGCTGATGGGGGAAATGGCAGATCTCTCCCTATACAAACACCCCAGTTTTGGGGGACACAAGGAGGAGACGTGCTGGGAAGAGCTGGGGTAAGTTTCTTTATAGACTTGGCAAGCTGAGATTATCCTAGCACCATCTGGATTCTGATTCTGAGCACAGCATTTCAGCACTAACCTCAATGAAAGTCACCCAAGCCCTTAAATTCAACTACTGCTGGATACAACATTGCCTCCAGGTCTTTTAAGAAAGGTACTGCCACAAAGCAGGGAAATGTAAAACACTAAAAAGAAAAAAAAGTAATAATAAAAAGTCTGCAGATGTTCTAAATTACTAGTTACCAACACCCACAACCCTCCCCACTCAATCTGTGGGCAGCACAATTTTCATCCTCCTTCTCCCCTCGGGTTATGTAACGTTTTGCGTATTTACTTTCACCAAAGTCTGGTGGCAATAGAATTAACCCTGGCCCAGATGACCTTTACATAACGTGGGGCTGCTGGTGGCCAAGCCACTCACACCCAGCAGCTAAACCACAGCAGGGCCACCACAGCAGGGCCACCACAGCAGGGCCACCACAGCAGGGCCACGCCGTGCCCGTCCCTCGAGCCGCCTCTGCGCAGAGGCGGTGCCGCTGAACAACGCTGTGCTCTCCTCCACCCTCACATTCTCATTTTCCAGTGCTAACGCACAAGAAAGCACAAATAAGCATTTAGAACTGTCACTGCGGCCTCGCTGCAGAACTTGAGTGTTTTACTCCCACTCCTTTTTTTCTTTTTTTTCCCAAGTAATACTGAAATGTCCCTACCAGCCACAGCTGGAAGGGCGAGTCCATGAAGCGCTACCAAACCCAATGCAGCAACAGAAACCAGGCAAGCGGCTCAAAAAACAGGAGTTGGGAATTTTGCTTCCAGTCTGGAGAAAGAATATGAGCCTGGATTGCCAGGCAGCTTTGTGTAAGGGAGCTCTGGCTGCTGAGACCTGGGCACAGATGTAGGGACATGGAAAAACAGCGATGAACCTCGGTTCTTAAAATGTACAAATGCATAAAGCACTTCTTTCTGTAGGTACAGCCTGGATCCCACTGGCAATGCTGGCCACAGAATAAACATGACAACTAGGACGTGACATTGCACACAAGCAGACATTTCTACTGTCATAAAGCAGTATCAGAGAGCAGCGTGCCAGGCTCAACCAGCACATACCACAAAGTACACACACACACCGTGCACCCTCTGGGTACAGCACAGCCTGCACCTCTAACAGGCACCATTCAGCTGAAAGGACGGTTTCGAGGGGCTGCAGGTAGGGAGAGAGGAGTTTGAGGGGACAGATGCTAATTTGGGCCGCTGAATAGCTGTAAGTGACAAGATACCCCCCTTGGGTGCTAGTGAGAATCAGCTGGAGAACACAGGGATGGGAACACAGCCCCATGTGAAGGGTTAGGAAGGGCATGTGGAAAAGCACCTCAGGACCACTGATGGAGAGAGTGGAGCAGCAGAGGAGCTGATGGCTGGGAAGGTGAGCTGGCTGGGACTCCTGCAAGCAAGGTGAATCAACAGCTTTAAAATGCCAAGCTCTCCATTACGGGAGTGATGAGGGGGGAGGATTTATTGCAGCTGGCATTTTCCAGAGGAAAATAATTTACCTTAGCCTTTTAATGTATGATAAATGCATACAGATCTTGCTAGGAAAAAAAAACAACAACCCCAAAATGGCGTGAAATATCATGGAATTATCTTTAGGAGAAGATTAGTTGAGTAAGCCTTCACTGTTTTGCTCAGGCTGCAAGGTCTGGATGACGCATTAGGAAGCATACTTTTACAATAATTTTCTCCTCAGGCATGACATATAAATGTATGTCTAGAATGTATGCCTATGGATGTCTACCACGCTCACATTATCAACACAATGTACCAAACTCCAGGTTCAGCTTATTTTTCCTTTTTTTTTCTTTTTTATTTCGGCGCTGATAATGTCAAGAAGTTGGAGCACCTGGATTCAGCATCACAAGAAGCACCAACCACACTCACTCCTTTTGAGCTGAAGTTAATACAAATCCAAACCTCACAAACACTGCAATAAAGAATATGGAGAGGCTCCCAAGCCCCAGATTGAGCTGTGGAACCCCTCCAGGCTCAGGAATGTTTTGTGTTCCTTCCAGTTACCCAGGCCAGGTCTTCAGCAAATGAGCAGCAGTGGGGCTGCTGTGCCCATTCCCCATCCTCTCCAAGGAACGGGCTCAGAGCCAGGCCACGCTGCAGGTCAGCTCCAACCCACAGGCCACCAGCTGCAGCCCCAGGGTCTCTGCCAGCCACACAGCACCCACAAGACTCTGCTCAGCAGAGGGAAGGGGAACCACGAGCAGAGCCAGCAGGAGAAAGGAGAACCAACTCCCCATTCATTTCCTTGTTGTGCCAGCCTCGCACGTCGCTGAGGTGTGTGAGCACACATCACCTCCCCATCGGGCTGATCCAGTCTCTGAGCTCCTTAAAGGATTTAAACATCGACTTCCCAGGGAGGTCTCCTTAATCTTTGTTTATAAAGGGAGTAAACAAAAAGGTTAAGAGAAATGCTTGCCATCTGACTTTTCGGGAAGGCAGAAGTGAGTTGCTGAGAGGAGCACTGAAAATGCTCATGCTCTTCCCGAAAATAAACAGTCAGGAAAATCAGGCTGTCATCTGTCAAGTAAGAAAGCAGTGTCAAAACAAAAAAGTTCAGCCCAGGGTCCTTGAGTCCTTCTCTAGAGATCTGGTAGCATTCAAAGCTTTCCCTAAGCATTACACGTAATCCAAGGATTTCTCTGTAACATTATGAGTTTGGCACTCTGTGTATCAAAGATTCAATAGCACACAAGTCTCCAAAGGGAAAGCATTAGATGGACACAGGGAAAGCATTAGATGGACAATTAAGATGTTTGTCTTCAGATGTCAGAACAATTTCAAATTAAAACCATATTACCAGTACATTTTCCAAGTATGGCATATAAAAGGGTACATCCATCTGCATAGCATCAAAAAAAGGTTGAAGCCTAAAAACATCAAGGCTACAACTGCTAATTCTTCCTCTCTCTACAGAGATGAAAACATAGGCAAAATCAAGGGGAAAATAATATTAGAAGTCTATGAAAATAATCCACAAATATGAAAGGATTTGGGGGTGAAAAAAAAACTCCAGAGAAACCTGACTTGACTTTGCAAAGTCTTAAGAAACACTTCAAACAACAGAGATCAAACTCTTTCAAAATAAAGTAAGGCTTCTGACTCTAAAGGAGTTCTAATCCTAGGGATGTTTGGTTTCATTTCATTCAGAGTTTGTGCCAAGCCACAAAATTTGGGTCTGACCATTTCCCGAAGTTTAGAGCATTTAGAATCCAAAGATTTTGGTTTGGACCCACCACTAATGCCGTTATTGTATGGGTCAAATATCTTATTATAATGATAGTAAACAGCAAGGGAGAGCTGTGAGGCCAGCCAGGGCTCCCTCTGCCAGCTAGTCACCGAAAATGTTCACACACTGGAATGAGGGATGGTGCTGTGGATACCAGAGCTGGCCACAAACACTGCAGCTCTTTACACAGCACATCAGGCAAGCAGTCTCTGCACCCTAGGTTATGCAAATTCAAAGGCTGGAGCAAAAGTGCCTATTAACTACTGTTTCTGAGGTGTCACAAAGAACCTTCAAGCCATGGCTGGATTCAAACCTGCTCCTGACCCTGTCACTTTTGGCCACCTGCTTTCAGAAGTTTCCATTCATAATCCATGCAGATGAAAACATCTCCCATTCATCTCCCACTGCCTTACCAGTACGCAGTGGAAGGGAGCAGAGATCATGCACAGTTGAACTGAATTTGAATTAAACTGCATATAAAGGTGAAGGGAATGACTTTCCAATGTGGTAAGGCCCGGTTTCCTGCAAGGACACAAACGGGAGAAACAGCTACCAGCAGGGATTGCTAGGAAAAGCACAAGAGAGGTAGACAAAGCTGCAGAATGTATCACAGCAACAACCACATGCAGAAATAAGTACATTTTATTCCTCTGTAGAACAAAGCTTGCCTACGAAGATCTTAAAGCACTTCTTAAATGCCTGATGATGCATTCATCCTGGTGAGAAACTGGGTTCATTGTCATTTATCAACAGAAACAGAGGCCCAGGTGACAAAGCTCAGCAGGA
>NW_005054451.1:683944-688051 GCF_000277835.1 Geospiza fortis
ACACCAATATGACTGCCCTAGATGAGACCTCACCACAACAAAAGTAAACCACAAAACTGCCACTTGCCTGAAAACTTCTCATCAATAAGCACAAACTGTGACTTGTGCAGCCTAACCACTTGGCATTACATTCCATTTTGGTACATTAGCAGGAGTGCAGTTTTTAAATCCTGCTTTCACTTGGGAAGCTCTCCCTGCAATAAGCTGATTCAGTGGAGGGTCTCTGCCCTCGTGCAAGAAAAGAGCTTAACCTGGCAAGTACAAATGAGTACCAGGCTTTGTGTGCAGGAACAACTTGTTATGGCCCATTTTAAAACCCTGAAGGAGGCACAGGATGTCTGAGGAAAACATACTGTAGGACTCAATGAATGGGACATCAATTTCCTTGACAGAGATGTCCTGCCTGGCTGCTTTGCTCTTCTTGTATTTTTGATACACAGTTTGGTGCCTTCATTCTGTAATAGTGGGACCTCTGCCAGGTGTTGCTACAGGCATTCATAGTGAATGGCTTCAACTGTGAAATCAACCCAGTTTTCTCTCTTTAAGGAGTAGGGAACTCTCTTTGTGATCCAAATAAACCTTGAAGAAGGCTTCAAGCCAACTTCGTCACTGTTTGCTCTTACGTAACTGGACTAGGAACACTCAGTACCCAGAGGTAACAACAATTCTCCTATATACCTAAAAACTACATTTACTTTGAACTTATCAGCAGCAAAAGCCTGTCATCTTTGGACATCATCCACTAGAACTGCCCAAGACAACTTATCTGTTATTTTTGGGTGCCAACAACAATGGACTTGATATCGTCTGCATTTATCAGAACGGATTTGTTACCCAAGATGCAGATAATAAAAAAACAATTCCTTGCTTCATGGGCAATATTTTTTCTGCTGAACTGAAGTGACTTTTTATATTATATTCACACACAAAATTCATGGCTTTAGGAATTCAAAGCAATTTATTCTTAAGGGCACAGATGAGCACAGCTGAAACCTGTCCACAGGGATCAGCTTCCACCTCTGCCTGTGGTTAGAGCAAACAGTGCAGAAGCCACAGTCCCTTCTTGTCTCCACACTGATGCTCTCTCAGAGGGCACCGAATAGCTGTGTCACCCTTGGAATCCCAACCAGTCTGCAGCAGGAGCACCTGCAGATTTCCAGCTTGAGCACTGAGGGACTGCAGGAGCAGATCCTGCCAGGGTCAGCCCCAGCCCAGACAGTGCTGAGGGACTCCCCAGAGCCAAATCCTTTCCAGTGCCCATCAAAGTCATCCTGACCACTACAGCCTTAGCCTAAACCCTGCCTGGCATTCAAAAATATAGGAGAAAAAGGATTTCCAGCCATGGAGCTATCACTGGAGAGCTCCTCACCCCAGAGAAGCAGAGGAGGCTCTGGCACCCAGACAGAGGGAGGTGGGCTCAGGCACCTCAGGGGCGGCTCCTGATTTGAGCACCTGACTTTTGGGTGGTTGGAAGCACATGAAGCAAACAAGATTTCCCATCAGGGATCTCTGGTGCAGGACCCAGCAGTGTGGGGTGGGTGCCTGGGGCAGACTGAGTGGCCTCATTTCAGACAACAGAGAGCAGCTGTTTGCCAGCTACTGCGATTGCTCTGGAACTGCTGGGTTGGTTTGGATCCTTTGGTGGCTTCCAAGGATCTGATGGGCATCTGTAAGCAGAGGCACTGCAGGGACACCCCCAAGGCCAGCCAGGCTGAGCTGCTGGAGCTGTGAACAAATCTGTAAGTGCTGCAGAGCAGGCACAGAGGTGGGACTGTAACACGTACTCACTGCTGGGTTACACACACACACACACAGCCCAAACTGCTAGGTGACACTCAAGCACAAGTCCCAGAATGTTTAACCTGCATAAAGGGCTTTAAGTTTAAAATGAAATGAAATAAAACCAGCATTTAGCTGCGCATACAGCTTGCTGCCACCTCTGGTGGCCAAGCCAAAAGTATTAGGTAGAGTTAACTTTGGCTGACACCGCAGCATTTACTGTTTAATTTCCTGATACTTAAAAAATAATTTTTTAAAAATATCTGTGTCTTGAATATATCTGTGTTGGTGGGAACAGCTTCTCATTTTCTTTAACAACAGCTGTGTTTTTGAGTTCACATTTCACAGATTTTTCTCCTCCTAAGCTCAAGTCCATTCAGCAGCACCCACAGCATCTTGGCACAGACCTCCCTCCCTTGGACAAATATGTCACCAGACATTTCTGGCAGGCTGTCCTCTTACAGATAACCAGCATGCCGAGCTAAGAATAGGATTAGCTGCTTCTCTAGCTGCTTTGTCCAGGTGCCTGCAGAAGATCACTTGGTGTGGCTGTTCAGCTTCTCAGAGGGGAAATGCAGGACTGAGCTGGGACTCCAGCAAGTTATTAGGAAGCCTGTGGAAGCATGCGTGGGTGCTTGGATCAAAACACATCAAAAATCAGTGCTAAGCATCAGATTTCAGCTGTCCAGTGATCCCTGGCTAGCAACAAAAAAAGCCTTTCCCAAATATTTTATCATGGGACAGTCAAAGCATTACGCCTCCCTCAGTCATCTGGCTCTAGTTACTGTCACAGAAAAAAAATCCAGATTACAGAGGGCAGTAGTACAGTCCAAGATGTGACTCTGGTTTAGGCAGAATTGCCTACAATTCTTAAGTGCCTAATATAATATACAAACAGTCCAAACTATGTATGTAATTAAAAATTAAAATAACTCAGGAAAACAAGTTTAGCCTTCACTGGAGAGCCAGATGTAGTGCAGGTGTGCTAAAAGGACTGCTGAGCAGTATTTATCATAAAACAGTTACAAGAGATCCTAAAGCTTTCTGGCCTTTTGTAGCTGTAGCATTCTGCAAGAAATCACTTTTTTCTTTTAAATTTGTGAATGTATTAAGTGGTAGAAGATAAAAAAACACTCCCTGAAGAGACTCCTGTGGGGAAATAAGGAACGAGGGGTTTTGTATGGGAATTGAGTGCTACAAATGACATAAACCAGGGATGATGGTCATGTACATGTCAGACTGTACATGAGGCAAACATGGGGTGATGGTGAAGGAGAGCTTGTGGACCTTGAGATAAAAATGTAAGAACCAGAGTTTATCACAGCAAAGCCAGCTGAGAAAGGCTGCAGCAAAGGGAGAGCAATCACAGCCAGGAAGTGTTGGCATCTCCTGCACAAATTCTGAGTGGTTTCAGCCATTAGTGCAAAAGGACTAATTCTCTGGAACTGTCACTCACTGACTGCACACTCCTGTGCCTGGGTGTAAGAAGAACATGTGTCACACAAAGACAGGATGGAAATGCAGCTATCCAGTGATTGCCCATTTTCATCTTTTTCTGTAACTTCACTTCCTCTGACTGCTTTGAGAGAGATCTGAAGCCTCTTTGCCAATGAGCAGCGGCGAAACTGGGGAAAATAACTGCAGTTAAAATATCCCCTCTGTCAAGTGGAGGCTTCCTCCCTCTGTGTGCGTGCGAGGACGTAGTTCCCCTCCCATTGTGTTCCTGGGGACACCGATTGTCCCCCTGAACAGTGCCTGGCCACTCTCTGATTAGGCTCAGCCACCTTATCAGCCCGCCAAGCACGCACAATTCAGATCTCATCACCAGCCTACGTCCTCTTCTTATCCCTGCTCCAGCAATTCCCTGATGTTTTTTCTTACGTGACTGCCCTCTGCACTCAAGGGCCACACTTTTGGTGGGGACAGGAGCCCTGTGAGGAGAGAAAACAAAGGCAGAGCTCGGTGCAGCCTGGCCCAGGTCCTGGCCAGATAAGGCTCCGTGAGCCGTGCAGGGACCGACTCACCCACGATCTGCTGCAATCTGCTGCGGCCAGCGAGGCTGCCCTGGCTGCTGCTCACCAGGGCTGCTCATGGCTCCACGATAAAGATGTGGCAACAGCTGTTTCCACACACACACAGGAGCCAAGGGCCGTGATAAGAGGCTGAAACTCTGCGCACCAACAGGGAGGCGCAGGCAGAAAAGCTTGAGGGGGCACCACTTCACATGGCCAAACACACACAGCTAAATAACTCTTTTCAGCAGGTAGGAGGAAGGGATAGAAAAGTGACCTTTCCCATTAAGAATGACATATTTGTCTTGTTTCCCTA
>NW_005054451.1:688198-708063 GCF_000277835.1 Geospiza fortis
TTCCCTACAAGCAGATTTTTCTGGCATCGTGACATATAAAACATTTTGAACTTTCTAAGGAAACTGTTATTAAAGCACTGAACATTACTGCGAGGGTGCGTTCGAAAAACAGAACAATTAGGCATTTCAAAGTTTATCTAACTTAGTCACTGGTACCTTTCAAATTTGTCACCATGAAGCACAAACAGCTGGGGAGGGGAGTTAAATTATTCCTGTGTACAATACCTCTGCCTATAGGAAGAACAAACCCCTTGAAAATTTATCTTTGTCTATAAGCCACCCTCCACCTTCCTGCTACAATCTACTAGTGCACATACTGGAAAGGGAAGATTTTCTGAGACAAAGGTGAGGGGTTTTTAAGACTCAAGAGCCCTTAGGGAAACACTGAGAGCAGCTCTGTGGAGCTGAGGGTCCAGCAGCTCCAGGTTTGCTCACAGAGCCACAAGGCTGGCAAAGTGAGAGCAGAACCTGAGTCTCCTGGATGTTATCTTCTTTACTCTCCTTATAATTCACCATTCCAGCTCAGCTTCTACCAGGCTCCCCAGAAAAATTTTGCAGAGCCACTGCCAGTGTTTAAGGCTCTCCAAAAATTCAGGCAGACAGAAGAGGAAATTCCACACAACGTGCAGAAAGTCTGAATGAGGGGATTCTGCTAGATAACAGGAAAGGTGGGGCTGAGCTTGGGCTAGCACCTCCCTAACCAATTGCATGAACTTCTCAAAGAGGAGGTTTAAGGTGTTCAGAGGAGGTTTTCTAGTGATGTCAAGGGACTGCCTGAACAGAAAAGTAATTGTAAGAAAAGGACAGAATTTGAAAGGAAATGTGTTTCACTAAAGGAGAAAACTATCTACTTCTGAGCTGCTCTAAAAGAACAGTAATGGGGAATTCATTAGCTTGTTCCTGCTGGGAGGATTTTGAAGGGTAGGATCCTGCCACATTGCATGAACTCTGTGTAAGTGAATCCAACCTGTCTTATTTGAAGCCATATCACCCTTCCCCCTTTTAAAATAAAATGTAGAAGGTCTCTTTGAATTTTATTCAAGGTCCTGAAGAGCACAGAGTACCATGGTGCAGACCCTACTATTCCTGGAACGTGAGGCATCTCTGACCAGAAATGTTAGGGAGGCCTAGAAATAAATGCCATGACTTCATTACGTTGCTGCTGAGCTTCTCAAAACAGTAATCTTGAGAGGAGCTGTAGGTGAAGAAAGGACAGAGGATGTGATGGAATTTTGCTCAGAGAAGCAGGAGAGGACAGAACAGCCAGTGGCTGAGACCTGGTGCTCAGCCAGGTCTGCAAGTGGGGCTATTTTAGCTTGGGACAGAGAGAGGTGCAGGGGAACAGCCTGGTGTGAACAGCACTGCTCAGGGCTGCCAAGCCTCCTCACAGCACTGCTTTTAGCAGCTGAGGCAAGAAGTTAAAATGGGAGCAGAACACAGTGAAAGAAGCTGGGACCTGGCTGTTGTTTTTGGGGTGAAAGTCATTGAACACAGCTGGAGGCT
This sequence comes from Geospiza fortis, assembly GCF_000277835.1. NCBI lineage: Eukaryota > Metazoa > Chordata > Aves > Passeriformes > Thraupidae > Geospiza > Geospiza fortis. The sequence continues at coordinate 689,702 of NW_005054451.1, forward strand.
CCATGGCTCTTGCAAAGAGGAGGAGCTTTGATTCTGGAAGAGGGGGCTGTTGCTGGAAGCAGCAAATAATGTGGTTGTTGAAATCCAGAAAAAGGAGCCCATCTCCCAACAGGTTTAAACAAATACATAAAGCAGAAAAAAAGAAACCCCAAGAAACCCAGGAAGACTTCATACCATGTATGGAACCACAGAGGGCTTTAGAGCCTAACACCCAAACTGGGAACCCAAACAACTGGGATTTCCAAAGAATCCCATTGCTTTCATTCCCTTTCAATGCTAAAAGTCTTTTCCATACAGGAAAAGGATCTATTTATGTTTCATTAGTGCCAGTTTTGTGTATACCAATAAACTGTGTGTATATAGGAGAGAGGGGAGTGTGCTATGCAGCTGTGAGCTTTCTTGGCTAATTACTTGTTTTCTCTTTCCGAGCAAAATAAATACAACAACAAAATTCAACAGGGCATACCAGCACATCTATTAAGGCTGTGCATTTTCCACTAGATTCCACTGGTATTTGTCTTAGGCTGAAGAGCCCAGTCTATGGTATCCTTCATAAACAGGAGCTGCACAAACACATTTCCTAAACCAAATAAAATAATACCCTGACTTGACACAGAGCAATGTAAGGCAGTGATGCCAAAATGCCAGTTACACTGATGTTAAAGTATTTAAGAAAGAATTCCCTCTGCAGCATCAGCAGCCTCAAAACATTTTGTCCTAAGCCTGGGAGCCTGTTCCTTACATATACACTCCATCCCCCAAGTTGAAAGGTTTTATAGGACACCACAGACTGAGCCGGGTTACTCACTTAAAAAAAAAAAAAAGAAAAGTTTATTTCAGCATCAGTTTTGGTAATGAGAAATGTTCCGTGTTCTGAGAATGCTCTTGGAGTTTGAAACTCCTAAAATGCATTAAAACTGTGATTCTAAACCAGAAATATTGCAACACTTAATACCCTCAAGCTTAACAACACCCTGGGCAGCAGCTGAATTATAAAATTTTACAAGAGGAAACAAAAGAAAGTTTTCATAAATTATTTGCAAACACCAGCCTTCTAAATCACAGTATGTAGCATGGTGTACTTCCACTAAGTAATAACAGATATTTCAGGTCCCAGGCTGCCAACTGGCAAAACCTACTGGTGTTCATATACTTTGGAAACAGGTCCCAGACTAGACCTTAAAGCAGACTGACTTGGGGATGACTGCCTAATGATACAAAGATTTAAGAAGAATTTTTGAAATTCTTACAGGTTTTCTTCTGAGTCACCTTCCAGAGGTGGACTCTGAAGCCAGATGTGTTCTGCTTTGAAGCAAGATGAGCTACTCACATTTCCCCACACATAAGGGTTTGGGGAATAAAGTCATATTCAAAGGTGAAAATCAAATATCTTTAATAACCTGTCCATACACCAGTGATTTTTCCTTTGCAGGAAAGAACATTGTCCCAAAGTGTTTAAAGTAAGTTATAAATCAGAAAACAGAAATGGAAATATTTTCCATATGCTTAATTTTACACTGTAATTATTCATTAACAAAGTCTACAGCTACATGTTGTTACACTTATGGGAGTTCAAACACTATTCTTACTATTTAGAATATGTTATTCAGTTTGCTGCTAACTGCAGGCATTTATTAGCTCCATATTTCACTGGCAGCAATTATTGCTGGGAGCCATTCACTCACAACCTCTGCAGATCACAGGGAGGCACCTGTGTGGATGCAAAGCTTAGCCAAGCCCTAAACTGCCTGAAAACCTTCACTCCCTTTAAAAGAGCAGGCTGCAAATAAAACCTGCTATCAGCACTGGTTTTTTGATGCGTGCTGGTATTAGAGGCAGCCTCAGGGAAGGCAGTGTGGCGCGGCACACACCGAGCTGCAGCTGGTTTAGCCAGAGGGAGCCCCACTCACTGCCCTGAGCGCTGGCACCACGCACCCAACACGAGTGAACCTCCCTGCAGGGAACACGTGGAGTCCTGGCTTTTATCATCTGGGAGCAAAGGCCCCAGGATTTTCTCTTCCTTCTTTCCACTCCTTCCCCCGAGAAGCTCTGGGTTCCCACACAGCAGTTATTTCTTCAATGCTTTCCAGAGTGGTTCTTTTGTTTTTATTGTGAGTTTGTTGATGCAAACCAAGATTTGAATCCCACTGCTGTCAGATGGGATGGGCAGCATGTGCTGTCTCCATTCCCTTGTGACTTCAGCAGGTAGCCACAGTATAGCAGGAGCTCTTGTTTTCCACTGGATTTTATTGCACTTGTACTTTGGAAAATCTCAGATCTTAATCTGCCTGGGTAAATTGTTTGGAGGAAACCAGCAGCCCTACAACCAACACACACTTTCCCCTCGTGGCAGCTATGGCAAAATGCTCTCCCAGCTGCAGAATTATTTTAATTATTTGCAGTTTCAAATTCTTATTCCCGCAATTCTTCAAATTCAAATTCTTGCAAGAATTTGAAGCTGCATGAGAGGATGACTTTCTCAACTGGTTATAACCAAGAGGTGAAGTGAAACAAGATGAATTAACCCCATGGGCTGCAAATGGCTGCTGCAGTGGGGAGCTGAGATTTGTGAGTGCAGTGATCAACAGCCTCCAGGGCCATTCTGCTGCTTCCTCCTGCTCAGAAGCTCTGTGGGACCACAAGCAAGGGGCTGCCCCTCACTCTGCACTCTGCCCACCGTGGATAAAAGTAAAGTAAAGCTTCATGCTGCTCAGGGAAGAGGCTGCATCCTCTTCCCTTGTGCTTGCCAGTACTGAGCAGCACTACAGGATTCTGCATCTGGAGTGCTACTATCATCACAGGTAAACACTGAATATTTTTGAAGTTCATAAGGAGGGCAGGAAACACTAATGGTCACTTCTGTAAAATCACTGAGCTGTCGACACAGCCTGTAGCAGCCAGCTTTGTGAGGAAAGGTTAAGTGCCTGCATAAGGCTTTCCATACCTATGTGCTTTTAACTGTTGCTGAATTCAATATATGTGAGCTTACTGTAAGCTTATAAACTTTGCAGGAGTAATGCTATCACCCTTAAGGTATGTGCATATTCCCTTTCACATGTCAGCACAGAGCTGCCCAAAACTGAGAAGGCAAACCAGGATTTTCAAAAGCTTTCAGAAAACTTCCAAGAATTTCATTAAGCCATTCCTACAAAGAAAAATTACAAATTTTGGTGGTCAAATACAGATACTTAAGAAAATGCGAGGTATGCTTGGTTTCAGTGTCTCAGGAGGAACATGATATGCACTCATCTCAAAAAAAAAATGTCGTGAAGAAGCAGAAAGAATTCACCTGGTTTAACTTGTGAAGACAGACCAACCTGGACATAGTCCTGAGGTTTTCAATCAGCCAAAGTCTACAGTGACTTCAAAGGGAAAGTTCCCAGGGTGTCAGCTACAGGAATGTTCCTTGATCTGCTCAGACATCAGAGTGGCATTACTCATCACTTCTCTATAAGATAATTAATGATGACATGCATTTTTTAAAATTTGCTTACATGGCACAGCTAATGGAAGAACCAGGATGAAAAATTAGTCCTAACAATTAAATAGGGGATCATTCCTGAATAATTAGTGTAAATTCCTGTAGAATTTACATGATCCACGTATTACAAATTACTACAGAACAAATAAAATATGCTGATTTAGACATAGAAAATAAAAACCACATGCTGCTCCACAGCAGAAGGGGATATCATTGCATACTCTGTTTTCCATGGAACAGAGACACCTGCATTAATATTCCTTTATTAGAGCCTTAAGTTCAGCTGCTTTACAGAACACAGGTCGGTTGCAGAAGAGATTTTGACCATGAAAGATTAAACAGTTGACTCAGATGCACCAAGTTAACTGGTGGCAGAGACCATTCTCCCGTTCTCCAGCCTCATCCATCACAACTTAAAAGGCAGGAAAAAAAATCTTCAATGCCAGTGCTGGGACACACAACTGTGAATGGTGCTTGGTGGCCTGCTCTGCTCCAGTTTCAGTCTCCTGAGTCCTTTCCTCTTTCCAGGTGCAGGATTTACTCACACTTAGAAAAATTGCTCAGTTTCTAACTGATCCCAGACCCCTCTTAAACAGCTGTGAGGCCCTGATGTGTCTCCCAGGACTGGAAGTTTCTGGCTCCCAGGGGCTGGATGAAGGGGCCATAGCCTGAGCCCTTCCCAGGCAGACAGGGAAGGGGGCTGAGCCCCAGGGCACTGCACAGCTGGGATGCAGCAGGGGGAAAGTAATTCCCACCACTCAGAAGGCCAGCTAGAGCATCCTCTAAGGGATCTGCACCTTACCCAAAAAGTACTGTTATTTCTCCATGAAAAGCATGTGCAGTGAGAGGACAGGCAGAGGTAGATGGCCACGGACAGGAACATTTACAAATGACAGTGTTCACCACCACAGGTCACGTTGTAGTGGTTGGTATGTGGGCTACCCTGGCCAGAGAAGGAGCTGCTTGTCAAATAACACTCCTCCACTGCTAAAAACAAGGTGGAGTCAGAGCACAAATTACACTTAGGTCTGTGCCAGTAGTCACAGATTGACATGAAAGCCTAAGCATTTGATTTAAAATATTCAAATACCAGTCTGATCAACTGGACTGATTTTTCCTATAGGCAGGTTACTGTTTTTTCATGGACATGAATTACTGGATTCTTGCTTTTAGCCTAAAAATAGAGGTTCAGGACCCTGCAAGAATGGTAAAACCAGTAAATCACAAGGGTGAGGAGAAATTTTAAAAACCCTACAGAATTCACAGAGTTCAGTAAATTTTATTTGTGATCTCTGTGCTTACTCCATTGACATAAAGTGATTACTAATATTCCTGCATGAGCAGTAAGCTGAGCCTTTGGTTTATTTCTCAGAAGTTAAAGGAATTGGCACCAAATATGCCTTCTTGTGCTTTTTAGCTTAGAGGAAAAAAAAAACAAAACACTCACAGCCAGTGGGTTCAATGGAAAATGATGGTGACTTTGCCATGTTCCATTAAAAAAGAAATAATATCACTGAGCTTGAATTCAGCCTTTGCCTCCTGCCCAAATTTTGAGGCTTCCTTCTTTTGAAAGAAAACAAATATACACCTCATGCAGAATATCAAGACAGGAGCTGTTGGAAAGATCAACACAAAGGTGTGTCAAGCTAAAGAAAGCTTCTCTCTCATACTGAAAAGAATGAATAAAAATTACAAGGCCTGAGGAAGAGAAGGGGGAAGAGATTCCCCCTCCCTCAACTCAAATGTGAACTATGGCATCAACCTAAGCATTAAGCACCATCAAAAATGGGAATTAGTGCCTCACACCAAGGAGTACTTTCTAGACTGCTAAATCCTGGAATAAGTAGGTAGAAAAGTAGGGACATGTCAGTTGTGGCTCCTTTTGTATTGTCATTACTGTCTGCAGCAAGTGTATCAAGCAGGATTTGTGGTGTGGGTGATGGCTTAAGAGGGAAGAGATTAATATTTTATACAGCAGAAGTACCATGAAGCTGTTCCAAAGCATGGACAGAGCATGCAAACAAACATGCAACTGTGGCCACAGTCAGCATCTGTTTTAAAATCTATTTAAGAGCTGCATTTGCACCCACTGAATAGTGTCAGGGAATGCAGTGGCATTATTCTCAGACTAAGACAAAGAGTGTAAGATTCTAGTTGTAAAATTAATAGCTGTGTTTACAAGGTCTTTAAGATGCTGCCTATTTTTACTCAGTGAATCATTGCCCTTCTTTACAAAGTATATTTCATTAATCTTAGCAATGCTCTCAAATCTCAGTGGAGTTGCTCTGCTTACATACCAAATCTGATGTTCTAAGTCTAAACTATTTGTCACAGTATTCAACTTTAATAAAATCTGTATTTATTGGAAGATACCGTTTCCTCACATTATCTAAAATCAAAACAACTGATTCCTGTCAAGCTATTTCTCTCCCTCTTCCCCCTCCCTAGAGAAAACAGTAAGATTTATAAAAAGCAAAATTCACTCCTGTGCAAAACTTTGCAATCCTAAAACTTAGCTTTATCCTCCAGCTGAACATCATCTACTAAGATCAAATGGAACTCCATCTGCAATGAGATATTAGAGGAGTTAATACATCACTTGTTTGTGTTTTTTTAAACACAGTAATTGTGATTTGCAATCAGTCCAGATGAAAAGATAACAGTAATAGTGCATATCTATGTTAGCAAAGCACCTGCAAATCTCATCACCTTTTTAATGAAAAAAGCAAAAGCTCCTTAAAAACCAGTCTTCCCACAATTATCTGCTGGAATTAGGCATCAGGCCCTCTAACTACTAACACAAAATGTGATTTTTTTAATACAAGAAGGCAAGAGCCAGGAATGTAAAGAATTTCGCTGATGAGCAACTGCTCAAATTGCCTCTGTCAACAAATTGTTCACCTTATGGAACTATTCACATCTGAAACTTATTACCTGCTTCAGTGTTTTTAAAATGGCATCTTCAGCTGGCACCTGCACTGAAGGGTTCTCACAGGCTGCATTTCTACATTCCCCCTTTAAGATGTGATGTGGCATCCCAGGATCTGAGCGATAACAGAGAGCAGAGATGAACAAAGGGCAGAGGTCAAAGCTTTGCTGCCTGCCCTCCTTGGTATCTGGCCCTAGAAACATGGCAGACCTCTCACATTTACCTCTTCCCTGCACAGAATGCACATTTTAACAGAGTTTAATATCCAGTAGTTAATTCCCTATTTTAATTTCTTCTCACCTCATTGTATCTAAAAGTTGGTGGGGATTTTTTTAATCCCTAAGTATTTCTTAAAATTTAGGCCAGGGACTCTGAACAAAAGCATGCTCTGTGCTCACCTTGTAAAATATTTCTGGGCTTCTAAGCAAGCTTCATGCCTTCACACAGCTGGTAAACGTTTGCTTTAAAATATATTCCAACCATCCCTTTGAAAAAGATTTGTAACATAAAGACTTGAGCTTCATCTTGGAAGCATCATTTCCACAGCACGCCCGTAAGTTTTTAAAAGCTGCCTCCTACTTATTTCACTCTTTGCAATTACCAGTTTGCTTAGATCAACCAGCACACAGAGGTCTTGGAGAGGTCACTCAATAAATAATAAATTTCCCTATCTGCTTTCCCAAGTACGCTGACGAGCCAGAGTTTACTTCCTTCACTTGCCTCCATGAACAATCCCAGTGCCGTGATATTATTCAAGCCATAAGCTGCTAATAAGCAAGGATAAATTATTAGCAACCTGAAATGCTGGCAAGGTTAAACATTAACTTGTTGTGCAGTCAGATTACAGCATTACTTGTAGGCAAGCTCTGTGCAGTGCAGGCTCCTACCTGTGCCACCTCCACAGCCCTTCGTGGCCTCTGGTATTTATGATACACAGAAAAGAGAGATGTGTTCCCCAGGAGAGCTGGAGGCAAACAGCATCCCAAAAAAGGAAGAGAAAACAATATGCTGAATCCATCAAAGATTGTTACTTCATAGACTTTTCACAGCCAAATAAACATTCTGCAGCTGGAGGTCTGCATGAGCCAGAATAACAAATGTCCTGAGACCTGCTAGAGATTTTGGATTAGGCTGTCTGATGGAAGAGGTTGATCCTGTGCATGCATGCATGGACAGAGGCAAGTATTTCGTGTACAGATCCTAAAAATTAATTACCTGAAAACACCTTTCATTTTCTTTTTATTTTTGTTCCCATGACTGGCAGGGTTTGGGGATGGGGGTTCATTTTTCAGTGTGTTGTGGCCAGTGGCCCACTGGCAGTATCACACTCCTCTGGGGCATCAGGGCTGACCACTGACCTTCCACCAGGCTCAGAGATTTGATGGGTGCATTTCACAGTGCCCATTTTAAGTGTTCACCTGGGACCTTGTCCCTCAGCCCTTGGTGCAACCCTCATTTCTTTGCCAATCTTCATTTGTCTCAGGAATGGCTCCTTCAAACACTGCCATCAGCTGGCAAATTCCTACATTTCTCATTCCCTTTTCCTCCCCACCTCTGGAAGAAGTTGGCTGTGCTCACAGCTGCCTGGGCAGGTGGATTTTGACACTTTTGAACAGTGATTTTCTTGGCATGATCTTCCCCAACAATTGTTAAGAAACTAAACTGTTTCTGGAGAGGGGGCCCTGCTGTGAGTCAATAGCAGTTGACAAGATGGAAAATCAGGGATAAGAATTTGACAATGGAGCAGGGCTGCTCACAGGGTGCCACGGAGATCTGCAACAGGACTCAGACTATTCAGTGTATTTATAAATGGTCTGGAAAAGAGATAAATAGCAAGATGGCACCTGCTGCCAAGATGAATTTCTTCAGGACAGTTGTAACAAAAACAGCCTGCAAAGAGTTGCAGGAGCATTTTGCAGTACTAAATCACTTGAAAATTAGGAGGAAACAAAAAGCTTTATTCTGTGTCAGCACAGTATTGCTCATGGAATAGAACGACTCTTGCTATATCCACCAAACAATGGGCTCCAAATTAAACATTGCAGCTCAGGAGACAAATTTCTGAGGTCACCATCAATAGGCCTAGTAATGAATACTTGTGGCAGTGGGGAAAAAACACAAACAAACATCAAGTTAAAATGGTGACAAGAAGAAAGTGCAAAGTGGTCAGCATCACTGTGCCACAGCCCACAGTGCACACCAGTGCCAGGTAGTTTTGGTCACCCAATTCAAAAAAAGGAAACAGAATTAGAAGATGCAGAGATGACAGACTTGGACCTTTCAGAATGGAGATACATTACTTATAAGAGGACATGATAAAAGGTTATAAAATCATGGATGGTCTAATATAAATCACAGAAGCAATGAAATCAACATGTTAAAAAAAAAGTTAAAACCAAACCAATGCAGCAAAAACCCAGAAATATTTGATTGATTTGTGGATAATTCCCTTTCTTCCCCCTCCAAGACACTTCCACGTGTTCACAATGACTGCTTTCTGAGGCTGCCAAAACACAAGTCATGCCTTGACCAAGTCCCTCATGAAGGACACATGTGGGGAAGCTTGCATGCTTTTCTTACATGATGGAACTCATCACCACAGAAAGCTGCTCAGGCCAAAAGCAGAAATGTGATCCAAAAAAATGGATTAAATAAATTCACAAAGGATAGTGAAGTCCCACAGGGTCCCTTCTGCTCGGTAAGTCCCTTGAATGGGAGGCTGAAGAAATCAGCCTGAGGAGGGATTGTGATATCCAAGCCTTTCCAGGCACCTGCTGCTGTTCAGTGTCCATCAGTGACATGTGACAAGAAGGAGATTTACTTCAAATGATTTTCTGCTCTATCACCAGCTCTCCAAACCAGAGTGCTAAAGTTTTGTGGGTTGTTTTTTTCATTCCTGAACCATTCCTTGTCTCTCACCCAGCAAAGAGTGAAAGGAGATGCACACTAAACACACAAAGCTTCCAGGACAGGTGTATGGTAACCTTGAGAGAACCTTACATCATTTGTAAATCATCTGCATAGTTCTTCCCAAAACCCTGCTGCTGCTGAAATAAACAAAGCACAAACTTTCCCAGATGTGTGCTTCAGGAGGAATTCTCACTTAGTGTATGGTTTGTGATTTGGCATTCTCAGAAAACACAAAGCCATGATTCAAAGGTGGAATGTAGATGTGGAATAAGGAGGGAGATAGAAAGGGTTTATTCATAGATTAGTCCAAACTCCTGTATTTGTAAGCATTTTCACAGCTTCCAGATGTTGCACTGGGCAACTCTCCTTCCTCTCATAGTAAGATTAAGGATGAGGGTCTAGATTCTCTTAATTTTCCATAACTGATAGCCAAGTAAAATCTCCTCTGCAAAGCTTGCATGGTGAGAGTTGCATTTTTGTGCAACAAAAGAGGAAAAGCAAGTTGTTCCACTGATTGCTGCAGGAGAAAGGTTTGCTGAGCAAGTAGCAAGATCACCCCTACAAAAAGCAACCCTATCGATTTCCAGAGTTCTTTTCACTAAAACCTCTCCTCCTTCACAGAGACCCACAGCACTGGGAAAATAAAGAAACCATGTCTATAACAACCAAAACTGAAGAAGATGGAAGAGAGAACATTGGCTGAAAGAGATTACCAATATAACCTTCATCCCCAGGAAGAAACCAAATCTAACCTGAGGGGGAAGAGGAAGATGAAATCAGCAAGAAGCTAAGGACGAGCATTAAACAACACCAGTATGAATGAATATGTATCTACACATATCTACATTTTCCACAGAGATTCTGGCAACCTTGGCTAAATGATGATTTAGCCTGGCATCCATTCTTTCCAACTCATCAGCTTGTTAAAGGTGTCAGTTCCCCTGCACTGCCTGCAGGAATATTTTGACGGAAGTGTCACAGAGGACTCGCTGGTGCTGTTGTCACTTGGCATCATTGACATCTTCCCTTTGTTTCTGAAGCTCCTCTTCTTCCAGCTGCATTTCTCCCCTTTTTTAACCATTTTTTCTCCCCACAAGAGGAGATCTTCCATCAGTGCCTTCTGCAGATGCTGCTAACTGAACACCGCTGTAACGTCACAGAATTTTTCCATTCTCCTGGCAGGTTGGCCCTTTCCTGGGACACACAAGATAAAATTGAGGGACAACTCTGAGGTAGGCAGAGTCTAAAGCTTTCATTGTAAATAAAGACTTCCTATAGAGCCATGAAGGTCTCTCCTAACACATGCATGGAGAGGGAAAAAAGAAGAGTTTCAGTAATTTTAGACAGGAGCCTTGTCACGCAGACTAAACACTGACCAAAGAGCAACCGAGGATAATAGGAGTGTGTAAATACATAAAGCCTTACATGTGGCCAGGAAACTGACATTTAATCCAAACTAATTAAATGTGTTTTAAACAGTACATCAAAGACTTCTCAAATTCAAAGGTGGTGTCAGAAACAGAAGACAGGGAAAATAAACTACACAGAGAAGTGGGAAGAACAAAATATGGGAATTTTGGTCTAGAAAGGTTTGGACTATTCCAACAGGGAGAGGAAATAAAATCATCCAAATTTATTCACTAGGAAAAAGGGATAGGTTCAGGAGCACTGGGAACCAGCAAATAGCATCCAAAAAGTCATCATTCTCCACACCCACACAAGGTAAAGATTGTCTCTTTGAGTAGTGAAGCAAAAGAGGTATTGTATAAAAAATACGGTAACTTCTAGAACTTGCAACATAACCTCAGCCTACCAGGAAAAGCCAGGCTCATAGTGAAATCATGCATTCAATGGGACCCAAGAGAATACTCAAGCAAGGCAAAAAATAGCTGCTCCAGCTTATTCACCGCCCCTCCGGCATCCTGGGGACAACAGGGAGCTCCACCAGCAACCTCAGCGGGAGAAACTGCCCAGAAATACCCTGATGAAATACCCTGGGGGTCCTGCCCCTTCCCCAGGGCCTGTCCTTACCACAGGAGCTGTTCTGGCTGGTTTTGAGGTGGGGCAGGGTGAGGAGCAGGTTCAGCCTCCCTGCCTGGCCAAGGAAGCCACCACCAGCAGGGAACTCCAGTGCTGAACGCACAAAAGCTGAGCTGGGCCATCCAAGCTGACAGGCTGGGAGAAGGAAACAACAAATCCTGCTCAACTTGGCAAAGACTGTAACTGGTGAGGAACAGAAAGTACCTGGAAAAATGAAAACTATACAAAAGGGATTGCATGAGTAAAGGAGATGGGAGTAAGAAAAAAATATATAACCAAGATTTCTTGGGCTTATTTAAAAAAATCTAGAGAGACGGACCCATAAATGGAGTCATTTTTACACCAAAATGTTTCATACCTTAAAAAGTACATGGCAGGCCAGGGACAAGATGACGTAGCAGGCCTTTCCCAGTGGCTTCCAGTAGTTTCCCCTTAGCTCTATCCATGTGGTTTTACTGCCTGGAACAGCTCTGCTGCAGTGAGAGCTGGCAGATCCCTGAGCACAAACAAGCTGCATTTCCAACCAGCAAGCAGAGCCCATGAAGTCCATGGGACTACTCATGCATAGCAAACGCATCCCTAGGTGCTGGAAATGATGGATAGAGACATTTTTCAGCCTTGGCTGTACCACCAGAAACTTCTCTGTGAATAACTATTCTCATCCTGGAACACAGACAACCTTCACTACTGGTATTATTTGCTCCCAGGTCTGAATTGAGGCTCGAGTACCTGTGTGTAATTCTGCTCCTTTCAGCCTGCCCTTCTTCCCTAAATAACTGCTTTTGACAGTTTTTAACTATGTCTGAAAGGACATTATATGAGCTAGAAGCAGCTGAGCCAGTGGAACAGCCTCATCCATCTTCCTCCTCACCTGTGTTTTGTTCCATCCTTTCATTTTTAACAGGCAACTTGGTGCATTTTTTTAAAATTAAGTAAAATACCCATCATCTTTGCAATATTTTCTTTAGATTGTTTACTTTAATTTTGGTTTCCCTACTTAATCTTTTTCACAAAGCCGTACGCATTTTTTAAATCTTCCAAGGAAAATAATTACAAAGATAATCCAGCTGAGTGTAATCAAACTGCAGGGTTCTTTATTTTCCTGGCCTTTTAATTTAATTTCACATCTTGTGGTCTTAAAGAAATATTAGGATTATATCATCTTGTTATTGTTTAGATTACATGCCAGTAAAAATAGGGGGTAACCAATTATTTTCTTCCCCTCTGCCACACAAAAACTCATACAGCACACAGAATATTTTCAAAATAAAGATGCAGGGGAAGATCTCAGATGAGCATGAGTTAGATCCCTAACTCCCAGTTTTCTGTCCTGTGTTTATTTGGTTGAATTTTTACATAAGCACAGTAACTGCTTTGATAAAACAATCTGCTTTTAACGTTTTTCAGTGCAACAATATGGATCCTGATGTGGTATTGTAGCTTTCCCTGGATCCATACAAACCAGAAGTCATCCACAGAGTAACACTGGCAGAAAACCAGTGTGGGAGAAGAATCAGTCATCTGAACAACAAAACCACAACTGGTATCTCTACCCATGCAGGAAGACCCTGCCCCATCCTGGCAGTCAGATTTGAGGTTTGTGGGGATCAGAACACATCTGCAGTAAGTCTGACTATGCAGCTGGGGCTTCAGACCCTTCCCTGCAAGCATCCAAGTCCTCAGCACACAGGTCTCCATCCTCTGAGCTGGGAAGAGACCACTGGCAGCTCTCAGCTAGTACCTGGAAAGGGAGCTCATCTTCCAAGCCAGGATGCAATTGTGGGGTCTTTGTTGTGTATTTTTTTCCAGGAGTAGCACATTGTGCTGCCCACAGGTATAAAGGAAAAAGGAAACAGTATCAGCCACCAAGCAGATGTAACATACCCACAGTGCCTAAAGCAGCAAAGTCAGAGCTGCTGAATTCCTCTTTAAGCATTTTCTCCTTCAAAATGGGGCAGCTCATGCCAACCCAGCTCACTGGGGACAAAGGCATGGACAGGTAGGGCTCATCTAGGGGCACGACTGTGTTTAAAATTGTCATTCTGGAGCTGTTTATCACAAAGACACGTGGGTTGGTTTGGTCCACGTGCTGCTGCTCTGGCAACACTCAGCAGAATATCACTAAAACCACTTCTTTTGGGTGTTTTTGACTAAGTTCTCAGAGTATTCTTAACTAAGACAAAAAAAGAGTCATAAAGTTATGTCAATGTCTTGTATAAGTACTGAAAATTCTTTTCTGAGTGGATAATTTCAGCAACACCAAGTTAAAACCTTCTTAGAAAAAGAACATACTGATAACAGAGACAGGCAGTCTCTTCTTAGATTTATTATTTTGCACTTGAGGAAAGCAATCCCATGAGATTAATGGAGCAGATGTAAGTAGTTCCACTCAAACCTCCACAGTTAACATTTGTACTAAAAGTTTTACTACATAATAGGTTCTCTGTGTTAATAACCTGGCTCACTACTAAATATTTTTAAATGCCTACAAACCCAACAAGACAGATAGCAATCAGGCCATAACAGTTCCACCAACAACACAGGAAGGAGCAGTGAAAAAGTTTGGATGGAAGAGCTCTTGATTTCTCCAACATTGCCACATCCCCAGCCCTGCTGCCCATGTCTGCAGACTGGAGAACCCCAGAGTGTCCACCAAGAGCACAGCTACAGCTCTACCTTGCTCTGCATCAGCCCTGCTATGAAAAAATGTTAAAAAAACCAATATAGGAAATATATTTCAAGCCAGTTCTACATGTACACATGTTTGCCCTAAACCAGGTGTGGCTACTCAACTGCTTGCCTTCTCTAAAAAGAACCTTTGACGTGAATCAGACTTGCACATACTTTTCAGAAAGGCCTGAAAAATCCTCTTTTCTGAATTTCCTTAATTAAAATGCAATGAGATAGTCTTGCCTCTTCTGGGTACCTTTCTTTCCCCAGGAAGAAATGGTTCCAGGACACTAATTTTTTTAAACTACTGCTTGAAAGCACCCTGTTGCATCTGAAGCAATGGCTGACTCCATTCTTGAAATACTTTTTTTTTTGAAAGCTATTACAGTGGTGAGCTTCTCTTGAACTCTAAAAAGAAAACTAAACTGAGACACTAAATGGAAGCTTCCTCTGCTCACAATGCTTGTCATACAAGGAATGTTGGGTTTACTTCAAGGGATGGAGGACAGGACCTTAGATTCTGCATTCAGTGCACTGGTTAATGAAGTTGCAATAATCATACTCTCCATAGAGTTTTGGCTGCCACTACAGCCACCTTCTTTCCTTCAAAATATGCTTTTCATTGTTCTCCTGCCCTTTTTCCAACTGCTCCTCAGCCAAGTTCTTGGAAAGCAATCACGCTTCATGTTTAGGATTTATTGCTTGTCCTCTGCCAGTACGGACACACACCAATCTCTCCTGTGATCATCCTGCAAAAGCAAGCTAAAAATACAGCAACTTATGAACATTTTGCATGTTATATGGCATCAGTGTGCACACATCAAAAGATACTGAGTGTATAAAAGGTCGCCCCTTTTGTCTAGGCCAATAGGAGGCTCTGCTTGGGTGCCATAATTAAGCTTATTTTAGAATTCCAGCCTACCTAAAAAGGGAAAAAAGCATTTGCATTGTGTTTCAGTGGTTGAAGATTATTTTTCCTTTACGTGGTAAACTTTGTGCTTCAGAAACTCTAGGTTTGACAAAAAACCACAGTTCATCTTCCAAAGTGGCTGCTTTAAAACGAATGACTAAATTAGACATCAAAGTTATCATGAGAACTTGAAAGTGGTGAGAATTGTCTGCACAAATTTTTTAAGGATTTTGCAATTTTAGAGTCAAGTTATATTTCTGTTTTGAAATGTGTTTCGGGTTGTCTGAGGAAGCTCATGCCCACAGAAGCAGCAGGAAACACCAGGGAAGGCTGATCTTATGGCTGGGAAGGAACAGTTCATGAGGAAGAGTATTCAGGTAATCACCATGCCTCAGTCATGTTTTCAGACCCTATTGTTGATTTTTATTACAAACACTGTGGTTTAATTATCAGCCTCTTTGAAAGGCTTGTCCTGTATCAGCTTATTGCTTTTGACAGGCAAGGGTAGATTCAAGACTCTGTGGACACAACTGAAATTCTGGATTAGGATTGTTAAAGTTCCTCTGAGACCTTGGGAGACTCAGTTCTTGGTCTCTCCTGGCTCCTTGTTTCTGATGATGCCCTCTGTCAAATCACAAATTTGGAAGGTGACCTGGGGCTCCCTGCCCAGCCTGGACTGGCAGCTGGTGGATCTCCAGTGCCACCACTGCTGAGACTCAGGAACACGAAGGCTGATGAAAAGAAAGGGCAGTGAAATGGCTTAGACTGCCAGAGGGCAGGGTTGGATGGGATATTGGGAATTAGGAATTGTTCCCTGGGAGGAGGGTGAGGCCTTGGCACAGGGTGCCCAGAGAAGCTGTGGATCCCAATCCCTGGAAGTGCCCAAGGCCAGGCTGGACAGGGCTTGGAGGACCCTGGGACAGTGGAAGATGTCCCTGACCTTGGCAGGGGGTGGCACTGGATGGGATTTAAGGTCCCTTCCCACCCAACCACTCTATGATGCCATGAAGATCCAGATAAATATTTTATCACCTCATAATCTGGGGTTCTTACTCAACCCAAAATGACTGTAATTGTTATTGTTTTGATTTTCTTTTTATGACTCTCATCTTTCTTGCCTTCCCTTCTTAACTTATTCTTCTCCCCAGGCAATGCTAGATAGTTCCCAAATACCTATTTGGTTCCTATAATTAAACCAGATGTATTTTTCTGTTCAGTCTGAAAAGGGATTAGTGATTTGTGAAATGGGACTTTGCATTCAAGAAATGAGAAATTACAGTGGAGGAAAAAGCATAAATTTACTCTTAATAAATAATGAATGGATTTTCAAATGCAGTAAATCTCCATTCTTACATGTTCAAACTGACAGACTTCTGAGTATAACAAATAACTTATGTGTAATTTTGTGTCAAAACCTTCATATTCTGCAAAAATATTAAAATTTCCTGAAATTTATTCTCTGCTCAAAATTATTCACTGAAATGCATTTTTTGTATGTGAACCACATTTACTCTTTTTGTTGCTCTAATAAGATTACTCATGTATCACATGGCACCAGTTAATTCTGGGTGTGCTTCTCATTGTGATCATCAGGATTTAAGTGCAAGTATTTGTGTAGCAGTTATAAAACTTGCCCCCTGGTATTTCAGCTAAAAAGCTCACTTTACATCAGGGGTGAAGGAACTTAGACAAGGGACTTCAGGGGAAAAAAAAAAAAAAAAAAGCTACCAAGGCCAGAGCAAAAGAGTTGCAAAATTTAAACCAATATTTGCTATAAAACATTTGTGGTGGCCACTCAGCCCTACTTCTGACTCCCTCAAATGTCCTCACTGCTGCATTTCAGACTGCAGCTCTACCTAAACCCCTCCTTGACACTCCCTTTGCTACTGAGAGTAGGTTTGTGCTCTCCTTGCAATTCTGACAAAACTTCTGCCTTTACTAACACTTGCAGAGTGGTTCCATCATTTTTCTCCTCCTGACATGAAGAACCACACTGCAGACACCAACCAGCATGTGATTGAGCTAATGCAGCTTTTGATTTTGATTTCACCAGTGGAAACACACAGGCACATACTTGGCTTAGGCTACACATTCACCCAGCTAAATCTGTTGATGGAGTCTGCAGAACCTGGAACAAACTTATTTTTAGATACCGTAATCTTCAATATATTAACTTGCTTTTACTCTTGGTCTTACATATGTTGTCTGCCTTCTTCATCTGCAATAAAAGCCACCTACATTACTCACTGCAAATTTTAAAACAACTTTACCCACAGCAGCCTGCAACAATAACTAACGCATGGCAACCTATCTCATACATCAATACTACTTGTGGCTCTGTTGTCAGATACATCATTTGCCCTTGTTCTTCCTTTAAAAAAAATTCATATTCCCTCAAATAAAATAAATTTAAAATAAATTAGCACCAGGCCTCCAAAAATGTTGTAGGAGATTCTTCATACATGGTTTAAAGAACACTTGCAATGTAGTTTGGAGGAAATCTTGATAAATTTCTGCCGTTTGGATTATAGCTAACAGCTTCTTTAATGCAATTCTAACACAATAAAGCAACATGACTGTAACCATCTTCCTGAGAATGGTAGAAAAGGACCATAAAACTGAGCGGCACATTTAAAATTGCTTGCAAAATATCAGCTCTCTGTAAACAACACACAATAACTGTAATTAATACCAGTCCTTTAAAGTATTCCTAAAGTCTACTAAACCAGTATTGTATGACTGGAAGCAACAACTGCATCCTAAACAACATATAAAATTACAACAGAAAATAAAAGATCTCCATCAGAAGTCAAAAAGTTATAATTCACTGATTTGCTGAACACCTTTGCCCTTATTATTTGTGGAGCTTTTTTGGGAGGATCTCAGGACTTTACTCTTTAGCTAAGCCTCAAAAGTTCAACAGCCTGTGAGTTATATAAACACTATTTTACTATTTGAGTTATTTTCCCAGCAAAAGGATCGCTCCAGGGGCGGACTGTTTGAATGATCTCTCTTAGAAAATGAACGCTGCTTTACTCGCAGTTCCACAGCTTCGGAGCGGCCGGAGCTGAAGCCCACCCAAGCGGGCAGGCAGCTCCAGCGCTCCGGCCGCCGGCGGAGAACAGGCTGCAGGTTGTACCGCACCTAGAAACGCCTGCTCCAGCAAGTGCTCTCAGGGAAGAAACTCAGACCAAGGGCTTGGAAAAATGCCTTATTTTAAGCAGCAAGCAAGTAAATAAACACAAACATAAAAACGGGCTGGAGCAGACAGAAGGCGATCGCGTCTTGGCAGCGATGCCGCAGCCGTAGGACGTGTTGATTGTGCGTGGCGCTCCCGCTCCAGCCGGAGGGATGCTCCCGGGCGGACGGGGCTCCGCGGGGACCCCGAGCCCCGGCCCCGCCGTGCCCCGCGCCCCCCGGCC
>NW_005054451.1:708311-708642 GCF_000277835.1 Geospiza fortis
CAAACACGCTCTCAACAATGGGCATGTTTGCAGCAACATGATCTCACCTAATAACGCCGAATAAGGCAATGACTGTACGGGGAAGCGATACGATCCTGCCGGTCTCACCACACGGCGCGGAAAGCTATTTGCAGATTTGCTAAGCCCTTTTGAATGAATGCATCTGCAGCTGACCTTTAACAATAGACGCTGAAATAGCACAATCTGTGGGACCAGATTTGAGGGGGGGTGGCGGGAAGGGGGAAGGAAGAGATGGGTGAATATTGTAATCTCTGCAATCTCATTCACTTCCTTTCCCAAACCCCCGCGCACAGGGAAAAACAGCGGTATT
>NW_005054451.1:708692-709004 GCF_000277835.1 Geospiza fortis
CCACTGGCCCCCCCGCCGCCCGCCGCCGGCGGGACCGGCGCGCATCCCCACCGGTGCCCGCCCGCATCCCGCGGGCATCGCTCCGCGGAGGGGCGACTGCGACAAGGATGCTCCAGCCCCCTCTCCCCTCCCGCCGCTCTCTCACCTTCCCTGGCTTTCAGCAAAACGGTGTTGGCAACGATGTTTTCCAGCTCCATTGACGAGCTCGGGCAGCGCAGGCAGCGGCACTGCAGCAGGACGTCACTCCGAGGTGCGGAGTCTCCGGGCGACCACCCGCCTCCTGCCCCTAGCGCGCTGTCCCCCCGCGCATCA
>NW_005054451.1:709201-716160 GCF_000277835.1 Geospiza fortis
AGAGTCCCCAGGGAGGGACGGTCACTGTCCGCCTCGGGGAGGGGGAGAGCACGGACAGGGGCACGGACAGGGGCCGGTCAGAGCGTCCCGGGCCGTGGGGATGCGTGTTCGCCGCCGGGGATGCTCGGGGCTCCCGCGGTCCCGGCCCCGGCGCAGCCCTGGTGCCGCTCTCCATCCCGCGGCGGCGGCCCGGGGCTCCGCTTGTCCTGCCCGCGGTCCCCAGGGCTCCCCGGCCCGGCTCTTTGTGCGTGTCACCCCCTGGCAGGTGCCCACGCTCGTGGGAAGGGGTCGCCGACACCCGACAGACGTCTGCTGCCCCCCGCCCTTCTCCTCGGGCTGGGGCTTCTCGCTTTTCTCGGGATCTCAAAAGCCCCTACAGAAGAACCCGAGGGAACCCCATCTCTCCGCCACACCATTGTTTTCATCCTTGTAAGGAACTGTGTGAAGCATCAGCCACTTGTGGAAAGTTTGTGAATTTTAAGCGCTAGATCACAACATAAGCTCTCCCCTGTCTACATAGGACAGATGCTCATGTCAGCATGATTCTGATTTTCCTAGCAACAGGGTAGATCGATTCATCAGGTCAAGCAATGAAAGAGAAATAAAAACGACCCATTACTCCCACTGACACTCTTCTTCCATCTATATTTGCATTGATTAAATCCACATGAAGAAAATCAAATTAACATGCACCTTCTTGTAAGTGGAGCATAGACACTACTCTTTTCTTCTTTTTTTTTATTGTACCAATTTTTTTCTTTCTACAGCCACACAGAAATGGCCTGCAATAGCAGAGCTTGCAGACTGCCTAGAACACATTTTCTGAGCATAGGAAATAGATGAGAAATGCATTTAATGAATAATACCTTGCAGGTAAAATTGCTACAATAAATGCCTTTTGTACCTGATTAAGTGTCAAAGGTTTGACCTTTGAAAGTTATTTTGCATAGCAGGTGGCACTGCTATGTACAATCTTCCACAGCCTTTCTCCTGTACCTTCAGAAAAACATTCAGCTTTCAGAGCCATTCCATGTTGTGGCTCCTTTCTTTGTAATACAAGTTCTATACAGCAGCAGTTGTGTCAGTAAGTACCGGAAGATTTTTCTCTGATTAAATAATTCTTGAGGGAGAAATTGCTTCCTGGAAACCAGAGCCTTAGCACAGAGATGAGGCTCCTAAGGAGCATCTGCCCTGCTTGTTGTTTGAACTCTTCTGTGCAAGCACTGATGTAAACAGACCAGATTATGCTCAGTTCTAAGTGCACTTCACATCCCTGCCCAGCCTCCCACTAATGATCATCATAAGGACAATGCAAACATCACAACAAGGCTGATGGTCGGTGGAAGACAACTTTTATTATGCAGAATGTTTTTAATGCTACAAGCAACTCCTCTCTCCAGAGGACAAATGAAGGCATGTGTCTAAGTGCCCACTTTGTGAAGCACCACTCACTGCAGCAGCACTGAGATATTGCTGTTTCTGCTGTGCCTCAGGATGACTGATCAGTGGGATTTACCTTCATGGGAGACTCCACAGGGAGCACTGACTGTGTTTGGTGAGTTATTTTTATAGAGGTGCCTGAATGAAGAGGGCAGATCTTGAAGAGCTCAAGTATGAGTTGCACCGGAAATCAGCACGTGCACCCAACAGCTGTACTGCTCCTCTTATCTCATATCTGTATGTACCTCCAGATATGTGGAGTCACCCACAGTGTTGCCCTGTGGCACAAAAGCATGACTCCAGCACGCTGATGTTGCCCTGTATAGTTTCAGATATTTAAGTTTTGAAAGGGCAAACCTATTTATCAAAAGAGTTACGACAGATCTGTCAGGAGTTTGGAAATCCCACGGAGCTACCTAGTGTTCGTGAGCGGCGCAGCTCCCGCAGGCTTCACCATCCTGGCAACGGGAGGCATGCTCAGCCAGCTCCTGTGGGAGCAGGGACACAGGGTTATTCCAGCTCCTGCAGGAGCAGGGACAGCCAGGCAGCAGCAAGTTTGCTGGGACACAGGGGTTATTCCTGCATGGCTGAGTGCAGGGAGTGGGGATGGCTGAGCTCTGCTAGCAGGCTGCTGAGGGTCTGCAATAATGTGTGTGTCTGACTTACACATCTACATGGAGAGCAGCCATTCTGACTCCATGCCTATTGGGAAGACCAATGGAGGGTGGTTTTTTTCAATATTCTTACGTTCACTAACAACCCCCCCTTGTTTATAATAAATCTGACTCACTGTGGTACACTAGGACATGGAGGGAGGTGTGCTCACTAGCACTCACTAGCACTACTTTGAAAAGCAAGATCAAGGTGATTAGTCCTCATTGCATCTCTCTTTTCTACTGCATTTTAAAAGCCTGATTAAACCCCTGGTATATGACACAGGCCTGAGATGGATGGCCCCTTTCGTGGACGTGGCCCCCATGTGTTTCCACTGCACAGAAAGTCCATCAGTTGGCTTTTGCAGAACCCACTGCAGCATTTGGACTCTTACCTCATGACTGCTTCACAGCTGTCAGTATCTTCATTCCCATGTCACCTGGAACAACTGGTTCACAAAACCAACAAAGAAAATTAGGAAGAGGTAGATTTATTTTTATCCATTTTGTCTTGTGGTGACACAGTCCTTTAATTTCAAGCTATGTCTGCACCTGATTTAATGGAACAGTCTGTGACTGAGGGAGAAGGAAACAGGAGACCTGTAAATCTGTTCCACTACTTATCTGACTATTCACTCTTGTAAAATGGTGCTGAAATACATGGACTCAAAGACAGGGTGGCAGGGAAGGAATGCAGGGAAGGAATACAGGTCTCTTTTCCTGGCCTAAATATCCTAATTCAACACTGGAAGGAGCAAAAGGAAAATTTAGTCTGAATCATATGCAGAAGCAACCAGTATTGGAAGGAAAAAATAAAAAAGGAGAGGCTACCCAAAAATATTTCATGTTCTGAAAAATGTACTTTCTAAGGTGCTTTAAAAACATGCTTTAAAATTTCCATCTGAAGTCATTCAGGAGAGGCTCCTAAAAATCTAAAAGTGCTGAACATCAGGGTAAAGCAGGGCTGGCAGCCATCTTTCCTTTATGGGAAAAGCGAGGTTTGTAAATGAAACGCCAACACTGAGCGAGCCCCAAATGCATCAGTGTAATAGGAAGAGGGAAGCAGCGAGGCACAGTGTGATATTCTGAGCCACTCAAGGATGACTCATCGGCAGGGTGGGCTCGCACAGCTCCAGCCAAACACAGCCAAACACACCCAGTTTTATCCTGGCTCCAGAGAAACCGCTCGGCCTCAGCACGGCCGCCTCCACAGCCAAGGATAAGACCCCCGGTGGAGCAGATGTCAGAAAGGCTTTTACCTATAGTTATCAACTGGAAACATACCCTAACAGCAGCTATCTCCTAAATCCATGTTCTATCACTTGATTCATGCAGTAAAGCCCGTTGATGATTAGCCCTAAGCTGGATTGTGCTTGGGATCGCTTCTGAAACTTATTGCTATGAACGGGTAAATTCTTTCTCCTCCTGCTGAGCTTGGGTATCAGCAGGTGGGAGCACACAGGCCTGTGAGAGCATTTGCAGGCAGCTGGAAGATTTTCCAGCGCCCCTGTGTGCAAGGACAGAGGCTGCCATCTACCAACAGTCACGGGGTGATGCATCGTGTTGCCTAAGCCAAACTTTTTGCTTTGGTTTAGATAAAAACGTTTACGCCTCTGTTGTTTTTTTTTCCCATTTCCCAGCTTCTTTATCAGTTATCTGTTTCCTCAAGGTAGAGGACAAATGATTTTTACAGCATGTGAGCACATGGAATAACATAACCTTCTAGAAATTGAGCAGATTTTATTTTTAAACAAGCAGACATATGTATCCCATACTCTGCACAGAATTTGCCACTCAGTGATCCACAGCAGCAGTTCTGATTTGGGATTTGCTTATCCTTTTCATCAAGTTTAGAGAGAAACAGCTACTTTTCTCCTAAAATTTTGTTGTGTGAGCGATATCTTTCAAAGGGCTCTTTAAAATCTAACTTACAAAACAATAATGGAAATAACAAGCATTATCTCTATTTTTTATCAACCCATACTGTAGTTTTTCACCAGAAAGACATAGTTAACTATTTTCAGATAGGAAAAGAGAGGCACAAAATGGGAGCAGGCAGATAAGTATCCTCACCAAAAAGAACATTCACATCTCCCATTATCTATTCAAGTGCCTTATGAACTACTCTGCACCTTGTATAGCAACTTCTCCTTAAAGCCTGCTGAAATCCCTGGAGAGTCTTTCACCAACTTCACATGTCAATTTGAATCACACTTAGAGACAGCAAAGGAGACAACCAACAAGATTTGGAAAAAGATGTGCAAATGGTATCACTCGGTAGATTGATTTTGAGCTTTGGATGTCAATAAGAACCAGGTTTAGCAGCTGCTTGAGCCTGTGCCAGAGACAGAGCTGAGGTAAAAGGAACAATTTTATCAGGTGCACTTTGGCTGTGACAAGGTTCATCTTCAGATTGCAGGGATGCTCATTTTGCAAAAGCAAAATGGAAAATACTCCCCATTAAATGGCAGTAGTTCAAGCTTTTGCACAGAAGTCTGAGAAGCTGAATTACGCTGCCTCCATAACAAAGCATGAGCAATATTTCCCCACCTGCAAGCCAAGAGTTTAAACAAAGAGTTTTAAACAAATATAACTTTCCGGGGATGGGGGGAAGGGCATTGGTTTAGAATACATCAACTTAGAAGTTTTGTGAATAATCATCTGTGGATGAGACAGCCATCCTCAGGAAATCCAAGCAACAGCCCTTTTCTGGCTGCCACAATGCAGCTCCCACACCTGAGGGAAAGGAACCCAGCCACCCCTGGGCACACAATTTGCTGCCCAGCCCCAGGGCACTCATCTGGGCAAACAAATCTCTGTGTCTGAGGGCATGTGCCAGGTTTCAGACACAAATGCAGTCATGCCATCCTGCACTGCTCTGAAAAGCATCAGCCCAGCTAATGGCTGATGGGTTTGCTGCTCTTCACCTACAGCTCCACAGGTGTCCCAGGCTCAGCTTCACTGCTCACTGCTCTGCTTGCAGCCCTCAGCAGCAGCACAAAGACCTCCCACACCTCTACCCTGGTCACAATCTCCACAATTGCTCCTTCCCTCTCCTAATCCAAGGCTGTAGGCTGGGGCACAGTTCACCCACAATCTACCTGACATACTTTCTAATGTACAAATTGGTTACTCACTTCCACTTTCATGTTTTGAGTAGATAACATTCTTCTGGCTGCTCTCCTGGGAATTACTTTCTTTTTGAGAAGATTTTCAGAGCCACGTTACCAGCTGTCATTGGCTACATCTGAATTAATAAATTCAAGGTGCCAGTGACTGAAATTTGCCATTATGTTAAATGTCTACAAAGGTCTCAGCATACTTCTGGACAACACCAACTAATATTGCCCCAAACAATTCCCAGGCATAGTAGGGAGTTAATACCAGCTAGTTATCAACCCTAACAGGCAGGTTGAACACAATCCTCCCTCTTTTGAAGGCTTAGAGGTTCACTATTACAGAGGTGACTGGACCATGCAGATGGATCAGTACCAGGAATAAGTTCAGAAGCGTAGATTTAGCATTCATTGAGTTCATCCCAGGGGTAGCTGACATTTCTCAGGCTGCCTTTCGCTTTGCTCCCCGATGCTGATGGCTGAGCTTATCCAGAGCCAGACTTTTCTCCAGTCCACAAGGTCCGCCCTTTCTAAAATGTTGTGGATATTAATAAATATATGAAACTAGAAGTTACTAAAACCCAGAAGGGAAACTGGGTTCAGCTTGGTTTAAGTGTTTAGATGAAGGAACACAAAGAATGAAGCTAGGAGCTGCGAAGATGGTGAAAGGCCTTGAGGGGATGCTGCATGAGGAGCAGCTGAGGGCACCTGGCCTGTTCAGCCTGGAGAAGAGGAGACTGAGGGACAATACATTACAGTCTACAATTTCTGTGTGAGAGGAAGAGGAGGAGCAGACACTGATCTCTGCTCTGTGGTGATCAGTGATAGGACTTGAGGGAACGGCCTGAAGTTGAGTCTGGAGAGGTTTAGGTTGTATATTAGAAAAACCACCAGGGTTTAGAAAAATCAGAGGATGACTGGGTGCTGGAACAAGCTCCCCAGGGAAGTGGACACAGCACCAAGCCTGACAGAGTTCAAGAAGTGTTTAGACAACACTCTCAGGCACATGGTGTGACTCTGGGGGTGTCCTGGACAGGACCTGGAGATGGACTTTGATGGCCCTTGTGTATTCCTTCCAACTGAGAATATTCTGTGATTCTGTAACTGTAATCCCAGTGAGTTCAACAAAGTCAGAGCCAGTTGTAAGGGTGTATGGGGAAGGTTTCTGAGCACAAGCTGGGCTGTATCAGTGGGCACGGCGCTGGGGACATGGCACTGGTGAGGCTGCACCTCGAGTGCTGTGCCCAGTTCTGGGCCCCGCAGTTCTGGAAGGACATTGAGGGGCTGGAGGAGGTCCAGAGAAGGGAACGGAGCTGGGGAAGGGTCTGGAGCACCTGTGAGAAGCAGGGGAGGGAGCCAGGGATGTTTAGCCTGGAGGAGGCTCAGGGCCAACCTTACCACTCTCCACAACTCCTTGACAGGAGGAGTCGGGCTCTGCTCCCAAGTAATAAAGGGCAAGACAAGAAGACATGGCCTCAAGCTGTGCGTAGGGAGGTTTAGGTTGGACATTAGGAAGCACTGCTTCGCAGAAAGGGTGGTTAGACATTGGAATGGGCTGCCCAGGGAGGTGGTGGAGTCACGGTCCCTGAAGGTCTTCAAGGACAGACTGGACGTGGCCCTCCGTGCCATGGTCTGGCTGCCCGCTGGTGTTCGACCATAGGTCGGACTCCATGGTCCGAGAAGCCTTTCCCAACCGGATCGATTCCGTGATTCCCGTGCGTCCCTCACCGCCCCTCCGGGGTTCCCGCCC
>NW_005054451.1:717354-719187 GCF_000277835.1 Geospiza fortis
GAAGGTCATCACAAGCGCTGCAAGTCGTTCTGGGTTTGTTCGATTTGAGCCAGTCTTGCAGGGCAGATGTGCCTGTTTCTAGAGCGTGAGTGATAAGATTGAGGGCACGCGGCCATTGTGTGTTAAAGCAGTGGATAGGGTGGCTGGAGAGCATCTTCTAGCTGCAAGGCCTGCATCAGGAGCTGGCTGTGGTTCCTGTTCCACTCAGATCCCAGGGTTGAGGACATTGCTTTGCAATTTGGGACTGCCTTGGAGACTCTGTCCTTGAAGAAACAAGGCCAGGAGAACTGCAGCTAGACTGCTTTAGAGCAAAACATGATAGGATGGGGGTCAGTCTGCTCGGAAGACTTGAATTGCCAAGAGTGTCTTGGTGCATGTGGGCACATGGAGAAGGGTTTAACCTGCAGATTTTTCTGCTATAGTTTCCAAAAACTCTGTCCAGAGAGTGTCTAGCAGAGGCAGTTTCTCCATCTTTGTAAGGAATCTGTCTAGAACTTGGAGATGGTAACTGGTGTTCCAGCTGTGCGGCTGTGACTGTTGGTTTGAGACTGAAACTAATTTTGAGCAGGAAACATGGCTAAAAAATTATCAGTCTAAAGAAAATGCCTAGAAACAGACATGAGTCTTCTCTAGAGAAGATGGCAGAATTATTACAGCCTGATCTGTCTTCCCACAGCACCTTCGTCTGCCCCACGGAAATTGTGGCCTTCAGCAACAAAGCGAAAGAATTTCGTGATGTGAACTGTGAAGTGGTGGCAGTTTCAGTGGACTCTCATTTTACTCATCTGGCATGGATAAACACACCACGAAGGGTAGGAATTGAGTATCTTTTTGGGGCTTTCTCTTTTGGTTTGGTTTCTTTTCACAAGAGCTCCAGAGAAGAGGAGTTGAATAAATAATTGTGCCAACGCTGATTTTTAGTAGATTTCCTAAAGTCATATGCAATCAACTTCTAGATTTGATGACATAATTCTGACCTCTGTCTTTTGTTTTCTTTTTCATAATTGTCTGGCTTGGGTTTTTAACTTGTTTAGCTGTGATGATAGCCTTGTTGATAACATATCTCAAAAGACAAATGCTCAGTTTACATGTCACTGTCCCAAAGTGCCTGTGACAGCTGATAATGCACAGAAACTATCACAGAAAAGGAGCAGCAGCTGTTCAGTCGTTACTGTTAACAATTACCCAACAGTGGTGGCTTCAGGTTGGAAGCAGAGGAGCCACCAGTTTATTGGAGCACTTGTATCGTTAATTCTCATTTGCTGAAAGGGTTCCACTCTTGCAGTACAAATGGAAGCTTTTGGCTTTCTTTAGGAAAAGAAGGTGATAAAGACTTTTACTGGAGAGGAGCCTCTTTCAGATATGAAAAAACACCTGCTTTTGATGACATAAAGCATCTCCCTGGTTTAGGTAGTTGTAGAGGGCCACAGTTGTCCCAGGAAGGTACAGAAGCACCTGTGCCAGCAGTCCCAGCCTGTATGGACAGCATTGTCCAGTAGGGCTGCAGGCTGGGTGCCTTCTGGCACCACTGGAACATACAGGGGAGGGAGGAGAGTTTGCTGCATTTAATACACCTTGGCTGAGCCTGTCAAGAGTATTTCTGTTCTGCAGGCTTTGTTCAAAGCTCAGCAGTGTAATTGTGGCCTGAGTTCCAGCTTTATCCCAAATTGTTCAGGATATGTCGCTTGTGCTCAGTGTTTTACAGATGCACAGACTGTTGAAAGGGACCCACAAGGCCCAGCTCAAAACACCCTGCACAGGGTGGAAAGAATTCCATGGTGGCATAGGCAGGAAACTGAGAACCCAGAGAAGCTGAAGCCTTGGTTTTTCTGG
>NW_005054451.1:719235-746174 GCF_000277835.1 Geospiza fortis
GTCTGTGGCTGAGATTACACAGTGATTCACTGATGATGCCAAGAATAGCAAAGCTAATAAACTCCAGCCTTGTTTCAAGGTTAGAGAGCTTATCTCTCTTGCAGTCTCAGTCTGTGGCAAAATGGAAAGAAATCTTGCTTGACTCTTCAAATAGTATTTAAATTGATTTGTGAGAAGCAAAACAAAAAATAACCATATGCACTGAATAAAGCAGCAGAACTCTGACATACTTAGTGTGTGGGTAAGAGCATTGTGTTTGGAATCAGAATTTTTAAGATTGCAGAAGACCTCTAGGATCATGTAGTCTCATGATGATGAAGAGATGATGAACTCACCATCACCATGTTCACCACTAACTATGACCTCAAGTGTTGCATTCACATGTTTTTTTTCCCATGTCCTGGGAAGTCTCTTCCAATGCCTGACAGTCCTTTCTGTGAAGAAATTTTTGAAAATATTCGATATAAACCTCCCCTGGTGCAATTTGACATAATTTCCTTTTGTCCTGTCCCTTGTTACCTGGGAGAATAGGCTTACCCCTACCTGGCTACACCCACTTTTAAGTAGTTGTAGAGGTCACTCCTGCGTCTCCTTTTCTCCAGGCTACATATCTTCAGCTGCTCCTCATCAGATGTGTGCTCCAAAGTTTGTTTGTTCACAGGTTTGTTTCCCTTCCCTCCCCACCATGTTCATCCTGTTTAATTCTGAACACTTAAATATGCAGTAGAAATTTTTGTATTCAAAGCTCCTGAATAAGATACAAAGGAAGTTTTTCTGGAAATGTATGGCTGTTGCCATTGGTAGCCTCTTACCACCAAAATCAGCAATTCTAAAATGCTCAGTGCAAGAGAAATTTTCACTTTCTAAAGACATAAACTGTTCTTGACTACTTTAAAACAAACAAACAAAACAAACCCAAGCAACACCACACACACTCGGTTCTTTTCATGGAGCAGATGCCTTGGTTGTGTTTTGTTGTTACTGTGCCCTCAAGAACATGGAATCCAGCACTCAGGGAGGATCATCCTATGGAGCTTTTTGTAACCAAGGGAAATCTTTCTCTGTCCTCTAGAGCGGTGGTTTGGGCAAAATGAATATTCCAGTTCTGTCAGACCTCACAAAGGAGATCTCCCGTTCTTATGGGGTGCTGCTGGAAGGACCTGGCATAGCACTGAGGTAAGGCTGGACTGCTGTGCTGGGACACAACCCAGTCTAACCAACATAAGGCACGCTGTCCCCTCCTGCAGGGAAATGGCAGATGAAGACTGGGAGATGTCTTCTGCTGCAGGATGGCTGGATGCCACCCTGAGGAAAGGCTGGATGCCGCCTGCTCATTTTGGGCATGAAGCTGAGAATGGCTCCAGGCCTCTCTGAAAATGTGTGAGGGAAAAGCCAGAGAACTCCATGTCCCTAACTCCATGTCCATAGAAGGGCAATTTCTGATAATTTTTTTCCATAGTAGTCCCTGAGAAACAGTTGATTGGATAGGAGTCTTCTGGAGACCTTCAGTTCCTGATCTCTTTGGATCAGGAACTTTAGGCATTTGTTTACTGAGAGATTAAGTTAATTAGTATGGTAAGATTGGGACTTTGCATACAAGCATTTGTGAAAACCAACGGGATTTAATTTAGTAGCATAATGCACAAGCAGCTCTTCACTCAGCACCTACAGATTTGACCAAAAAGACATGGGCAGGATGTCAGCTTTCAGTTTTGAAGTACAGGTGGAACACTGAGTTCTCCCTTTGTTCCCTCTGCCTAGATTGAATAGTCTCCATACATACTTTGTAATTTCCCAGTACCACAGCAGTGGTGGATTGCTTTGCTGACAAACAAGATACCAAATGCTGCAGTTCGCCTCCTAACTGACGTGTGTCACTGCTGAAATTGTGCACCCAGTCCCTTGTGTTTGGCCTGGGAAATTGATTTGCCTTGCCTGAACTGCTCCATTGCAGAGGTCTGTTCATCATTGACCCAAACGGGATCATCAAGCACCTGAGTGTCAATGACCTGCCCGTGGGGCGCAGCGTGGACGAGACTCTGCGCCTGGTCAAGGCCTTCCAGTTCGTGGAGACACACGGCGAGGTGTGCCCGGCTGACTGGATTCCAAACTCCCCCACGGTGAGTGCCTGCTCAGGGCTAAATGCATCCTCCTAAAGACAGCCACTGGTGCTTGTCTGGAGGGCTGGATCCACTCGGATGTGAGGTGATTCACTGTGCCTGTGCCTGTTGTCTGAACACAAAGCTGCTATCGTTTGGGCCAGTTTAGTCTGTTTGTCTGATAGTAAGTGTGGGATTTCTGTGAAGAAAGTTACTGGTTTCCTTTTAGGAGATGCAAATTGTGTTCAAAACTCCAAACTTGACTTGGACTCTCCATTAACTGAGTTCAAATTTTTTACTTACTTAACGCATTGTAATTTAACAGAAAAATGTGGTTTATATGTTAGCCCAGTTCAGATATTTTAGTTACTTAGTGCATTGTATTTAACAGAAAAACATGGTTTATATGTTAGGTGAGTTCAGATATTTTACTTACTTAATGCATTGTAATTTAACAGAAAAACGTGGGTTATATGTTAGCTGAGTTGAGATTTTTTATTTACTTAATGCATTGTAATTTAACAGGAAAAATGTGGTTTATACGTTAACTGAGTTCAGAGTTTTTAATTACTTAATTACTTACTTTTTACTTTAAGAGGAAAAATGTGGTTTATACTTACAATTTTCAAGTAGGACTTGTACATGATCTAGGCTTTTGTCTTCCAACCAACTTTCAACCAATCAATAAACAGATCACTGTTTTTATAAAGTATGCATGTATTTTCTTGGATAAAGTATCAAATCTGTGTTTTTTTTATCATACCTGTTCCAAGTAATAACTTAACTTTCTTTTCTTGACAGATCAAACCAAGCCCAGAAGGTTCCAAAGAATATTTTGAAAAAGTGCATTACTAAACACTCAAATATATGGATAAAATTCTTTAGTTTTGTCTACTGAAGACATTCGGAAAACAGCTGTGATTGTAAAAATTAATAATAAAAATAAAAGCTGTCATTTTCTCATGTTTAAGAAGAAATTAAATGCTGAAATATTTACTGACTCCCTTGTCTTGCTTTAAAAAGGGTAAAACTAAGGCTTTCCCCCCTGCCTTCTGCAACTTCAGTTTCATGGATTTCTGTGACCATTAATCATCTTCCTGAATGTGATGAGTACACAAGTTACAGTTGTCTTCCACTGGCTTTTCCCTTTATCTAGTTTTGGACCAGAAAAATTCCTGCATTTCATTTTCTCACACAACGTAAAAGTCCGTTAAAAAAAAAAAAAAGAAAAAATACAAGGATAGAATTTTGATACATGGTTTGTTTTTAATGATTTTTGCAGAGGAAGAGATGAATGTAATAAGTAAAAGTAATTTTAAAATCATTGGTTTTGTGTGTAAATGCACTAAAACATGGAAAGAATGTAAATGTGTGCCATTTAAAACAGAAATGCAGCTACTCAGGAGCACTAACAAGCATGAACTTTAATTTTGTTTG
This sequence comes from Geospiza fortis, assembly GCF_000277835.1. Classification (NCBI taxonomy): domain Eukaryota; kingdom Metazoa; phylum Chordata; class Aves; order Passeriformes; family Thraupidae; genus Geospiza; species Geospiza fortis. Next base: position 722,772 of record NW_005054451.1, read on the forward strand.
GGAGATGGTAAAAACATGAACCCCCGTAGTGCACTTATTGGAGCTTAATGGCAAAGTTTCTTTCACTTGAATTTGCTTGACTCTTGTACTGCTTGAAACTGATGTAGCATCTCTCTAGCTATAATAAAATAATCTTAACGTGGCCTAGCAGCAGGCGTGGTGCTTTGCTTTTCTTTCTCTTTCTCTCTCTCTGGAAGGAACTGAATGTGTTCATTGCCTCAGCAGCTCCGACAGCAGCTCACAGGTGCCATGGGGAGCAGCCCATGGACATAAAGTCCTGGGGGGCTGCACAGATCAATACAACACTGTGTGTGTTTCTGTTTTTCATCTTCTGACCCTCTGAGCAAAGAAGCACAAGGTGGCTGAGCCCTGAGTTAGCTTTATAACAAGGATCAATGCTGTAACAAAGGATGTAAAATTGAGACTGAAGCGGTGCTGGTGCTGATGCTCCGGGTTCCACTAGCTGCAAATCTTTTCAGTCCGGGTGTTTGGTTGTTTTGGGAATGTAACCATGGGTTTTTCCCAGTTAACCCGGTATTTAGTGTTATGAGTAGAAAAGTTGCCCATTTTTTTTTTTAAAGATTGCAGAGTTCACAGGTTGGGCCAGTTGCTGCCAGGGTGGAGTTCTAACTGTTTGTTGTTGTAGTCCCTGTTGTTAATAGTTTTTCGTTAACTACCTGTTGTTGATGGTTGGGAATTCTCCTTTTTTTGTCGAGTAAGACCCTGCTGCTTCCTGGAGGATGGCGCCCAGGACAGTGAAGAGGAGGGGACATCAGGGTTGGCATGCAAATGAAGAGGCCCCTCACCAAACCTAGCTAAAACCCCCTAGAAACAACAGAACTGAGGGATCGAAGCGATGTCTAGACGCGAGGAACAGAATCCAGTGTCCGCTAAGACCCTTTTTAGCCCTCACCCTAACCTAAAAAGATGTCGGCTGGAAAGAGGACCTCGAATGTCAAACCGAAAAAGTGGAATCTCCTGGTGCTCTCGTGAGGAACAGAAGCCCCAGCTCTGCCTGCAGACCAGCGGTCACAGCTGCACTTTTCCTCCTCCTCGTGCCACTCCTGGAAGCAGCGGCGCCGTGTCGGTTCTTCCCACCCGAGCTGATTTTTAATAAAGGCATTAAAAGGAGAAAGATCTCCTGCCCTGTTTATTTCATTTGCCGCACCAAAGTGGCCGGGTTGTGCCTGCGGGGCTGCGACACCCCGACCTTCACCCGGCCTTGCCTTGCCTTCCCGGGAACCTGCTGGGAAGGGAAAAGCCCGGGGGGCCTTGCCTTGCCTTCCCGGGAACCCGCTGGGAAGGGAAAGCCCGTGGGGCCTTGCCTTGCCTTCCCGGGAACCTGCTGGGAAGGGAAAGCCCGTGGGGCCTTGCCTTGCCTTCCCGGGAACCTGCTGGGAAGGGAAAGCCCGTGGGACCTGCGCTTCTGGAGGGCGGAGGGGCAGGTGGGCACCGCGGCCGGGAGGGGGCACGGGTCGTGTTAGGGACGGTCCGGAATAACGCCTCCAACGTGTCTCCCTCAGTCTTTCTTCCAGAGGTTTCTCCTCTGGGCGGACGCCTTGGATCCGCTGCTGCTGTTCAAGTCCTCCGTGAGTAGCGCGGGAAGGTCGAGATGAGCGGGCGGCCTGAGGGGCTGTGGCTGGGCAGGGGGTGGAATGGGATCACCGCAGGGCTGCTGTGGAGAAGGGAATTCATGAGGAATGTAGCGGTGGATGTCATGTTCCGCTGCCTAAAGAGGCTGCAGAGAGCTGGGGAGGGGCTTAGGACAAGGGCACGGAGTGCTGGGACAAGGGAATGGCTTTAAAGTGTCAGAGGAGGTTCAGATTGTGTAGCTGAAAGGAATTCCTCCCTGTGAGGGTGGCAGGCCCTGGCACAGGGTGCCCAGAGCAGCTCTGGCTGCCCCTGGATCCCTGCAGTGCCCAAGGCCAGGCTGGACAGGGCTGGGAGCAGCCTGGGACAGTGGAAGGTGTCCCTGCCCTTGTCAGGGGTGGCACTGGATGGCTTTAAGGTCCCTCCCAAGCCGGACCATTCCACAGTCCTAGGATAAACAGAAACCCACGGGTGTGCACTTCTGATTACATAAACCAAGGGACATTTCTAGGCACAGCCATCTCAGCAGCCCTGCTGTGCCAGCAGTTGAATTATCCCAATAGTTTAAAATCTGTGATCGTGAATTCATTGTGTCTAGGAGTGTTCTTGCTTTCACTGCAAGGAACAGATACATCATTAGCTTCTAGGTTTGTTTTATAGCTGATATATTGCACTTAAAATATTGAAACTGAGATGGTTTTGTTTGTTTTGTTTTATTTTTTTCTCTCAAATACAGAATGAAATACAAAGAACCAGGTTATCAATACTACTCAATGAGAAGACCCTAAGTGAGCCCATACAGAATAATCAGGTATTTTGGACTGCAGTTAAAGTCTTAACATAAGTGTTTATCCATATTCAATTGTTGTTTTATGGTTTAAAATGTTTACTAGTTTTACCTTTTTAAAATAAACCTTCTGTTCTGCCCTAGTGTGTGCTTTGGTGCTGTTACACAGCTCATGGGATGTGAATGCTTTATATTCAACAGGGAGTATAAGGAAAGAAATTTTAGGGGAAGAATATAATAAAAGGAATATATAAATATATGTATTATACAAATATATATATATACAAATATACTTTGTATAAAAGGAAGTGATTAGAAAAAGACATAGAATAATTTTAGAAAGAAGATTTTACCCTGCCTCTTCTGAAATTTAATTATTAACCTAATTTTCCAACTGTTGTAGACTAAAAAAGCCTTCTTGCTAAGCCTGGTAAGTTTACAAAATATTTAGATTATTTTTTTCCCCTTATTCAAGTATGGCAAAGATGTTCTAATTTGCTTTTTTTTTCCTTTCCAAGTCCAGCGTACATCCTGACACAGACAAGATAATTCCTGTTTTGTTTAGGCCTCCAGGTGGGTTCCCCTAATTTTATGTGTGTGACTGAAGCATCAGGGAGGAATAGCTCATGGTGAACAGCTGCTGTGATACCATAGTGACACTCTTCTCCACATAGAAAAGCAAGCAGACTCTTCTCTTAGTTGCATTGTTAAATGTATGGAAGATTGATTTATTCCTATGGTCCTGCTGAGGAATTTCTCCCTGGGATAATCTGCTCATCTAGATGGAAACACTCTGATCAGTCTCTGCTTCTTGTTACTGCAGAATGAGTTCCCAAATCCCTCCACGTTTAACTGTCTGCTGTAATTTAAGTTTTTCCCTTGATGGCTGCTGGATAAATTTACATTCTGGTGACAGATCAGGTGTGCTTGGGGTTTGTTTAGGCAGCACAGCTGTTAATCAGAGAGAACCACACTGAGGCTCTGTACTCATTATCTCCTGTGACCACTCAAAACTGTGGCAGCTTTTGTTACACCTCTCTTTTTGAACAGAGGGCTGAACTTGTCTTCAGTTATTTGGTTTCCAAGCAGCCCTGGGGAGGGGAATTCATGAGGGCTCCTTTTGGCTGTGAAATCTGAGCAGGGATTGTGGCTTCTTGAGCCAAGAGTGAGAGATAAAGCTTAGGGCTGAAGTTAATGGTGATGCTGGGGTTTGTGGGCAGTGTTTTACTTGGAGATGAAGTTAGGGGAATTTTCTGCTCTAGACCATCCATCTACACTCAGAGATGTTATTTTTACTGAAATAAAGTTTTCTTTCTTTTTAGCTTTCATGCCCATAACTCTTCCCTTGGTGAGTGACAGATGCCAGTGTGCATCCAGCAAGGCTTCCATTGTCCATGGCCAGGGGTTGGAGGGAGGGAATGGAAGTTTTGGGGCTTTATTGTAGCTTCAGCACAAGCTGTTTGAAAGACATCTGTTGTATGGGAAATAACCTGGAAATCGAGCCCTTAAAGAATCTCCCTGGAAGTCCAAAGCTGTTGGTTACCCTTCTCCAGCAGCATTCCAAGAGACTGTTCATATGTGAGGACAGCTTTCTGATGCAAGGTGAGATCACTCAGCAATGAGAGCAAGGCAAGGTGTGGTCTGTTCAGCCTCAAAAATCTAGAACAAGAGAATGTTACAGCCTGGAACCAGGGCTGATGGCCTTTGGCACTGCTGCCAGTGGTACCTCAGCAGTTCTCCTGGTGCTCCTGCACCAAAAACCTCCACACTCTTCAAGCCTCATTTTCTTGTGCGTTTTCCTCTTAGGTCATCGTTTCATCTGTTCAGCGCCACGCAAGACATTCTTTTTTTTGGCAGGTAATTGCCTCTTTCTTTCTACTTTTACAGCTCTTCTAGTCTCAATCCTGAATTCAACTTTTCTTACAATCTCTTGTTTCTGCAGTTTGTGTTTCACACATACACCACAGCATTCACTCTGGTAAATGGAAATGGCACCCCAAAGGCTGAAGTGAGTATTGATTTTTATTTTTGTAATCCTCTTCATTATGCAGATGCCATTTTGAACTTGATTTGAAGTGTTTTACAATGTATTTATGCAGTGTGGTTTTTCTGTCCTTAGGAATACTCACTTCCGCAAAAGCAGCTCTTGCTTGGCTTGGGAGCCATTTCCTATTCAGCCTGTGTTGGTGTAAGTATTTGCTCAATGACTGCTTTCCTTACAAGCTCTCCTGAGAAGGAGTTGGCACTGAGTGCCAGATATCCTTCAGGATATCCACAGTGCCACATATCCTTCAGGACTGTGCTCTGGTGTTCTGCTCTGATGTCTTGCCACAGAACTGTTCAGGATAAGAATATTTTCTGATCATCTGTCAGCCATTATTTTGCTTGGCTTCCCCTCATGCTTCCTCTTGTGTCAATTTCTTTGTTGTTTTGCAAGTTTAGCAAACAGGTAGTGAGAGGAGTGAGAGGAGCTGGCCAGTGTTCACAAACACAGGGTGAGCCACTGTTGTAGCTGATTTTTCATGTGGTGCTGTGGAAGAGATCTAACTCCAAACAAGTGGTGAGGTCTGCAAGCATCAGTACTGGACAATGTTTGCTCAAATCTCAGGAACATAGCCATAAAAATACTGCACTGCATGCAGGGAAATTAGTCTTCCAGAAGGGAGCTGACCCTGTACTCTCTGCTGGAATAGGAGGTTTTGGTTTCTGGAGTTTGTTACATCAGAATGAGCTCAGGAATCATCATGACAATCATCACAAGTGTAGATGTCTCTGTAATGCCTCTCCTCACCCCCCACCACAAAGCAGTGATTTTCATAAGCTTCTGGCAGAAAAATGGGATTGTTCTTGCTTGTGTTAGAGGGAGTTTCACCTCTGCCCACTGCAGGGCAAAACAGCTGGCCAGGATTGCTCAGGCCTTACAGAAACCTGGGGAGGCAGCCCTGCCTGTGGGTCATCATGGGAGTGCTTCCCTTTGTCCTTCAGGGCAGTCTCTGAGGGTCAGCTGGTGTCCTGGCCCTTTATTCCTACATGAAACTTCCTGCAAGTGTGTTATGGGAATATAGAATTGGGCTGAAACTGCAGAGAAGCAGGAAAAATACAGAAGTAAACCAGATTTCCTGTTTGGGGGAGAGAGAAATGTGTGACACAATGCAGTTGGATGAATGTCCAAGGAATATTAGTCAGAGGTAATAATTTTCTTTTTTCTGTCTTTGTATTCACACTGCTGCTCTCCTCTACATAATAATGTTGAATGCTTTTTTTATCACAATGTTTTGCATTCTTATCTAAAAGAGTGATTACAAGCACCTTCATTAACTAGAGAAGTTGTATATTTTGTTGGAATGTTAAACCAAAGCATTTGTTTATTTTCATAGATGGTAACCAAGTCACAGATTGATTTTCCTAACCTGTTACACTGAAATGCTGCACATTTTTTCAGTGGCCTGTTTCCTCTTCATGCCTTAGGCTCTCCCTCTTGTCTTCATGAATCGTTACGCGTTGAAGAACTCATTAATGCAGCTTGTGGTCAGAAAACTGCTGCCTGCTCCTCTGCTTGGTGAGTGGGAACAAACTGTGCACCATTTTCCTGTCTGACTGTAGAGTTTTCTTGCTTTTGCACAGGTGTGGTCTCTGTTTCTTCTCTGACTGCCTTTGCTGGTCCCCTCCTTTCTGTGGGAGACAACTCTCACTGTGCAGCATCCCCGACCTCACTGGATTCTTACTGGTTTTAGTTTCAGAGCTGCAGAGCACTCCTGTGAGCTTTGTACACATACCTGAAAGCACCTGAACACATCAGGAGGGCAGCAGCAGTGGCACTGACGTGACCTGGTGTGGCACATGTGTGACACCAGAGTGCAACATCGCTCTGGGAGTGCAGAAAGGGAGACTTGTTCCAGCAGGGTGTTATTAATCCTACAAGGAAAGAGCTGTTCATTACTGCAACAGCTCTGCTGCCAGGGTGAAGTTGCACCAGGACAAGTTTAACTATTTAATGTCATTAATTATGTTTCTATTGCCATAATAGAAATTTTTTGCCTTTCTTAGGGAAAAATTGATACAATTAAAATGCATCATCTCCTCTGTTTCAAGTTATGTGAGATGCCTACTCAGATCTTTCTGAAGTACATTAGAGGTTTCTGGCTTGTTTCCTTGGAGCAGGTGTTAAATGTGCTTCCATTTTCTTAAATGTAGAGAAAAGCCTGAAGGTAATTGATTAGTGTTAGTCCAGCCATTTGCAAAGTGTCCTCTGGTACACTAATGTCTTTATGGAATAGCTCTACCAAAAACTAATAAAAAGAGCAAACTCTTCTTTCAAGCAAGGTCAGATTGACAGTCTGTGCCCTTCCTTTCAATGCAGGATGCAACCTTTTCTGAAATGCTGTTTGTTCCTTTCAGGATTTTGTCTTCTGTGCTGGATTTTATGCTGAGCAGGACAAAACCTAACCACAACAGAAATCCCTCCACTTTCTCTTAAGACAAAGCACTCGTGGTTTGAGCTGGATGGAAATGATTTTAAAGCTCTGAATCCATAATGACAAAGCATCTTTTAGGTCTGAAGCCTTGCAGTCTCTCTCAAGCTTCTGAAACAGAGATTCAGATCCCGAGTAGATTTTCATGGGGCAGTATTTTTTTAAGCTGTCATGTTATTCAGATGTGAAGTGTTGAACTGGAAATGTAAAATGCACATCATTATGAATGTTACTATGAGGCAGTCCTTTGGGATCTATTAAAGCAAAGTGCCCTTTACCCCTGCAGGTCTGACAAGTGCATTTACCGTGGCGATGGTGAGAAGCCCAGAATTTGATAATGGGATAGAAGTGATGGACAGGAATGGCAAGGTTATAGGAGTGTCTAAGAAGGCTGGTGAGAAGGTAGGTGAGGGGGTGGAGAACTTTTTTGACTTGCCTTTCATTCCCTGCTAAGAGCAGAATGTGATGCTGAGACTAGATAGGGTTGGATATATTGAATAAGGAATTCCACATCAGGTGCTGAATCTTTGGGCAGGCTTGGATTAGGTCTCTGGAACCAGGTTCCACAACTTCAGTGTCACCAAGGGTTGGCTGCCTCCCCACACCAGTATACTAAGGACCAGAGACACTGGCACAGACATTTCTGTTTGCTCTGGTCACCTCCAGAAGGAGATAAGACTCTTGGATCTTTTGAAGGGACACCTCAGAGAAAAGCCCTGTATTGTGGAAAGAACTGCATGAGCATAAGGATTTGGGTACAGCTGGAGAGAGAACTTAAGATTTAACACAGGCTAGTTGGGATGTCCAGAAGGTATAACCAATTGTATGAAGTTCAGCACAACTTTCAAAAGCCAGTCTTAGCAAAATTATTATCATGGCAGGAGATCTCATCAGTAGTTTCACCTTATTTTAAAGGAATTTCTCAGTCATAAGCAGAGTATTTGTCTCTGAGTTTCCATTTAAGAAAGAATTCCTGTAATAATTGTTGTTATCCCTCATTAACCTGTTGCTTTCAAGTCCAGAGTGTAAGACAAAAAAGCAGTCAGGGCAGCAGGCAGTGCTTGAAGCTGCCCAGAACATTCTTTTGACACCACTTGTTTTGCTCTCTCCCTGAAGGCTGTTATGGAAACAGCATTGTCCAGAGCAGTCTTGTTTGGGACAACATTCTTCCTGCCAGAAGTGCTGATGTACTGTCTGCAGAGGTGAGAGGCACTGCAGGGGCTGGGGTGCCTGGGCAGTGGGACTCTGCTTTTCAGTCTGGCTGTCACCATTTGCCAGGTTTTCCCTTGGGTTTGCAGTATTGCTTGCCTTGGTGGAAGTGATGATGTGGGAAGTTGCTGTTCAGCTGCTGTGATTCTTTGAGATCATTAAGTGAATCTGGTTATGTCTAACCCATGCTCCAGGGTTTGTAGGAATGAGGTTTTCCTCTCTGCTTCCATGCAGGAAACATGTTTGTGCTCTCCTGACAGGCTTTAATAACACAAACAAACATGTTTGTGCTCTCCTGACAGGCTGTTTTTCCAGCACCTACCCACCTCCAGTTCCCTAATTTAAGATTTGAGTTTCAATGTCTGTATCAAGGTTGTTTACAGCACTTAGCTTAGGTTTGTATTTCTGAAGAGGTAATTTGGCACTTGAATTTGCAATTAAAGCTGGATCCCAACTTCCTAATAGTTTTCCACCTGTTGTAAAACATGTTCTTGCTTTTCAACATTTTAAATCCCTGTATCCTAAGAAGAATACATTGTATGCTTTATGAGAGGGTTCTTAGCCTGCCCTGAGCTTTTTGTCATGTAAATAATACAGGTGGGGATCGTCTCTGTCAGGTAATTTGGTATTGCCTAAATTGATTCCCTATCAGCTTAAGGGACTCCTGTTACCAGAAGACAAATGCAGATGTAAAATAAAATTTTATATCTATATGTCAAGTAAAAAATTTTTGCACAAGGTAAAATAGGGCTGCCCACAGGAACAGAACGTGTAAGGAAAGAAGGTAATGCAAGAAAAATCTTAATGAAGGAACTGAGCCACTTTAAAGCACGAATGTACTTTCTCTCCTTTTGTCACTTTGTTCTTGCTGCTTTTTTTCTTAATCTTGACAGTCTGAGCTTGGAAAATGCTGCAGACAAGCACAAAACAAAGGGAAAGCACAGGAAGTTAAGAGTAAGACCATAGGAAATTCAATAAGGAAACATGTTTAGGAACCATAAGCCTAGATTATTACTACTTTCAGTAAAATAATAGCTAATGCTTTTTGTGTCACTGTCAGATTAGTTTTCAATACACTGACATACTTTTTTCAATGTCTTGGACAGAGGAAGATTTGTTAAAAATCCTCGTGCTTTGGGTCCTGTGAGGATGTTTGTGATTATGTCAGTCCTAGCAGGGATGCTGCCAGTCTCCTTTAGTATGTTCCCACAGTGTGGGGAGGTAAGTCCTTTCACAGGAATTGATTTAAGATTATTGTGACATTAAATCAGCCTTTCAGAACTATGGCCAGCACTCTGAAGGCCACATATTAAAAAAATCAACAGGATTAATGTGGTACATCTTAAATGGGGCAGCAGAGAGGCTGCTTGTGAAGGCCCGTGCACCAGGCAGAGGCTCACAGGACTTTTAAGGTCTGAGCTCCATTGTGTGTTATTTATATTTACACTTTTCAATGTAGATTTATCAGGCTTTCACAACAGTCTGAAGCAAGCAAGGTCAGGAGAACTAACTCTTGCAATTTTCAGTTGTTTCTTTTATTTGTCTAAACTTTCTGGCATTTTAGTTTTTTGGGTTTTTTTAATATTTCTTCATCTCTTACTACAACAAAGCAAACTGAACATAAATGAGGGGACTTTTGAGGAATTATGTACTGAGATTAGGGCTGGTTGATGCCCTTTGGGCTTCCCAATGGCTCATCCCACAGCAGAAGTTCTCCTATGTGTCACCCAAATATATTTACAGCTGGATTTGGTGATATCTCTTCACACCTAAATGATTCTGTGATTCTATAGTGAACAGGGGTAATGTCACTATTTTAAAAAAATAAGTATTTTTTCCAGTATGTGTGCACATGTAGAAAATGCTGGAGGAGAAAAAAAGCCCCAAAACAACAGCGAAAACTCCCTCAAATCCCCAAATAAACAAAGAGCAAGTCCCAAATCCTGAATGCAGTACTTGAATTTGTGCAAAGTGCAATGGAGTAACAAGGACTTAACCTCCACTTTCCAGGCCATGGTGGTGCTGATTCCCTTTTCTCCTACATTGCAGATAAAGCGAGCAGACCTTGAACCAGAAATTCTGTCATCTACAGAAGAAACAGAGTTCTTCTACAACAGGGGCATTTAGAGCCTGGCTTTTATACAGAAGTGTGTGCTCTGATCCAAGTGAATCCTGAATGCACCACTGGCATTTGTGACTGAATTGTGATTCTGTGTGGCAAAGGTGCCAGATCTGGTGTACGATGGTGAACTTGGCAATGTGGCTTTGCCAGCCCAGCCTGGAGGCACATAAACACACCTCAGCTGATGCTGAGAATTGCTAGAAAAGCACTGTAACTCAGCCTTTGTCACAAGCTATGTTCTGTGCTTCCCCAGATGATTGATTTCTTAATTATATGACTGCTGAGTACTTAAGTTTGTTCTGCTGCTTCAACTTTTGGTGTGCTTCTTTCCAGGAACCCAGCTGGTGAAGGCTTTGACATCAGTACTCCTGTGGGTAAAGTCCAGCTGGTTCTTCTCAGAACACTTTCATGTTTTCAGTGATCTAACAATGCTCCTTTTGAGGATGAGATGTGAGTGAGGCAGCCCTTGAAGTGATATTAGACAAAGCAACCCTGATGGCAATAGAATATTGGTTTAATTTAGTTGTTTAAAAAGTGTTCAGGAAATGGGTGACAAACTTGACTACCAGTTAATTCCTGTTTTTCTAAACGTCCTTGAAGGAGTTGTGAAGCTTGATGGCCCTTGAGCTTTAGAACTTGGTTTTTACACTGAAGCCATGAGGAGATCCCATGTCTTTCTGACCTTGTGGTGGACAGTGAGGAATTCCACTTTTGCAGGTTGGCTGTATTTATCCAAAGAAAGAAAGCTCTTTTGATATGTGCCATCATTTTTGTATGTGGATCAGCAACGTAATACATTTTGCTGATCCTATGAAATTATCCTCAGCTGTCTGTGAAGAAAGAGCTTACAGGATACTCTAATTGTGACAACATCTTCAGTGATTTTTGAGCTACCTCTACTACAACTCCTGCCTATAGTTATGTGAGGTGCTGCTAAGGCTGTGTGACAAGGATGGAAATGCACTAAATAGTACAAAATTATTTATGTGAAGGTGATTATCACAAGTGCAGCCTTCAAAGTGTGCCATAATTTAACTTAGGGCACAATGCACAGGTCACTGCTCTGCTGTTGCTGGAGGATTGGATTTCTTTTCACAGTGTGAGGAAAACAATGGTTGCCCAATCCAATCCATCCTACAGGAAGAGAGCAGCATAGAGCAAAGCAAGGAAAAATAGCAGGCCTGGGCTTTTGCAAGAAGAGATTCTTGCTGTGCTTTTGGCACTGAACAAAAGCAGGAAGCTGGGGGTTGAGTTTAATTTCTTATTTGAATTCTGCCTTTTTTGAGCCTTCCTCTACCAACTTACTGGAGGGGAAGGTCAGACAAGGGAAGAGGAGAGAGGAGCAGCAGCACATCCTAAGGACCTGGAAGTGGAGGGGAACATGCTGTAAAGCTGTTCCAGGAAGACCATATGGATACTGTCTGTAATTGGCAGAGCTTGCACTACTCCACTGGAGAATTGTGGTGAATTTTTAAACGTAAAGGATTGTTTACACCTACTGAACTCTGCTGGCTCACTCAGCCTCTGGGGGTGATGTCCTTCAGTATGTGGTAAAATCTCATCAGGGTCAAGAAGATAATTGTGTTGTGTCAGACCAAAGGGTTTGCTGAACCAAATGTCACCTGCTCATGGCAGGAGGTTAGAACTAGATGATCTTTAGGGTCACTTCCAGCCCAAACCATTCCATGATTCTAACACAGGGTCAGGTGGAACAGGCTTAAGCCTCAGCCTGCCTCTCTGGGTGAAGTGTTTGTCTCCTTGCAAAGCTTTAATAGCAGAGGTACAGATAACACCCTGCAGTTAAATTATCTAAACGATGTTTCTGTATTCCTATTTCAGTCACATACCAAAGGCAAATGCAGGAGGGGTCTGATTCCACTCTCAGTAAACAGTAACTGGCACTACAGTGAAGACCTGCACCTCTCCCCACTCCTGTTTTAAACATAATTTAAGAATGGCTAAAGTAAATGCTAATTACATGAACCACAGTGGGAACAAGCAAAAACCCCAAAACCTAAGAGTAGAGTAAAGCCAACAAATAGAAGAGAATATATTGGTGAACTTTGGATTGTCATGGTAACTAGACAAGCTATAAATTCACTGGCAGCACACTTGGATGTTTTAAGCAAATTGATGTCATTACAACTCCATGAGTAAGGCTTCTGGAATAGGTCTGGTAATGGAGTCTGTTATTACAGCTGCCCCTTCTCAAACTCCACCAGCTCCTTACTGAATACTTGAGCTGAAATTTGCCATATTAAACCCAGCTCACTTAGAGTTATTAAATACCCCTTTCCCTCATTCTCATAAATGTTCCTATTGCCCTAACCAGAATTTTCGAGAAGAGGAGGGCAGGTGCCTGCCATTTAAATTGTCAGTCTGGCTGACTCAGCTGCTTCCCAAATCAGGGCAGGGAAATGACATTGCTAAAAGGGCCCTGGCATCCTTGCCTTGAACCAGTCCCTGAGGTGAGAACTGCCAGGAGCAGACACCTGGTAATCCAGAGATACAAGACTGGGACAAGCAGCAAAGCAGCATGTTTGAGGGACCTGGGAAGAGGAAACCTTCCCCTTTGTAATGTGGAATAAATTAACAACACACCAGCCCAAGGCAGGTCTGAATCCTGCCTTAGCTGGCCCTGGTGTTAAGTGACAGTGCATTAGTGGTGGAACCAGTTTAAGTTGTGGTGAATAACAGATGGAAGCTTTCAGCTTCAAGGAAAACAGAAATCTTAGTACAGCACAAGATGCTGTGCCTCACCCACTCAGCTTGTCATCTTGAAATGTAGGAAAATCCAGTGAGGCTTTCAGGCTCCTTTAATGTAGCTTAAAAAAATCAGCCACTCCCATGTTAAGAAATACTGAGATCAAAGCCTTTCTCAGCTGGAGCTGTGTCCCTGCTTTTCCCCCAGGCCTGTAACCCAGCCATGCTGCTTTTCCCTTTTCCCCACATGCTGAGGGTGGAGGAAGGCAGGCAGGTAGGCAGGAAGGAAGGCAGGTTTTAATTTTCTCTTAAATCAGGGAGTCCTGCACTGCAGCTCCTTCCCCGTCAGACAGCAAACACCACGTGCTGCTCCGTGGCACTCAGCAAGGAGCTGCTGCCCAGCTTTGGAGTCTCCTATCCCACATCACTCAGCAGCTCCAAGGAATGATTTCACCTGACCAGAGATGCTCTGACTCAGACTGCAGCCAGCTGCCTAGGGAAGGATGTAAGGCACTATGAGGCAGCTGGGAACTCCCTGCACTGAGCTTTATGGCTTGTTTTTAATCAAGAAATGGAGCTGCTTCAACTGACATCTCACACCACACAAGGAACTAACCCTCTGTAGCCATTTCAGGAGCAGTCAGAGGCTGAAGGCAGAAGCAGCCAGGATGTTTAAGATGGATTCTGTAACATGTCCCATGTCAAGTTTTTCCAGGTTGAACAGCATTACACTGCTCTCCATTGAACATTCCCCCTCCACACATTTGCCTGCAGGGAAACAGGGCAGGGCAGCTCCTACCAGGAACTAAAACCCTAGGGATGAAAGCCGTAAAGCAAGTAACCCAATTTACTCAGCAAAATCTCAGCTGCAGGGACTGAGTGTTTATCCTGCTTCCCTTTCCAGGCCTCTGCCCTGCTCACTCCTTTACCTTCCAATTTCTGCTAACATAGTGGAGATGTTATGGTGCAGGAGCCATTCACCATTTTGTATTTCTCCAAGAACAGAAAGGTAAAAAGATGAAAAGGTATGAATAAAAATTCCATTTGAAATGGCCTTTGCCTCTAGGAGGAAGAAAGGATGTCATCTGACTGCAAAAGAGCAACTGCACCCACAGTCTGCTTGTGTGCATCCTGGGGAAAGGGAAGCAAGAAATAAGTAGAAATATTTTCCTGTCCTGACCTTGCAAATTTTTCTATTTTATTTTAAACATTTTTGAAAAAAAACAGTGTCAAAAGGCAATAAGAAAATGCAAGAACATTAAGACAATCCTTTGAACTCACTGAAGCTGAGAGAGGCCAATGAATGTTGTATAGTGCTGATGATAAAATCAGCAATGACAGAAGTGTTTGAACATTTCCAACCTAAAGCCCAAACCATAGCTCAATCCCAGTATTGCAAAATTAAGAGCTAAGGCCTGTGGCTCCGTGGTCACAACTATTCAAAAATAAATTTACATAAACGAAAGGGCAGACTGTTTAGGAATTTTTTAATAGGCATAAGCATGCTATGAGTCCAGTTCCTTAAGTGCAAAATCGTATTTCATCTGTGTTGCACAAACGGCAGGAGATCTAATACAACACTGAGATTTTCAACTGAAACATTTCCAGAACAGAAATCAAAACAGGCATTCAAGGTTTAGTTTGCAATTGAGCTCCTCTGCTTTGTGTGGTTGTCTCTAGATATGCCTTAAGGCAATTTGTTAATAAGAAAAAAATGGGAATTTCTTCTCAGTTACACTGTCGTGTTAAGACAGCTGGCTGAAGCAGGTTCAGATTTTCCTTGGTGAAAGAATTCCATTTCAGTGGACTTTAAAGTAGGTCCTGAATAGAATTTTCAGCATAGTTTTGCAGTTCTTCTAATCTGACTGTTTTATAGGCCCCAAAACAGCAATATTAAAGAAGCAGCAATATTAAAGAACCATTAACAAAAACCATGAATGGGCAAATGGGGAAAAAAGCTGTAGAGCACTTACAGGTAAACAAAGGCAGTTGCAGTATTTTTCTCAGAAGTTAAAATTACATGCTACTGTGTTCAGAATTTAAACTTCAGACTAAGTGTTTAAAGCAGAATTTTACACCCCTGAAAATAGGGGACTGCTCTGAAACACTTTCATTTCCTGACTGTAATAACCACTCATTGTATACACAGATGCCACATTCCTTAATCACATTCTAAAATAGATTTCCTTAAGGTATCATACATAGCAGAAGGACAATTCTTTCTCCAATCAATATTGCTTGCACATAATTATTGATGAGCTCTACCAGTTTCAGAATAGCAAACATCCAATTATTTAATAATATAAATATTGGTTACTAAAGTTTTTATCATAAGTATAAAATCTCTATGTAAAACCACATGCTACAGCCTATCTGTACAAAGGCCAGGAAAAATGGTTATTTTTTTCTTGTAACAAAGTGCTACTGCAGAATTGATTGATTTGTTGTGGACATTTCTGAACAAATACAGATTGTTTGGCTCAGAGCATTTCCTTACAGACTCTAAATTCTTCTCAGAAGATTGTGAAGCAGTTTCAGGCTGCTCAGTAAAAAAAAAAATTAAAAAACCACCCAAGTTATGGCTGTGCAACTAAACAAGTAGGCAAATTTTAATTTTCTCTTAAATCTTTCCCAGTTTCAGTATGACTTGAGAAGGTTCCATCTAGATTTCATTTACACAGAGCACCATCAGACAGTACCTGTGTTCCAGCTCCAGTCATTCAAGAAGCTGCTGCTCTTCCTGTGGCACCTGGCCATTTCAGCTTTCCTGGTGCATAAGGCTTTGACTCATCTGAATTTCTGTCATGTAGATCAGGAATGAATGGCCAGGTCTCTTCTCAGCTGAGAGCCCCAACAGCTTCTCCAATGACTCCAGCTGTAAGGCAGCACCTGTCCATGACCCCCAGGAAGCCCCACTCCAAGCACAGTAATCCTGTATCTTATCCCTCCACCAGAGGCATGGGATGGAGTGAAACAGGGAAAACCTCTAAGGCAAGAGGCCCAAAAAAGGTGCTCAACTCACACCTGAGCTTCAAAATATCCCTTCCTTTTCATACTAAGGCTACCCATCAGATTTTCCAAGACATCCTTTATTCACACCTAGACACTTTCAAGTTGAAAGAGAGAACTTGTCCATTTATTTGGGATTTCCAGGTACCAGGCAGTCCAGAGCAAGAGCAGCATCTGACACCAGGCTGGCATCCCTGGAAGCCCAGAAGGAGCACTCAGAGCAGCTGCATGTTCAGGGTGTCCTGTGCAGAGATCAGCACATCCCAGCTGTGCTGCAGCTGTAATCCAGAGCCCAGGCAGACAAGTCCAGCCTCTGGAATGTGCAGGACAAACAGCCACTACACTGATGGAGCCTGCACACACTGGCCTGTGCTACTTGTATATCCACTCACTCTGTGGGGTGAAATACAGGAGCCATAGGTACACAGTTAGAGTTGGGGGAGATAATGACACCAGGAATGCTCCCAAATATGTCTCCATATGTTCCCAGTCAAGCTCCAATATTCTGCATTACATCAGTAACTAGGACATTGACTCATACCTTTAGTTTTTCATAAAAAATACCAGGTATACCTATCTGGATGGCAGAGACAGCTTTTTCAGAATTGGTCCGTAACACCGCAGTGCATCAAAATCAGATTTTGAGCATTTGTTCAGCAGCTGCTAAATGAAAAAGGAAGTTTTCTGTGGCTGGTGGAAATCGCTTTTGTTTCAGGGCCTCAGCATTAAGGGTTGGTTTTTCACTGCCATCAGAAACTTCAGTAAGTGAGGCTAAAGTAGCCAAGATTTCTTTTGTCTTCAGAGAAATGTCCTTAAGGAACAGAAAAACAAGCAACCATGAATATAGTGTTAGGTTTTAAAAGGTTTTCACATACACTTACAATAAAAAACAATCAATACAGAACAAAAAAAGGAAGCAATGGTAAATAAATAGCTCATTTACAACCAAGACCCCACTTGTAACAGTTCTTCAGCCTGCTCTTGTGCCATTTTGGATAAAGGAAGCACAACCACTCCTCTCCTGACCTTACTGAGCTCTGTGACTTAGTCACTCAGTTGTGAAATGTCTAATATTACATGGGGGAGGGAGTGATAAAATGCCATCATCATAAAAATCAGGTTTTATAGCTAAGAAGCCATATTTAGCAGGACCTTTTCAAGGTACTGCCAATACTATTGACAAAGCATTGAGCAAAATCCATGCCTTGTGGAATAAAACTGGGAAACCAGTCTTACAATCAATAGAATTTCTGAACTTTCTTCAGCAATGCAATTACACAAGAGATAATATAAACTAAGTAAGTTATCCTTAAAAACCTGCATGATAAATAAAAATGCTCATTTGTAAAAAGGCAGAAGGTAGAAGAGACTACTATCTCAGTGCCACTCTTCCTCCTACTCCCTCCTTCTGCCAAGATTCAGCAATAGAAGTTAATTAGATTTAAAAATAAAATATTAACCTTAATGACTTGGCTGTCTGATTTATCTGGATCTTCTGCAGACTGAACAATTAGTTGTCCAATTTCTTTGTGAAGTTTTCCCATTGTCATTGCCTCTGTGTAAGGAAAAAACCAAAACACATAAAATTATAAAAATACACAGAAAATCACCTTTTTTGTGATACCTAGAAATGCATATGAGTAACACACCAAACTGAGGAATCTTTTCATGACTGCCATTTGAAATCTGTTGATAAAGGCAATAACCTTGTATCAACAGCCAGTACCTCTGAAGTGGCCCAAAGCAGTGATAAGGAGCAGCAAGATGATAAGCAACATACAAGGTTTTCTTTCAAATAACCCCCAGTCTTCAAGTATTTAGTGCCATGTTTTTCTAAAAACTCATGTAATATATCTCTCCATTCAGCTAAAAGTCTCTTCCATGTCTAACATGGATGTTATGAAATCTCAATTGTGCATTTGTTGGAAAACAAAGCACATCTTTGTACAAATTCCAACTTTAACCGGTCTTCCAGGGTGGCAATAAAATGAAGACAGAAATTTACACACTGACTTTTCAAAACCTGGATGGAAGAAGGATCAAGATTGTTTGATCTACAGCAAGGTTGAGCAATTACTGTCAACTCTGGAGTAAACTGCCTCTAAATCCAAGATATAAAGAGGAACCAACCTTTTACTACAGGCGAAACTGTAATCTCACTGTCTGCCAAATTCACATAGACATCATAGAGGTCTGATCTACTGCTCACTTCAGAGTCTGTAAATCCAGCAATGTAACCTAGAGCACAGAATTGAGCAAGATTAGGATCTTCAGAAATAAAATCAAAAATGACAGTCCTAAAGTCTGTTCTAAGAGCATCTGACACAATATCCAATGGACCCAAGAGGTTGCTCTCTTGATATTATCAGTCATTCCACAAGTGCTCAGCAGATGCTTCATTTCCAAGGAGCTTAAAAATCAACTTCTAAAACTGCCTTGAGCATGGATTAACTGCTAACACTACAGCAATATCACCAAGTAACCAATTTGACATTTTAAACTCTCTTCCTCCCTTCCTACTAAAATTACTCATTTGTAACTTTCTCATTACATTCTCAAAATCTCCACTTTGGAGCTTCTTATCACAAAGTCAGTATAAGACTGGAACAGAGGAATGAACCCAGCAGATTTGCTTATTTATAGCACGTCAGATGAGCAA
The DNA here is from genome assembly GCF_000277835.1 of Geospiza fortis. Lineage (NCBI taxonomy): Eukaryota > Metazoa > Chordata > Aves > Passeriformes > Thraupidae > Geospiza > Geospiza fortis. The sequence goes on from NW_005054451.1 coordinate 741,323, forward strand.
ACTTGGAGCAGTTTTTCTCCATGGAAGGTGCTTAGTGAGCTGTAGCAATGTTGAAGATGAGTAGTCTCCTTGCTCATATTCTGTATAAAGAAGCTTCTTAATGGCCACATGATGTGTCACAGGAACCTCTGCATAAAGCTTGGGCCTGTTCCTGGATTATGCATTAAGCACTGTGCACACACAGCACCGTGCCACACAGACCAAACTCCTACAGGTAAAGTTCACCTGTGATTAGGAGCCTGAGACTTCACTGACATCAAAACAGAAGTCTGGGACTTCAGAGTTAGGAATTAAAAAACCCCAACATTCCCTTACTAGTGATGTGTAGAAGCTGGGAAGAAAATGTTGCTTATCTAAGTGAGCTGGTTCTGTACAACAAGACTTTTAATCCCTCCAATCAAAGCATCAAACAAGTCTCAAGGCTGCTTTGCATCTGTGATTAGGGATAGACTGATGTGGATCCACCCAAAGCCACCAGATTAACTGATTATCTTCCCACATACTTGTTTAGCTGATTTGCCTTTTCCAAAGAAAATTCTGTTTAACTTTGATAAACAGCATTAATAGCAAAATATCCTTTTTTTCCCCTCCAAAGTTCCCTGGTGCAAAACTTTGCAGCAACAGAAGCTGACATTGAATTTTCCTGGTATTTTTGATTAAGAAATCATCTCTACCTGTGCAGGCTTTTAAGGCTTCCAGTTCCTCCTCATTTAGATGCACATATGAATGAAGAATTGACCAGTCTTGTCGATGCCACACTAAAGCAGGCAAAGTCCTAGGGAGATCAGGGTGCAACTTGAGACACAGTACATTTTTACTTACACTAACTAAAGCTTCACTGTAAAAACTGAATGCCATGAAAAAGAACAATAAGCACTAGATCCTATTTAGGGGTGTGTGTATGTATTTATTTATTTATTTATATATGAATTGTAGAAATTTCTACTTATCAATGCAAGTAGAGTTTATCACTCTACAAGTCATTCACCATTAAATTTCTCTGAGTTGAGCAACATGCAGTTAAACCTTAAGAAGGATTTAGCAGAATTTCTATGAACAGAAATGGATGGATGCAGATGGATTTTTTTTCCCTTAAAATACAGGCCTTTTTCTCAATGAAGGTTCAAAATTTGTTGGACTTCTGGGGGTGGGTGGGAAGGAAGGAACTGATAAAGTACCTGGTAAATTCCTGGATAGCTTCTATTCTAGGATGGTACACTACAATTCTCTTCTTTAACATCAGTGCAGTATATAAAATAACTGTTTCCATTCCAAACTGAGACACTATATCTAGAAAAGAGAGGAAATTACTTTATAGAAGATATTTATGCTGATATTATCACGTTCTTAAAAAAGCTTAATAATAACAGCACAGGTAACAGTGCCAGCACAGCTTACTTGAAGCATACATGAAAACAAGATTGTACTTTAGGCTGCAAGAAAGAAATCAGAGTAGAGACTGTGGCAGAGATTAACCTTTGATGGAGCCAGCAAGGTAAGCCTTCCGAGCATCAAAGTCCTTGCTGAGGAAAGATCCATTTTCTTCACTTTGGCAGATGCCCTTTGTGAGGACTGCAATGTAACTCTCCATCATTTTAACTGGACTTCCATGCTTCAGGTAGATCCTGTGTGAAAAGGAGAGAGTCTGCTATTTTAACTGCAATCAGTGCACACACATACATATATATGTAATAAAAAATTAAAAATCAGTATTACAAATAGCAATATTGTTGGCAATAATTCTTATTCTGGACACCTGACTGTGTGCAAGTCTTCCAACATGCACACAAACACATCTGTCTTTTAGAACTTACAATAACCCAGTATTTTTATTTCAGCTTTCTATTTTATGAATGAACCAGCATGGACTAAGATAGAAACACACCCCAAAGGTGTAGGGAGGTGTCCAGACAAAGGATTCTTTGTAGACTTGGAAGGTGTCTGCTTAATGAAAAAGCAACTACCACAGTAACTCCTGTTATTACATGCACTATCTTTTACCATTCTTCTGTACTCTTACTAAATAATGAAAGAAAAATATAAACATGTCCTTGATACTCAATAAAACCCCAAAATGACACAGAGGAAGCACACCCTGAGAGAACCATGCATTGTCAGCTGTCTTCCAGGAAGCACAGAGACACTGTAACCTCTTTTAAGGTTAAGATATTTCAGGAATAGCACTGAAGCTGTCAACGACCCATTTTCCATGGTAGCTATAGCACAAAGCAACAGCATATTTGAAACTCAATTATTATCATGCTTAGAAGAATTCATTCTAGATTTGAAAGGAAGTATTAGCTGGTAAGTCAGCAGAAACATGATCCACAGTGAATCTAAATCACCAAAAAAGAACACATCTCAGTTTTTCAGTACCCTGCAGAACTGGTAAGTCTGAAAGCTTTTCCAAGTCTGCATTACATATAGTAAGTCCCAAGAGCACAATAACCTCATAATTTCACCCAATTAGCTGCAAAATCGCAGGGAATACTCTTGGTATCAAGAACTGGGATTGAACTAATTTGGAAACTGAAGGAAAAGCACAATAAGAAGCAGAGAGAGAGCAAGAGAATGGGGACATGAAGGGAAGTGAGTAAACAGGAGAAGGAAATGAGAAGAGGTTTTTTGGTTGGAAGAGGGCTCTCACTTCTCCATAGGAAAAGCAAAAACCATCCCTGGGTGCTGTGCTTGGCTCAGAGGAGCTGCGAGCAGCATTTACAAAGATGTTGTGGAGGGATACAAGTCATTCACCATACACAGGGTGATCTTTAAATCCAGCGCTGACATCTTCCCAAACATTTACACTTTTTAAAAAATATACTCTCAGAAAAAATGAGTGTGAAGGTGGTGGTGGTGTGTCTGGAGAAGATACAGATTAAAACCCAATGAACATCTGACATTCACCCAACACTTTCTGTATATGACAGCTCAAATCAAGGATTTTTATAATCGGATTTCCTTTGTAGGGCTGAGTTGCCAGCAATTTTTTTGAACAAATGCAACACAGTGAACTGAACCTTTCGCTTTGGCAAGATCTAAGCATGCAGAACCTCAGGCCAGCTTTTATACAGACCTGCAGAGGATCCTGGTGAAGGCTGCATATTTCTCTGGGTTGAAGTCTTTGGCTGTCAGGACAATGGAGAAGTGGGTCACCTGCACATGACACAGGCACAGAAACACACAGAGCTCAGTTAATGACCCCACAGGAACAGCCTTGGTCACTTCACTGTCAAGGCTCCAAGCTCCTAACTGCAGGAATGGCCTGGACAGAGGACTTCTGATGTGACTCAGCTCTAGTACAGACTATCTTTTGCTTAACCTACACACAAGAGTTGCTTTCCTCTAACCACATGAGGTTATTGAAAAACAGAAAGGTATTTTCCTTCTCCATAGCAGGGAGGAAACTTCCAGAATTTGTTGCCAAAGGAGGCTGTGGAGGCAGACAGCATCAATATATTTAGAAAGAGACTGGAAAAAATACACAGACAGCAGGCCCACAAACAGAACTACTCTAACTTCCTCAATCAAATGATTGTGGGCTGGGACAGTACAAGACTAAAAGTCTGCAGACAATGACCAGGCTCACGTGTTCTCCTGAAATAGCATCTCCCACTGCACCTATTGAAGACAGCACTGTGACATTTAATTTTATTTTACTTCATGGAAAATATAAACTTTGAGTAAGGAAAGGCAAGCAACATTCTGCTGTGGGCATACAAAATTACCATGTTATCTTGCTACTTAACAACATAGCATGAAACATGAAAACTGAACAGACTTAACCAACAGTTTAATGATTTTTATATCAGGGAAAAGATAGAACATACAACTATATTTGCTGTCTTCCAGTAATAATGCAGTGGAAAAGAAAGTACCCACAAAACTCAATCCTTTGGGGAAAAATGGCAGCAGGTTCTATGGGAACAAGACTCTGGACACTATGAAACAAACTCCATAGAGAGAAAAAAATGCTGAACTTGAAATGCAAATTAACTACAAACAGCAGCATGAAATAGCATTTGTATGTTAACACGAAGAATTGGGGACTGAGTATCTCAATCATTCTGCAATTCCATGTCCTGGTGACAAATGAAATGCAGATTGGCTGGACACCTGGACAGAGCTGCATCTGTGAGCACACAACACCTCAAATCCCTTCTCATTTCCCTCCATGGGAAAACACTGCTTAACCCACAGAGAACTCTGCAGAAGCCCTCCCTGCATTCCACTGAAAAACCCCACCAATCCGTACCTTCTTCAAGGCTGGAGAATCTTGAACTTCTACCGTTGTGATGTAGAACCAAGACCTTTTATACTGGCCGAACACAAACGTATGGAGCAGTTTGTTTTCATCTGTAAGGCAGCACTTTCGCAGCAGCAGAGTCCTCAGTTCCGCTGTTACGGACGGATAACACCAAACCCACAAAGCATCTCCGTTGGTGTCTTTTTCTATGGTGGAAAGATGTTCACTGTGAGAATGCCAAACAGCAGCAAGGAAGTGAATTGATGGGTTAATCAGGTTTGTTTCCTGGAATCAGATTAAAATTCCACCTTACCCTGACCCTAGACATCCAGTTCTGACATTACGGTTTAAGCCTTAAGGCAGGAATTCTGACACGGGTTTTATTTTTTTTAATGTTAGTCTTGACCTGCTTCACGAGGTCCAAGAAGCATCAAGTTTGAATGTACATTCAACATGAGCACGGTATTGAGGAACAAGCACCCCGACCAGCTCATTTATGATTTTCCCTGTTTCTGATTTCGCAACAGCAACCTCGGAAGCCGCGAATTTCAGACACTTCGGCCGAGTTGTGCACGGCTGAACCCCGCAACAGGCAGAGCCGGCACCCCC
>NW_005054451.1:746314-748166 GCF_000277835.1 Geospiza fortis
TCCTCCTCAGGGACCCGCCCGCCCGTTCTCCGGCGCGAACCGGGGAAAAAAGAATGGGTCTGGGAAAAAAGGGCGTTTTTTGTTGTTTACGTCACAGAATCCCTAGGTGGTTCAGGCTGGAAGGGACCATGGAGCTCAGCCGGTGCCACCGCCGTGCTGAAGCAGGTCCCCAGAGCACGGCACTCGGGAGCGCGTCCAGCCGGCTTCTGGACGCCTCCAGGGAGGGAGACTCCAAACCTTCCGTGGGCAGTGTCTCGGTGTGTGATCACTGCATAATACAGATGGAATTCCGTGTGTTTCTGCCTGCTGCCTCTTGTCCTACTGCTGGACACCACCTGGTCCATCTAACACCTCCCTTCAGATAGTGACAGACATGGATGAGACCCCTGTCTCTTCTCCAGGCTGAACAGACCCAGCTCCCTCAGCCTTTCCCCAAAAGGGAAGAGCTCCAGTGCCATCATCATCTCTGCAGCCCTCTGTAAGCCATGGGGCACAGTTCATGTGAAATGTTACACAAAAGGAGGGTGGCCCTGCTGGCAACCACCTCCTGGAGTCACGGCCAGGAGCTGTACCCTTAGTAACCCAAACCATCCCTGTGTTTCTACACAGCATGGATAAAGGCTGGCTCCTGCCCAAGTGGGGACTGAGTGGCGTGAGGAACAGTCATGGAAGCTGAACAACTATTCCTGAGTAACTCCGTGCACCAGCAAGTTTATTGAGAATGTAAATCTCATTTGCAAGAACGTGATCTCATTTGCAAGTTTGGATGAACAGTGGCACCTGAACATTAGACTCCATGACTTTAAGGGTCTTTTTCAACCTAAATGTTTCTAGGAATACCATGATATTGATTAGGAGAAGAAACTTCTGAAATACCTGATGTAACCAGAGGAGCATCAGAAGCTGCTAAAAAATGTGTGAATTTCTGGGAGAGGCCAGGCCTGTCCCAACCTGGCTAGGGAACACACTAAATGGCAGCTTGCCATAGGATTTTCATGAAGTCATCAAGTAAACACATTAGTAGGAAGACACAAGACAGATGATACAAAATTGTCATGAGGGCTTTTAGAGATCCAAAAACGTGGAGTGGGCTGCCCAGCAGCAAGCCCTGCAATAAATACAGGCAGAACACCTGCAGTCCCCGTGAGAGCACAGCTGCCCCCATGAGAAGGCTGCAGGGACAGCCACTGGCTCCGGTGACGTGGGCACAGCTGCCATCCTGACCTCAAGTAGTCACCCGGCAGACTTTTTAATTAATTTTATGAACACAAGAAAAGCACTTGTTCAGCGCTATAAATACCTTAGTGATGACTGTATTTAATGCATACTGTACTAAAACACACGTCTGTCATGGTTTAGGAACAGAATTCCCCAATTTAGTGTTCCCATTGAAATACCCCAGACCACGCACCACTCGCTCACGTCCCCCCCACCTCCCCGTGTGATAGGATGGAGAACAAAAAGGGAAAGATCGCAGGTTGGACTAAGAACAATTTACTAGAGGCAGATAAAGAATAGGAAAACGTACAGTAAGAACAATGCTAATAACAGAGTGTGCGAGACAGGCGAACCAGTCACGCAGAACCCAGCGCCACCCGACCGCCGCCCTGGCAAACCCCCTGTGTCCCCCGGTATCGTTTAAGGCTCATCCGGGCAGAGGGCTTTGTGGAGTTCGCCCCGCGCTCCCCTCACGGGCCCGATCTGCCCATGACCCCATCTCACGATCCCTTCAGGGTCCTGGTCCCAATCACCCTCCCGCTTTTTCCTCGATTTCCCCACGATCCCCTCCCGGTCCCGATCCCAATGCCCCGTGGCTCCGGTCCCTGTCCCGGTGCCGGTCCGGCCGGGCGGC
>NW_005054451.1:748657-775673 GCF_000277835.1 Geospiza fortis
CGGGGCTGGCCCGGCCTCAGCCCGCCGGCCTGGGCATGAGCGGGCCGGAGCGCGCTGCCCTGCCGGGGTGAGCGCACACCCGGGCCGATCCCGGGCCCTTGTGGGCTCCGTGTGTTGTATCCCGTCCTTCGCGTGACTCCGGTGAGAACGCAAATGGTAAAACTCCCTCAGTGCTGCACGGGCTGGTAACACTGGTTTGTCCCTGGAAGACCGACCAAGGGAGACAATTCAGCCCTGTAGCCGTTGTTTGCTGACTGCCACATAAAAGCTGGACTGGTTATATTTATCAGCTGGCTCATTTCGGGCCAAACGTATGGCTTTGACGCTTCTGTTTTTTATAGTACCCTATTTTAAGCCTTTAGCAAGACCATTTAGACTGATCATTGTCACAGGGCTGATCGAAAGATGACACTTAAAGACATCCACTACTTAGAGATGATTTATGGGTCTTTAAATGACAGCAGGAGAGGCTGTGTGGTCTGGCGACTGTGCATTATTCAAGTACTTAGTATAACAAGAAAATGTGAAAGTACTGCACATCCTCAAGATTTTTAATCAAAAATTCATTGTAAAAATCTTTCCCACAAAGATAAAAAGATGAAAGATAAAATCAGCTTCAGTCAGCTTTCAGGGATGTGTTGTATCAGTCCTTTCACTGGAAAAGATGCATGTACCATAATGTATAAATTTTATTTATCTTTGCAAATTCTTGAGTTGGAGGAAGTGGTATTTGATGTGCAAGTCCACATTTCTGGAATATTGACTTTAAACTGCTCATTTATTATTGTTATTGATGCTTTCCTGGTATTTAAGTTCACATTTCTTATACTGCTACAAGTCTGCTAAGGTGTGTTGAAGTGAAGGAGTGGAGTTGAAGGGGGTGTTCTCCAGACAGATGCTGGCAATCCTGAATTTCAGTGGTCTGAATGGAAAACATGACAAGCAGTGTCAAGACTTAGAAACTGCAGGGGCTCAATCTTACCACAGCCAAGCATATTAAAGGGTGGAAGGTCGTACCTAAGGCAGATTGTGTGTTGCAGGAAGCAGTTTAATGTTAAATTGGCATTTTTAATGGGGACATTCAGTGCAGTTTCCAGACTTTCAGTGTGTGTTTTATAAGAAAGGCTCAAGTGAGCATTAGAAGCACTTCATGTTCTCAGCGACTTCAACATACAGAGGTGATGTTTGGAGATACGAAGAGCATGAAGGATTTTAAGTATATACAGATATGTAAGAAAAGTGTTTTTATAATTGATAAATGTAGGTCAAGGCCAACCCTCAGCTATTGTTAGTATTTGGCATTTCTTTGTACTCAGGGATGTAATGCAACCTTAAAGAGTGTTTTATTGTTGCAGATACTAAGCCTGCTCACTCTTGGAGATACTGTAAAGCACTTGACATCTTTGTCACCTCTTGTAGTGACATGTTTTCTCAGATTGAAAACTGAGTTTAATTCAGGATTTGGGGTTAGCAGCAGTGAGTTGATGTGTATCAGCTGGTTCTTGACCACTCAGCTTCAGTTACTACTCTGGATACCTGTTAGCATTTTAAATAGTATAAAAGAACAAAACTAGTAGAAGGTAACTCTTACAGCTACTTATGGACTCAGCTTTACAGTTTACATGTTACAGATCTGAGTTTCCATAACTTACAGTTCCTACTGCAGAGCTTGGCATTGTGTGCTGTATTTTGTTCTTCACGTTCATTTTGTGCTTTTGCTGAAGTGTCTCTTAAATTAGCCTTAATTATTTGACTTACTTGTAAGAACCTGCTTGGCCAGAGTTAATTAAAAGTTTCAAAACAACATAAATTAATTTTGTGCTTTGTCCAGTTGGTTATCGACCACTGAGCGCTGTGCTTGGAGTGCCCTGGCATTGTTGCAGGATCAAACTTGCCTTTCAAGTTTATTTTCATAAATAAAGTGTAAAGCTCAACGGTAATTGTCTCAAAAGCAGCTCTGAGATAGAAGAGCAGTGTAAATTATGGGATGGAGGGTAGCTTTATTAGAATTCCCGTGGTGAGTAAAGTACTGCTGGGTACTGCCACACCGTAACTTTGATTATCTTCAGTTGTATCATGGTGCTTTCTCTAGAAAGGAGCTTGCTCATCTTCTGCCGGCTCATTATTTACATAAACTGATCCATGAATATGAGCTGTTGTGGTCCTTAAATTAAAACCACTCTGCTGCTTTCAGTCTAAACCTTTTGCCATGTTTAACTTCACATTTGAGATTCCAAAACTTGGAAGCTGTATGACATCTGAGCCCCTGGAGCAGGCCCCTACTTTAACAATTTTTGCCATTTATTTCTTTAGGAATGGAGTGCTTTCCAAGGTACTTCATGGCAGTACTGACTCCGCCCCTCATCCTTTAAGAACAGGCATATTTCCCACTGGCTGTACTTGACCTCCCTTATCTTTTAAACCTGTTTGCTTCCCATTCTTGTGTGTTCATTTCTCCTGCTGTTCTGCAGTGCAGAGTACATTCAGAGTAGGGACTGTGTGTATGTGGGTCGCTGCTTCATTGTTTCCAGTGGGTGGTTTGCTGTGTTTTGTGAGGCAGAATGTGTGGGCTGTCAGAGGTGGGAGTTGCTGTGATGCTGAGAGCTCCTGTTAATAACAGCAGCTGCTTAGGGCTGAATAAATGGGGCACTGGTTTCAGCAGCAAGGCTGATGATCTAAAAAGTGTCTGACCCTTCAACTGAACTGCAGCTTTTGATGTAACTTCTGTAAACTGAAGTGCTAAACCACTCAGGAGTTAAAAACGACAAATGAACAGCTTTGTTGAGTGAAGTTTTTTTCCTTCCTCCCTCCCTCACCTGAGAGCAGGACTTCCAGTCACATTTGTGGTATGCTTTATACCTTGTTAAATGCCCTTGGTGGGTGCTGTACCCACAAGCCTCCTGGTGGGTATTCCTTGTCCTTGATGAAACCAGGATGGTTAAAACTGGATGTGTGCATTCATACACATTCATGTGTATGAGGTGCTCAGTCATGCCTGGATGGATGGAGAGACAAGCTCTGCTATCCTGAAATTCCCATGTAAATTTTCTGGTCAACATTTGTTTGCCAGTTATGTCATTGAACAACTGGCACTGGGTTGCCAACGTTTTTGATCTGGCCAACTAAATCAAACCATCAATGCACTCTTGGTAGAGTTAATTAAATACTGAATGTTTCCTGTGTTAAGGATAAAAAAATGCATCTTCTAGTGTGCAAGTTTTTGCTAACTGGGATTTTACTTTCAGAATTTCTTGAGGTTGGCAAAAAGCAGCCTGCCCTTGATGTTCTCTATGATGTTATGAAAAGTAAGAAACACCGAACATGGCAGAAAATCCACGAGCCAATTATGCTGAAGTACCTGGAGCTCTGCGTGGATCTGCGCAAGAGTCACCTGGCAAAAGAAGGATTGTACCAGTACAAGAATATTTGCCAGCAGGTATGGCTTTTGAATTTTTATTGTATGTATTTATAGCAAGCGTGGTATCTGTCAGCTGATAAAATCTAACAGTAACTGATTTGTCCTGAATTAGGATTAATCTGCCTTTTAGATGTTCTTGAGTTTGTAGCAGTTACATTTTAAAAGATATGTTGCCTATTGTGGGTGGAAACATCTTCCCATTTTTTTGCCTTTGGTGTAGGTTAACATCAAATCCTTGGAGGATGTTGTTCGAGCCTATTTAAAATTAGCTGAAGAAAAAACAGAAGCAGCTAAGGAGGAATCCCAGCAGATGGTACTGGACATAGAAGACTTGGATAACATTCAGACTCCAGAAAGGTATGCAGCCTGTCTTTAAAATGTAGCAATTCACAGAAAGTATCCCTAATTTCATTCACAGTGCTGAGATATAAATGTGGTAGACTTGAAATGAAATACCAGTGGTGTTCTAGAGGTTTTAAAGGTAGGGATAAAAGCAGAAATTTTACGTTGGATGAAATCCTGAGTAAAGAAAGCAAGCAGTAAGGAGTAGAAAATCTAGGTGCAATGAGAGTGGTTCTGGGGGTTGTGTCACCACTTTCCAGTGTCTGCTCAGATCTGCATCTGTAGTGGTTTTGGAGAGATTATGATGGTAAACTGATCATTACTAGTTGATATAGAAATGCTGTTAATTATATCAGATGTAATGTGTAATGTGATGTAATTCTTGTGTGTGATAGCCTCCATTTCTTCTGACCACATTGTGCACATACAAACAGAAGGAAATGTTACTTTATACTTGCTTGGTTAAGTGATGAGATAATAGAAGAAAGAACATGATAAGTACAGTCAAGAGAAAATTAATAGGATAGGTAATGAGAACATAGAATGGTGATAGAAATGATAAAAAATTGGAAGAAATTACTGAATATTTGTTTTGTGTAGGAATAGAGTTGTAGTAGTCAAATAATACTCATAAAGACCTGGAGTAGAAGGCTTTGTATTTACATATGAACAGTGAAACTCTCTAGTAGAAGTTGGTTGCAAAAAAGAGAAGGTGACAGACATGTCTTCAATAGGGGGCAGTGCCATTCATGTTATTTCAGTGCCTGAAATTGTTACAGAGGAATCCACTTATAGTTAAACAGTGAAGATTGACTGACCTCTCTTTTCCTTGTTCTCCTTTCTATAACAGAGGACTAGAGAATGGATCTTTTCAATCACACTTCTCTAAACAAGCACAGTTTCTTTAGTGTTTTTTAGGTCCTGTTTTCTAGACTTCTCCTGCTTTTTTGCTGGATTCTCCTCTTGATCTGTTAGAGAAAGCACTGGTGAAGTGTCGTGTTTTATAGCATATGTAGTACCCAAGGATGCGAAGTAGAACTGCAAATGGTGTAGCAGAAAAGTTACAAGAGTTGAGACTTTATATTAAAAATAGTTCAAAAAGAATTTTGAAAATGAAGTCTTGGGGGAAATGGTTTTTTGTGAGTTTAACATGTTGAGTGTTGCTTAGCAGAAAGGGGCCATGTGGGACATAGTGCTTAATTGGTCTCAGTGTCTTGGGAATTCTTTCCCCTATCTTATATTCCTGTGATGAGAGAAGCTCTAAATGCAAGATTATTGTGTCTTCTGATGTATTTAATAATCTTTTTCATGTCAGAATTTGTAAAGGATTTGAAATGCTAATGTGAGTATTCTGGTTTCTGATGTGTGCAGATCATAACACAGCATTTGTGTCACATGTCAACATGAAGTGAACTCTGGCAGCACTGCTGGTGACTAAAAGGGAAGTGTCAGCAAGTACTAAAGTGTCTACATTGGCACTGATACTTGACTCTAACAGAGGTACAGGACACAGCTCCCTGCTAGGAAAGGGAAGGTGAAAATCCTGGAGTTAGTTTCCTTTGAAGGATACAAGTTGCTGATGTCTTACCTCTGGAGCTTGGACATGTCAGTCATATATGCAGTGGCCAAAGTTTGAAACTTAAAACTTTGAAATAATTATCTACATCCTTTAAAGGAAAAGGGAGCAGTCTGAGGGACCAGTTTGAAAATAAGCAATAGACCATTTAGCAGCAATTAGCTGTTCAGATTTGTCCAGACTCATCTTAGAACCTGGTAAGAAAAATTGATGTGAAAGAATTATAGGGAATAAACCACTTCTCTTTTTTCTCTTTCCTTACCCCGCTGCCCTGACTGAAGTGTTCTTTTGAGTGCTGTAAGTGGAGAAGACACTCAGGATCGTACTGACCGCCTGCTTTTGACACCCTGGGTTAAATTTCTGTGGGAGTCCTATAGACAGTGTTTGGATCTTCTCCGAAATAATTCTCGAGTAGAACGCCTGTACCATGACATTGCACAGCAAGGTAGGTGCAAAAGATGGAAACTTGAACTATAATGATGTGGTGTGTCCCCCCTAAGGGGAGGGGAGCATCAAGATTTGTAGGTGCATGTGGTCAAAAGGAACAACAAGAATCAGAGGGTCCTCAAAAGCTTACAGAGTTTTAGTAGTGAATGACACGCTTGGCATGAAAATTGGTGTGTTAATCCCTGACCTCCCAGTATAAGCACATGGCAGTGGGTTTTGGATAAAGGGATAGGATGGCAGAAGAGAGGGTTGAATTAAAGAGAGGGTTAGAGAGAAAGAATGGGAGGGTAAAAAAGTGTACTCACCAGTCCTTACTCCAGTGTTGATCTAGCCGATGGGGGTGTCCAGGGTCCTGGGGTATGCACACACCCGGGGTTGACCTTTCTATAGACTAGTTTCTCACTTGTTATGCAAATCTGTTCTCATGCTCCATCTGTTCTTCTGGACCTTTCTGGAAATGGGTTGCAGGCCTTCCAGGGTTTTGGGTGGTCTTGATCCCCCTCTACAGTCCATCCCCTCTTCTTGACCTCTTTCCTGCACTTGTGTTGTGCTTATCTCTGGAAACCAGAACAAGGACTGGTGTTTGAGAACTATAGGATTAATGACAGGGCCAGTTATTTGAAAGCTTCATTTGACTTTACCATCTTTAGATGACTCAAGAATTTTTCCCCCACATTTTACAAAGCCAAAACCTGAATTCATGCCATTCACAGGATTCTGTGTGCTCTTAGTTCAGACTAAAAGCTGGAATCACTACATAAATTAGAACATTTTTAAAGAGACTTAAAGTATTCCCTTTGCTCTTTAATCTTAATTATGTGGAAACATCTTCATCTTTTGAGGTCAAGATGAAAATGCGCTGCATTGTCACTTACTCATTATGTGTGACAGATTGTATCATGTTGGAGATGTCTTTTGACTGCAAATGAAGATTTTTTAAGTGTACTGATTTACATACTTGAATCCCATTTAGAACTGCCATGAAGTCACCATTAGTGAACATTTTCCATTTCCATCATTCCTTTTTGCAGCTTTCAAGTTCTGCCTGCAGTACACGCGGAAAGCGGAGTTCCGCAAGCTCTGCGATAACCTGCGCATGCACTTGGGGCAGATCCAGCGGCACCACAACCAAAGCACAGCCATCAACCTCAACAACCCTGACAGCCAGTCCATGCACCTGGAGACCAGGCTGGTGCAGCTGGACAGTGCTATCAGCATGGAGCTGTGGCAGGTATGCAGCAGGGCTCCCCATCATGCTTGGTCTGCAGCCTTTCCAGGATTTTCTCCAAGCTGTCATGTCTCATGGTACATGCAGCAGGATGAGGAGAGGATAAGAGCTAAAGAATAAAGTTTTAGTAGCTAGAATATTGAATGCATAGACTGGTGTTCCTGTGCAGCATTTCAAACCAAGCTTTGGTGGTAGAACTTTGAAAGATTTTTTGTTTGGCTCCCCACCCCACCTTGGTTTGTAGCTTGAAAATAGACTTCTCCTGCTTTTTTGCTGGATTCTCCTCTTGATCTGTTAGAGAAAGCACTGGTGAAGTGTCGTGTTTTATAGCATATGTAGTACCCAAGGATGCGAAGTAGAACTGCAAATGGTGTAGCAGAAAAGTTACAAGAGTTGAGACTTTATATTAAAAATAGTTCAAAAAGAATTTTGAAAATGAAGTCTTGGGGGAAATGGTTTTTTGTGAGTTTAACATGTTGAGTGTTGCTTAGCAGAAAGGGGCCATGTGGGACATAGTGCTTAATTGGTCTCAGTGTCTTGGGAATTCTTTCCCCTATCTTATATTCCTGTGATGAGAGAAGCTCTAAATGCAAGATTATTGTGTCTTCTGATGTATTTAATAATCTTTTTCATGTCAGAATTTGTAAAGGATTTGAAATGCTAATGTGAGTATTCTGGTTTCTGATGTGTGCAGATCATAACACAGCATTTGTGTCACATGTCAACATGAAGTGAACTCTGGCAGCACTGCTGGTGACTAAAAGGGAAGTGTCAGCAAGTACTAAAGTGTCTACATTGGCACTGATACTTGACTCTAACAGAGGTACAGGACACAGCTCCCTGCTAGGAAAGGGAAGGTGAAAATCCTGGAGTTAGTTTCCTTTGAAGGATACAAGTTGCTGATGTCTTACCTCTGGAGCTTGGACATGTCAGTCATATATGCAGTGGCCAAAGTTTGAAACTTAAAACTTTGAAATAATTATCTACATCCTTTAAAGGAAAAGGGAGCAGTCTGAGGGACCAGTTTGAAAATAAGCAATAGACCATTTAGCAGCAATTAGCTGTTCAGATTTGTCCAGACTCATCTTAGAACCTGGTAAGAAAAATTGATGTGAAAGAATTATAGGGAATAAACCACTTCTCTTTTTTCTCTTTCCTTACCCCGCTGCCCTGACTGAAGTGTTCTTTTGAGTGCTGTAAGTGGAGAAGACACTCAGGATCGTACTGACCGCCTGCTTTTGACACCCTGGGTTAAATTTCTGTGGGAGTCCTATAGACAGTGTTTGGATCTTCTCCGAAATAATTCTCGAGTAGAACGCCTGTACCATGACATTGCACAGCAAGGTAGGTGCAAAAGATGGAAACTTGAACTATAATGATGTGGTGTGTCCCCCCTAAGGGGAGGGGAGCATCAAGATTTGTAGGTGCATGTGGTCAAAAGGAACAACAAGAATCAGAGGGTCCTCAAAAGCTTACAGAGTTTTAGTAGTGAATGACACGCTTGGCATGAAAATTGGTGTGTTAATCCCTGACCTCCCAGTATAAGCACATGGCAGTGGGTTTTGGATAAAGGGATAGGATGGAAGAAGAGAGGGTTGAATTAAAGAGAGGGTTAGAGAGAAAGAATGGGAGGGTAAAAGAGAGAAATCACCAGTCCTTACTCCAGTGTTGATCTAGCCGATGGGGGTGTCCAGGGTCCTGGGGTATGCACACACCCGGGGTTGACCTTTCTATAGACTAGTTTCTCACTTGTTATGCAAATCTGTTCTCATGCTCCATCTGTTCTTCTGGACCTTTCTGGAAATGGGTTGCAGGCCTTCCAGGGTTTTGGGTGGTCTTGATCCCCCTCTACAGTCCATCCCCTCTTCTTGACCTCTTTCCTGCACTTGTGTTGTGCTTATCTCTGGAAACCAGAACAAGGACTGGTGTTTGAGAACTATGGGATTAATGACAGGGGTTTTGTCTGTGTAATGTCCAGTTATTTGAAAGCTTCATTTGACTTTACCATCTTTAGATGACTCAAGAATTTTTCCCCCACATTTTACAAAGCCAAAACCTGAATTCATGCCATTCACAGGATTCTGTGTGCTCTTAGTTCAGACTAAAAGCTGGAATCACTACATAAATTAGAACATTTTTAAAGAGACTTAAAGTATTCCCTTTGCTCTTTAATCTTAATTATGTGGAAACATCTTCATCTTTTGAGGTCAAGATGAAAATGCGCTGCATTGTCACTTACTCATTATGTGTGACAGATTGTATCATGTTGGAGATGTCTTTTGACTGCAAATGAAGATTTTTTAAGTGTACTGATTTACATACTTGAATCCCATTTAGAACTGCCATGAAGTCACCATTAGTGAACATTTTCCATTTCCATCATTCCTTTTTGCAGCTTTCAAGTTCTGCCTGCAGTACACGCGGAAAGCGGAGTTCCGCAAGCTCTGCGATAACCTGCGCATGCACTTGGGGCAGATCCAGCGGCACCACAACCAAAGCACAGCCATCAACCTCAACAACCCTGACAGCCAGTCCATGCACCTGGAGACCAGGCTGGTGCAGCTGGACAGTGCTATCAGCATGGAGCTGTGGCAGGTATGCAGCAGGGCTCCCCATCATGCTTGGTCTGCAGCCTTTCCAGGATTTTCTCCAAGCTGTCATGTCTCATGGTACATGCAGCAGGATGAGGAGAGGATAAGAGCTAAAGAATAAAGTTTTAGTAGCTAGAATATTGAATGCATAGACTGGTGTTCCTGTGCAGCATTTCAAACCAAGCTTTGGTGGTAGAACTTTGAAAGATTTTTTGTTTGGCTCCCCACCCCACCTTGGTTTGTAGCTTGAAAATCGGAATGAAAGTAGTTTTCAAAAATACCAACTTCTAAGCAGATAGTTTTAGTGAGTATGTCCAAATAATTTATTAAGAAAGAAGTATGTAATGTCATGTAGCTGGCAAAACTGAAGATCACAGCTTTCAGTAGTATTAAATATTTTATAGTCTTATAACCTTTAATAGATTTGTATTTTTCTTTTTTTGGGATGTTGCAAAAGTCTTCCTAACAATGGTCTATTTGGTTGTTTTGGGGTTTTTTAGGAAGCTTTCAAAGCAGTTGAAGATATTCATGGACTATTTGCATTGTCTAAGAAGCCACCCAAACCACAGCTGATGGCAAATTACTACCACAAAGTTTCAACTGTCTTCTGGAAATCAGGAAATGCTCTTTTTCACGCATCCACCCTTCACCGCCTTTATCACTTATCAAGAGAAATGCGAAAGAATCTCACACAAGAGGAGATGCAGAGGTGGGGAAAGATACTTGCTGTGATCTTAGAATCTGCTTTTAACCCCCTAGGTTCAAAAATAAACTAAATTGTACCTCAAAAGAAGCAGATGACATGTATGGCTATGAGCAGTTCTGCCTAAATTGGCCAGTACTAATTGCCTCAAAAGAAATCTAGAGCAAGGAGGATGTTTACAAAGCTGCAGTGTAAGTATTGTGAACATTAGCATCACCTTAGTTAAGCTTCCTTCTCTTTACTGAGAAGATATCAAAGTCACTAAATATCTGGGGATTTGTTTTCTTTTTCTTTTTTGAGTGGTGGTATTTTCCTCACAAGATTTCACTATTTCCTCTCATGCTGTAGTTCGTGTCTCTTCTGTTATTTCTGGTGTTTTTTCACAGTTTTGCCTCATGGATGCTCCCCATTCCTCTCTTGAGTTGCTACATACATGAACAGGAATTAGTAAGCATTCTTTCTGCACTTCTGCTTTGTCACCAGGATGTCCACTCGAGTCCTTCTGGCCACGTTGTCCATTCCAATAACTCCAGAGAGAACTGATATTGCTCGGCTCCTGGACATGGACGGAATCATCGTGGAGAAACAGCGGCGCCTGGCCACCCTGCTGGGGCTGCAGGCCCCCCCTACCCGGGCCAGCCTCATCAATGACATGGTGGGTACTGGGGGTCAAGTCAGCAGCTTCTTAATGCTGAGTCCTGCTCCTTCTAGAGCACTCTGCTTAGCTGTGGGATGGCAATTTTATAGCTGAAACAGCTGCGTGGGTAATTGGAACTTAATTGCAGATTCACAAGGAGTGTTTGGAAATGGCAGTGATAATGAACGCTTGTGTGCAGTTCAGCGTAGTCCTTTATGTCACCCAAGCAACAAATACTGATTTGAAACACTGGGGGGTCTGAAACATGTTGTGATCTAGAACTTTGGGGTTTTTTTCTGACTCTGAAGTGTGTAATTAACTGAACCAAGTGCTTATTTTTCTGTTTTAAGTGTGTTTTGGATAAGCACAGGCCAGATGTCAAATGTTGGACCATATGGATCTAAGTGATTATGAAAACTTCCTTGTGTTTAATTTGAAGGGATGTTAGATTTATCTATCCTCAGACCTCCCCCAATGCTCATAAACAAATTAGACATTAAGTAATGAGTATTTTCAGAGAATGTTTGAATTTCTTGCAGTCATTTGCACTCATATCTAAAATTTAGGTTCAAAGCTCATTTTACAATTTGAATTAATTCCTCTTGCAGCACCTCTCCAGTCTGCCTCAAACCCACAATTTAAGGCTTCAGAAATTTAATAATGAACAGAGATGTGTGGTTTTAGTTTGGATGTGGGCCTGTGTTTGTGTAGTTGGCTTGTGTCTTAGAAATGGCTGAGGATGATACTCTAGTCTGTTTAGATTGTTTGTTTTTTGTCTACTTTTCCATTTTTAACTACATTTAAGTGATGTAGTGTGGAATTACTGTCACTGCAGTTAAGAATGTAATGAAAAATACATAGTTTCCTGTATTAAAAACCACATCTGTTTCCTGTTTAACTTGTTGAATATGAAATTCTTAAAGCATTAACTATTGGTTAATACTGTATCTATGTTGAAATCTTTGGATTTTTTCTGTTGACTGTAGGTCAGGTTCAATGTAGTGCAATATGTTGTCCCAGAAGTGAAAGAACTTTACAATTGGCTTGAAGTAGACTTTCACCCCCTCAAGTTGAGTGCCCGTGTCAGCAAGGTAAGTTTTTTGTAGCTCTGTGTGTGTAGTAATTGGTCTTGGCTAATAGTCTGTTGTTTCAATATTGATTTGTGGTAAATATCAACCAGCTTTTTCTGTTGCCTGGTTTTTCAATATTAGCCTTGATTTGGTGAAGTTCCATCACCATGACATGTACATGGCATGTGCACAGGTTGCTGAAATAGAATGAAAATTCACTCAGGTCTTTTGGGTGCTATTCAGAGGGCTCCATAAAGGTGCAGAGTTTTGGGAATGTTTCAGAAGGTTTTGTTGGTGGAGATGATACTGAGTTAATTTTGTTTAAAGGTGCAAAATAAGAATACTGTGTGCACACGTGGGCATATGCTGGCAAGTGGGTTGTATGCTAAGTGGAAAGATGAACCAATGACTGGTTTTACTATTAAAAGGTAGAGTGTTGGGAGGTAGAATAATGTGAGAGCTGTTGATTAGATTAGTGTAAATTCTGCAGTTGATTAAGCACATCATGTTCTTTTTCTTTGATAGTGGGAACAAAGATATTTGAGGTGCTAAAAAAAAACTTGAAGGTAAATTAGCAGTGTGGTAAATGTTGCCAGTACTGTCAGTCGCCTTCATACAAAAACTGTCAGCTCTCCTTTGTAACTGTAAGTGTTCTGATCAAAGGATGCACTTCAGTAAAACAGTATCTGGACAGAAGTGCTCTTGTTTTAAGAATGTAAACCAGAAGTGTAACTTTAATGGTGAAGTTTGTACAGGTCAATGCAGATAGAGTAACTTTTCAGACTTTTGATAGGTTCTGAACTGGGTGAAGGACCAAGCTGAAAAGGAACCTGAGCTGCAGCTGTACATTCCTCACCTGCAAAACAACACCATCCTTCGCCTTCTGCAGCAGGTATGAGTAAAGATAGTGTATGTTCCTCAGTATACATAAGTTAGAAGATGCTTTGGAGGAAGATTAAGTTGAAAACTTTAATGCTGAAATAATTTTTCTTTCTATCAAATAGAAGACTGATTTTCAAATACATTTTTCTAATATATAACCCATAATCTTCAGTTTGTGCATAATTTAAATACAGCTATAGTAGCTATGCTTGATAGTGGGGTACAGTGGTGTAGTCTCTTCTCTAGATTTTCTTCATTACTTCTCTTTGAAGAGGAGTAAGGTCGGGGAGGGAAGTATTTCACTTGGGTTTTTAGTTTCTTTTTTTTTTTTTTTATTTTTGTATCTAAGTTTTTTATAAAATGCACATTTCATTGACCTGCTTTCGTTACCAGTGATGAGCAGTGTTATTTCTGGTGTGCTAAAGAAATAGTTGAAGGCTAATTAGCAGCATAGCTGGATGTAGTTACTGCTGCCAGTCTCCTTCATACAAAGCAGCCATTCAGGAATGGGGTTTAATCTGAATACAGTACAGAAATAGAAACCTCATACAGTATTTGCAACTGCATTCGTATGTATGCATTCATTTGTTGACAGTTTAGTGAGTTAACTTTAAGGCTTCTAAAACAACTTCTACTTCTGACTTCTTTTTATTGAGGGAAAATACCTGATGTTTTTGTTTACATTCAGGTGGCCCAGATTTATCAAAGCATTGAGTTTGCTCGTCTGTGCACCCTGGTTCCTTTTGTGGATGCTTTCCAGCTGGAGCGTTGTATCGTGGATGCAGCCAGGCATTGTGACCTACAGGTGAGGGCTGTACAAAGACTTTGTGTCATTTCTGGGGTCATGTGTATTGCATGTGATAAAAAGGAACTGGTTGACAATGTGGAGGAAGAGACAAGAGTGATTTGTCTTTCAGTGCTCATTTCATTGAGTCATTGAAAGTTCAGCCTCTTCCAGTGATTTTGGTTTTGTTGTTGTTAGGGTTGGTTTTTTTTCTAAATCATAGAAATAAAGCAAACCTTCACTGACAGTGCTGTTTTTCTCCTACTAATTTGGGTGGTATAGCAAAATTTTTTTTCAAGTAGTTTCTGCTTAGAGCCTCTGTTGACTCATGGAGGTCATAGGCAGAGCAACAGAGAAATTGTTCAATAAAAAATACAATCCTTTTTCTGCCCTTTTTGTGTTTTTGCAAAGGTTCGCCTTGATCACACAACCCGGACACTGAGTTTTGGTTCAGATTTGAATTACTGTACTAGAGAGGATGCTCCCCTGGGCCCTCAGCTGCAGAGCATGCCTTCTGAGCAGATCAGAAACCAGCTCACTGCCATGTCCTCAGCTCTGGCTAAGGCTCTTGCAGTCATTAAGCCTCCTCACTTAATGGTAAGTCATTTAAAGTCTTAGGAGAGAGTGTTGACAAAGCTTATATTTTAATGAATGTGTTTTCTCAGATTAGACATACATTTTACTTTCCTTTTTTTCAGCTTAGTGGTAATCAGTTTTTTGTGCTTTTAAAGAAGTCATTCTTAAAAGCACTCAGCTAGTTAGTTTCTGGTCATAACCAAAATATGACAAAATGTACACAAGAGGCCTGAGTTTAAAATTTCGAGTCTTGCAAATAGCAGGTTTAGGATATAACAAATAATAACTGTCCCATATGTGAGCCTACAGAACTCGGATTTGTTTAAAGTTTTGTATGCATTTTTGAAAATCCAAGAGCCTGCTTCATCTATTCTTCCTGGAGAAACTGCTGTTGTGAAAAACCTGGAATGCAGCTTCATAGAACAAAACATCCCACAGCTCAAAACTGACCTGTCTTTGTCACTTCTTTTCCTCCTCCCTGGGGCTCTTGACTTCAAGGTCAGACTTATATTTCAGGTTTCCAGAGCTCTGTAGCAACAAGGTGTAAATCAGTCTCAAATTTCTAGCATGCTTTGGTCATGGCAAATTAAACCTTTACTTCTTTTACTAGAGCAGTGGTAATTTTTTCATTTGTTTCAGGTTTATGAAAGATTTCATAGCTGACACAGCAGATATTTGTTCCATAGGGAAAAAAGGCTGATAGCAACATGTCCATGTTAGATTCTCTATAGGCTGAAATACTAAGTGATATTCTTAAAATCTAAATGCAGAAAATAGAACTGTATCATGACACTCAAAGCTCCCTTCCTTATGTTAACTTGAACATATATTAGTGGTTTCATAGTGTTTAAGGTAAAAATATTTCTATATAGGTTTTCCCTTAAAATTATTTGATTTGTGATGTGTATTAGATTGTTATTTTGAAAGAAAAAATATGCTTTAACTATACATCCATGGATAGAAATGGCAATTAGTCTTGGCACTTGACATGTCAAGTGCAGTTAGTAGCTGAATTAGGCATAAATCGTCCTCATTTAACTCATTAGTGGTCATTACACTTGTAAAATTGGAGAACAGTATCAAGGTTAATATCGATCTGTGTGGTTAGAGAAGCTACAGAACAAGTTGATATCCTTTTTTCCTTCACTCTTCAGGTCAAAACCTTCCCTTTTTGTCAATTGCTTAAAAGCTTTTAATTTGTCACATTTCTAATAATTCACAAAAACATTAAATTTGTCGAAAGCTTTTTACTGTGGTGTTTCTGGCCCCTCCATTTAGCTTTAAATGTGTGCAGATCTGCAGCAAAGTATGGATGTTTCAGTGTTTTTGCTGAATGCCCTAGAAGTGACAGGCTACTAAAAATATCCCTGTGGGTGCTCACATTTCAGGAGTAGCATGGCTGGGGGAGTGTGGGAGCTGATTTGGGCTGCAGTGCTTGGCTGGACTCATGGAAATGGGCAGCTCCCTGAGCTGGCACAGTGACACCTCCTTGTGTGTACAGCATGAATGTCCACCAAGAACTGTGGGGCGCTCTGGGCAGTGCTGGGGGGTGGGAAGGCTGCTTAAAGAGCAGTCTGTGTTCTAGTGTCTAGAATCCTAGTGTTTTTTATAAGGTAATGAAAATGCTTTTAAATACAGTGTTTAAGTTGTTGACTTACTTTTTTATCATCTCACAAGTAGTGTTATGTGTTAATTAGGATACATTTTTCTTCTGTTGGTATGTTTGGAAAATAACAAAATTTAAAATCACAGCTTTGCGGTGATATGCTTGTAAACACATACAGAGACAAACAAGATTGGCCCATGCACACATTCCAGTCAGAGATTTCAATATCAATAACATCTGGGTGTACAATATTTTTGGACAGGAAAAGTACAACTGTCGTACCCAAGCTATGTTGCAGAATATTGTGTTTTACAGACAACTTTCTCCATGTGCACTTGATCCTGGGCAGTTGGCACTGCCTGGGACGCCACGTGGATGAGTGGTTAGATTTACCACTACAGCTGTACTTCCATTCAGTTGGCACGTTGGCAGAATAGAATTAACTTCATATTTTTCCTTGAGAAGCACTTGCTTTGCTTACTGCCTTTTTAAAGAAGAATTGTTTACATCATTGTCTTATTCTCAATTTCAATCCAGCAAGAGAAGGAAGAACAGCATCAGTTGGCAGTCACTGCCTTCCTAAAAAATTCCAGGAAGGAGCATCAGCGTATCCTTGCACGCCGTCAGACCATAGAGGAGAGAAAGGAGCGCCTGGAAAGTTTGAACATCCAGCGAGAAAAGGAGGAGCTGGAACAAAGGGAAGCAGAACTGCAGAAAGTGAGGAAAGCTGAGGAGGAGAGGCTGCGCCAGGAGGCAAAGGAGAGGGAGAAGGAGAGGATCCTGCAGGAGCATGAGCAGATCAAAAAGAAAACTGTTCGGGAGCGCTTGGAGCAGATTAAGAAGACTGAACTGGGAGCCAAAGCATTTAAAGATATTGATATTGAGGTAGGGGATTTATTGTTGCAGTGGGGAGTTATTTTGTTATTTCAGTGTTACACTGCTGGGCTGCCTGAGTTTCATAGGTTTGTACTGCAACTCATCTTACAGTCTCTCTTAAAAATGAGACAATTAAGTAAACTTCGCTTCTGGGTTTGGATGGGACTGTTTTTACCTGGGGGAATAAAGACCACCTTTTGTGGGAGTTTTTTCTCCTTTTTGTATTGATAACTTTACTTGGTTGTAGGATCTTGAAGAATTGGATCCTGACTTTATTATGGCTAAACAAGTGGAACAGCTGGAAAAAGAAAAGAAGGAACTTCAGGAACGACTGAAGAATCAGGAGAAAAAGGTACAAAGTAGGAAGGGTAAAAATGTCCATAGAATTTTTTAGTGAATGTGATCTGTGTTGATACATATATGTGCATACACACGTATATATAATACTGGTATTGGAAATATTTAAAACTCAAGAAAGGTAAATGTGTTATATACCAATTGGGTCTCTGGTTTCAGTGCAGAAATTAATGTTCTGATTAATGGAGTTGATTTGAAAAAGGACCCTTAAGCTGGATGTGAACTGAGTCTTAGTTGGGAAGATTTGTAATTAAAAAATGTTCAGAACAGGTTAAATGTCCAGAGAAGGAGAAGACCATTACGGAGAAGCAAAATTAATTAATGGTGTTAGTCCTCACTGGAAGAGAGGAAACTCCACTGCTAGAGCCCTCCTAGATGATAGAAAAGGATCTGTCTGAAACGTGGGTAGCTATAAAAGTGTGAGAAATAAATGTGTCATAATAAATAGAAACACATGACCTGGGCAAGGTGAAACTCAGCCAGGGCTTCCTGCTCTATTCAGGAATGAAACAGGGGTTCTGTGGTACAGTTGGTGACTTGGGTTACTTAAAACTGGTTTGAGGAAAAATGGCAAATAGGAGGTGGCAGGTTAGTTAAAAAGGTTCCAGTGAGGATCTTGGACACTGCAGGCCTGTAGAGCTGTTGCTTACACTGGACAGAGCAGCAGAAAGTACATCACGAGTAGAATTAGTAGTCACCTGAGTGAATATGATCTACCTGGGAAAGTCAGCACAGCTTCTGTAAAAGGAATGTTAGCAAGGGCTTCCTCTTAGAGTTTTCTGAAGCTGTCAAAGCAAACATATGACTAAGGCTGATCTGATGGGTGCAACTAAGTTGCATTTCAAAAAAAAGCTTTTTCCAAAGCTCTTCACAAAAAAACCCAACCTAGTAGTGTGACAAAAGGAAGTCTTTGAATTATGTTCTGGTTAGATAGATTTAAATTAGATAGATTTAAAAACTTTATAGAGGGAAAGCTGGGGAAAGAATCCCTCAGTCTTTGGCTTTGCATATTAAATGATGGGCTTCAAACTTAACATTCTTTGCCAGCAGTGGTTCTTCTGCGTTTTGAGTACTGTCTGCAGTTCTGGTCTCTTTATGTCTAAAAGGATGTGGCTGAACTGGAAGTTTGACAGGAGGCCAGCAAGAATTATCAATGATGCAGATTAACTTCTGTGGGGGAATTGTCTTTGTAAAATAGTTCCCCTCTGTCAGATTTCTAGAGAGAGGATGTGGTGCCAGTCTGTAAGAGTGTACCTGTTGTAAGAGCTGCTGGTGGGAGCAATTGTTCTTGCACTGCCTGCAAGGGGTAGTGGAGTGAGAAGCATCAAATGAAGCCAGCGGGAGCTGTGTTCAGAGCTGTTTGTAGGTAGAAGTTGGATATTCATGCTGTGAGCCACAGACATGCAGGAGTTCTTTCCAAAGTACATTGTTGTATATGAAAAGCTTTGAGCTCAGGACAAGAGAGGAAATTCACTGTTTAAGATACAAAAATACTTTCAACGCAGAAAATGCTGGGAGCTGAAAATGGATGATGCTGATAGAGAATTTGATGTGCCTGTCTCCATTCCTGCATCCTTGCCTGGGAGTACACTTAGTTGCCAGTGTAGAGGGAGGTTCTTGGTTAGGTTGACCTTAGATGGTCCAGTGTGATTGTTGATATTTTGCCATAATATATCAGCTATATTGGAGAAGTCTCCAGAAATCAGGGGTTTATGTGTGCATTATGTCACACTAAAGACGTGTTATCTTTACTCAGATTGACTACTTTGAAAGAGCAAAGCGCTTGGAAGAAATTCCTTTAATAAAGACTGCCTATGAGGAACAAAGAGTGCATGATATGGAGCTGTGGGAGCAACAGGAAGAAGAAAGGGTAAGATTTTTTTGTTCAGTTGATAAAGTACCTTAGCAATGCATAAAAAATAGTGGGGTTTGCACTGTTTTCTTTCTCCCAGCTCTTTCCAAAAGAGAAAGATTGAAATCTTCACACAAATTCACAAATTGTTAGCTTTGTGATATCACTGTTTTAGTGGACAGCAATTTCTTCTGTCTGCTTTGAAGGGGGAAGAGAAAATTTCACCTTCTAGTGGCTGGGGTAGGTTGAATCCAAATGTATAGTGAAGTTATACTTTGTATATTTTCTGTTTTCAGATCACCACCCTGCAGCTGGAGCGTGAGAAAGCCCTTGAGCACAAGAGCAGACTCTCCAGGATGTTGGAGGATAGAGATTTATTTGAAGCCAGGCTCAAGGCATCACGACGAACAGTTTATGAGGTACATGAGATGTGGCATTACTAACAAAGTACACCCTTAAAGTGGGGAACTAAAACTGATTCTTCTTCAAAGTAGAAACAAATTAGTATTTAAAATCGTTCAGAACTGTGGAATTGCTTATTTTCTGCTTTGACTTTTAAATTAAATTTCTCACACCTGTTCCTAGGTAGTATCCCTTAAAATTTTTGACAGTTTCTGGAATAGCTTATATGGAAAATAAAAGAGGGGTAAATTGTTTATTTCAGTACAGCCGTTAGTAAGGGATCACTGGGTGTCATATAGGCAGGCAGCTGCATCTGCCTGTTTATAGCTTTGAGTATTTGGCTATGTGGCAGTAAAGACTGGCTTTACCAAAAAAAAGAAGAAGAAATGTTACATAAATATAATTTAGTAACTGCATATGATTCTTTGCAATAATAGGGATAATTTTGGGTAATATGTTTTAAGTACAGATAAAATATTATTTAGGCAATTCCTTTCTGAAAAAGCAGATGAAGGACTAGTACTGTACACGATGATTTGATTGTATCTTTCTTCTACACTGGAGTATATTCTCTTACGCAAAATCAACTACAGAAGAGTTTGGCATGGCAAACAGGTCATTTTTCAGTGGAGCAAAATTAATATTGCAGTTGTTTTGAGTTTCTGTGTAGTTTTATTTACCAATTGTGTAACTGCCTAGCTCTCAGACATTACAGTGTGGTGTTCTGAGGTGTCTTGTTGGTATTTCAGGATAAACTCAAGCAGTTCCAGGAGCGGCTGGCAGAGGAGCGGCGGAACCGTCTGGAGGAACGCAAGAAGCAGCGCAAAGAGGAGAGACGCATCACTTACTACAGGGAGAAGGAGGAGGAGGAGCAAAGGCTACGGGAGGAGCAGCTGCTTAAAGGTGGGATTGAGAATGTGACTATTTCATCCTTTGCATCCTTGAGCCTTCCCATTTTGTAACACAGTTTATGTCTCTGGTTTTCCTGTTTCATGAGTTTGGAGGAAGTCTCTTCAACTTCCAGTTGTTGCACCTTCCTTGCTTACCTGTGCAGCATAGACAAGAAGGTAGAGCTTTGTAGCTCCTAGACATGAGTGAAGGAGGAGATAAAGTAAGGGAGCCTAATGAAAAAATGAGTCTTTGATTTTAGCCTATAGTTGGAGTTCTGGCCACTTATTTGTGCACATCTTAAAGAGAAAGGAATGCTGGTGTCAGATCAAGAACTCCAAAATTGTAAATGACTCACATCTTTCTTTGTGAATTGTTGTGTCTGATAGCCCTAATAGCCTGTTTCAAGGCTTTAGAGGAGAAGAGGTGGTTAGCAAACTGCTGGATGAATTTCTGCCCTATTTGTCAATTGGAGGTTGAAGATTTTATGTATCAGAGTTCATCACAATGTAGTATTTAAAAAACAAACAAAACCAGAAGCAGCCATGAATATCAAACCTCTGGTACTGTTAGCTGGTTTTTTTTGACCTTTTCTAAGGGAGGGATCCTTTAACGTGTTTGAGGTAGCTGGTTATATTGTAATTGCTACTGTTATGGTCTGTACATTGAATTAACATACAGGTGTTGGAACTCTTTCTTTCTCGCTAACTGTTCAAGATGTCTCATTAATGGATGTATCAGGGGTCCTTTTCCTGTTGCTTTTGAGTTAGGCAACTTGCAGAAAACAGGTTGATGTGGTTAGCTAAACACATCATACAAAATGCTTGTATTTTTAAGTGTTTATTTTTTATAGAGTCCAAGGGGAGAGACTGTGTTGTGGAACCCTTCTGTGGCTGCAGCAAAGCAATGGAATTTGTGTTGGTAACGAGTTCTCTGTGTGTTTCCAACTGTGCAGAGCGTGAGGAGAAGGAGCGCATCGAGCGCGAGAAGCGCGAGCAGGAGCAGCGGGAGTACCAGGAGAGGGTCAAGAAACTGGAGGAGCTGGAGAAGAAAAAACGCCAGAGAGAAATGGAGATAGAGGAAAGAGAGCGTCGCCGAGAGGAGGAGAGGAGAGGGCTGGATGACCCATTCTCAAGGAAGGTGGGTAACACCTGCAGGTTTGTTTCTTTCTGACTGCTCCTTCTTCAGTAGTTTCTTTGAAATAAGGTGTTAGCATTGCAAAGTCATAGGTTGGTTTATTTATTTATTTCCTAAGGTAAAATGTGAGTGGCTAAATTAATAATAAATTACTGTCACTTAGTTTCAGCTCAGCATCAGGATCTGGAAACTCTAGTTTAGCAATAAAGCAAAATAAAGAAATTACTTGGAAACTAAGATCTCCAAGCTGTTTAAAAACTAAATTAATAAGGACCAAAATTAATATTGGACAAAATTTTCTTTAATACAAAAGGAAGGAAAACTACTGGAAGCAAGTGCAGTGACTCATGCAAAACTCAGAAATTCAAGTGGATATTGAAGGAAAACCCTCCCCAGATTAAACATAAAAGCATAGTTTTGTATTTTATAAGAAATATGCAATAAAATAAAACCAAGATGTGTGTGCAACTTTCTCTTTACAAATATAACTTGGGTTGGGAGAACTCGTTACCCCAACTCAACAGGAAGTAAAACAACAAAAGTTACTTGGAAATGTTTAATGGTTTAAAAGAATGTAATTAAGTACCATAAGCCTTCTACACTCCCACTTTTTCAGAATTTACCTTTCAAGAGAGCTAGTTTTAAATTTCATCCCCCACAGCCTTTCTCTTTGTTTAATACATATTTCATTGAGGAACACCATGAAGTTAACTTATCAGCTTGTATAAATTGTTTTGACAGTCTGTCAAGTAAATAATCATGATGGGTATTTTTCACATAAGAGGTCTCCTATCTGTGGGCACTTGATTACATGGAAAAGCTGACTCAGGTTCTGAGAGAGATACCTGTACCACTCCAGAAATTCCATTTGCAGTTTTGGAATTCTTTGCTCGCCGTTGTTATTTGGGGTCATTTCAAAAGCATTTAAGGAGATAAAGTAGTGGATATGCAAGATGTTGGTTAACCCATATTGACAAATAAAACACTTTCCAAAGAAGGGTTTAAAACTGGAATACCCTTCTTATAAAGAGGATGTGTGATTATGTGAAATCAGGTATTTTGGATAGTTTAGCTAACTAGTTTCGTGTGGTGGAATTAAGGCATAAAAATCCATTTAAATGTTTGTCTGGCAATGGAGAGAGACATTTTAACTGTATTTTTAAAAAATACAGATTGATTATTGCTCTGCCCTGCAACCTGTGTGAATCACTAATACCTCACCTCTTCTGTGCACTGAAGTATTGGGAACAAAATTGTTCTTGCCACAGAGAGCTTTCAGTGTATTCAGTTACATTTCCTGGTGAGATCAGAAAGCACAAAAGCAAACAATTATTTAAGTTCATTCCTGTTTTATAAAGGCCCAGGAAAAGTGAAACTGTTAGAACATCTCTTTTGTGTCAACAGATAGTGGCTGTGGCTGACTGTAGCTGTTGTTCAATTGTTCATACACTTCTCATATACGTTTTAGTGTATTTTCATGTATCCTACCCTGCTGGTGAAGTGTGTGGCACAAGAGGAACCATGTTTTTGTTTGAACTGCAGCAAAAACAATAAAGTCTGGTATTTATTTACTCAAACTCCTGACATTTCTGTGTTCTGCAGTGTGACAAGTGAGTTTTTAATGACATAACATGCTCAAGAGTGAATTATATGTTGAAAATCTTTGCTTTAAACATTCACAGAGAATGTTCCTAATTTCTCTTGGCAGGAATCTCGTTGGGGTGACAGGGAGTCAGAAAGCTCCTGGAGGAGAGGAGGGGAGCCGGAATCTGAATGGCGTCGAGCACCAGTGGAGAGGTAATCAGGGGTTACCAAGCCCCAGTTACTCTGGGATCAATATAGGCTCCCATTTTGGTGCTAAAGCTGCATTAACTGGGTAATATCTCATGCCTCTACATCTCTGAAAGTTACCTTCTATTAAAAAGTTGCTTTGTAAGGCTCTCGGAGTGAGAGAGAGGTTTTATCTTGGAACCATGCTCAGATAACATTCCTGTTTTATTTGGCTTAGATATGTGATGGCAAGCAGACACCTTCTGTGTGTGATAAACAACTTGCTTCCTTGGATTCCTTTTTAAATTAACAACTTCTCTCCCACTCAAACATTGGTGTCAGTTCTGTAAATACAGAATGGAGAAGGATGACAAGCAAGTACAGTGTTGCTGGATGATGAAATTCTGAGATTTTCCATTTAGAAAACTGATAGTAACTGTGCAAGTCCCAAAGTAACAGAGCAGAAAACACATGTCATAAATTAAACTAAGTTCTGAAGAGCTGTATTGAACAGGGAGGGATAGATTTCTGAAGGAAAAATATTATGAATGTACTTTGAACTTTAAAAATATTAAAAAAATCCACACTTGTTTACATTTATTTTGGATATGTTCACTAATAATGAAAACTGTTTATACAGTTGTAGAAAACAACATTTTTAACATTTGTTTGTTTTTCTGCTTCACATCAGGATGAACTGTAGCTAAAAATATTTCTGATGGTGTACATCTAGTTGTTCTTAAAAGCCTGTGCTGATGGAGATAACACTGCTGATTCCAATTGGCAGTGTGTTTTATTGCTTAATTAGCCTTGCAGGTAGATAGATTTTTGTAAATGTCTAACCCTAATTTCCAGTACAGCAATTTAAATCCATTACTGCTTACTCTGACTCCAGTGGAAGCAAGTTTATTGACTCTTTCTCTCTCTAGTAATTTCTTATAATGTTTTAGAAGGGCATGATCTCTATAAATAAAACAGAATTCCATATTTCCTTAAAAGCTGTGTTGCCATTCTTGGTAGTGATCCACTTTGTCATGAACTGCAGAATCTAACAATTGGATGAAACTGCTGGGTGAAGTCTTTCACTGCAAATATATTGCATAAGCTGTGGTGCCCCATCCCTGGAAATGTTCCAGGCCAGGTTGGACAGAGCTTGGAGCAACCTGGGATAGTGGAAGGTGTCCCTGCCCATGGCAGGGGGTGGAATGAGATGATCTTCAAGGTCTCTTCCCACCCAAACCATTCTGTGATTTTGTGAAGCGTTTAATTTTATTTGTGTGCTTCAATGGATTTGTTTTTTTCCACACAGAGTGATGCAGCTTGTCTTAGTCATTTCTCATTCAACTTTCCTAGAGATGGATTAGAGTAGAGGTAGCTTGAAAGTAATAGTTTAAAATTAGATTTAAAAATCCTAAGACACTGAGACAGTATCTGAATGAATTAAATACTTGTTCATCTGATAAACATTATAACCATTCTTCCACATGTCTTTTATGTTAAAATAATCAGATTTTTCAAAGGGGAAGATTATCCAATTTGAGTCTAAATGGAAATTAACAATCTCCATGTCTTGGTTTTTACCTCACAGATCAATGATAATTGCATTCTCCCTTATTCTTCCAAACCCAGGAAATGCACTGCTTGAAATTCCTCAAAATTCTTGAGACTCTTGAGTTGTCACAAACTGTTGTCTCTTTGTTCTCACCTCTTCAAGTCCTACATCTGCTGTTTTGTAGCAAGTCATTGGTAGTTTTTTGTTTACATTATAGTAGGATTGTGGATTTCTAAACCTTGGGGTGTTCTTTCTGTTGTGTTTTGGTTTGGGTTTTATGTTTTTTTAAATCCATGAGATTCAACCTCAGTGCAGCTTCTCTGCTCCTGCCAAGAAGCAGGTACCAGTACATTTCTGTGATGTTCTATTTCTTGGTTTTTTGATTTTTTTTCTTTTATTTCTGAGGAAGATTAATTTCCTGAAATAAAGAAACTAATTTGGTGACAAAACCAGGGTTTATGGTCTATATGTGTGTTTAAAATCTTGTAGACAGCAGACTTGATGGTGTGTAGGGTTGGCATGTGCTTGGAGAGAGGGATACTTAATTGGTGGTTGTGGGGTGTTTTAGCATTGATTCTTTCAGTCTTAGGTCAAGTATGCCAAATTAGGCTTGGTGTAGAAGCAAGCCCTCTTCTCTGTGGTGTTGCAGCAGAAAACCAACAGGGGACTGTCCAAACTGTAGTTTGAAATGAGATGATGAACTGCTGAGTCCTTACTGAAGCTGTAGGGACAGTGACCTTCTGCTTTCCCATAGCAATGAAGGGCGTTAAAAGGTGCATTTTGAAACTGCACACTTGGTGTTTGGAGCCACTCCCCAAGTGCAGTCAGAAATGGCTTTGAGGGGTTTGCTGCTGTTGATGCAAAGCTTTCCTGGGTATCACATTCCACTTTTCACTCGTTCCCTGTGGTTTTGCAGAGACTGGCGTCGAGGAGATCCACGAGACGATGACCGACCGTTCCGCCGCGGGGACGATCTGCCTCGGCGAGGGGACGATCTGCCCAGGCGTGGTCCTGCAGATGACAAGGAGCGTCCTCCAGAGTCAGCAGAAGACAGGCCAGCTAGACGGGAAGGGGACGAGGACAGGCCCCCGAGGCGAGAAGGGGATGAGGACAGGCCGCCCAGACGTGGCTTGGATGAGGACAGGCCGCCCCGGCGTGGTTTGGATGATGACAGAGGAAGCTGGCGAGCTGCAGATGACGACAGGGGGCCCCGGCGCGGGCTGGATGATGACAGAGGGCCCCGGCGCGGGCTGGATGATGACAGAGGGCCCCGGCGCGGGCTGGATGATGACAGAGGGCCCCGGCGCGGGCTGGATGATGACAGAGGGCCCCGGCGCGGGCTGGATGATGACAGAGGGCCCCGGCGCGGGCTGGATGATGACAGAGGGCCCCGGCGCGGGCTGGATGATGACAGAGGGCCCCGGCGCGGGCTGGATGATGACAGAGGGCCCCGGCGCGGGCTGGATGATGACAGAGGGCCCCGGCGCGGGCTGGATGATGACAGGATGGCCCGGCGGGATGAGGACAGGGGACCCTGGCGCAACGCGGACGATGACAGGCTCTCCAGGAGAGATGATGACAGGGGCCCGTGGCGTGGCGGTGAGGACTCCAGGCCAGGCCCTTGGAGACCGTTTGGTAAACCAGGTAAAACATATAAACAATAATCCTCCCTCCAAAGTACCCTCATAGATAGTGGGTGTAACATACTTGATGCCAGAGGTAGGAGAATCAGCTCTGAAAACATCTGGATTAATTTGGTTTCTGTGGACACTCCTATGATGGTGTTCACAAGGGTCTTAGGATGAGGGAAGAGACGAGGATCTGACTCCATGTTTCATAAGGATGATTTATTATTTTATGATGTATATTTTATTAAAACTATACTAAAAGAATAGAAGAAAGGATTTCATCAGAAGGCTAGCTAAGAATAGAAGAAGAAGGAATGATAACAAAAGCTTGTGGCTTTGACAGAGAGGCCCAGGACTATGATTGGCCATTAATTAGAAACAACCACATGAGACCAATCACAGATGCACCTGCTGCATTCCACAGCAGCAGATAATCATTGTTTACATTTTGTTCCTGAGGCCTCTCAGTTTCTCAGGAGAAAAAAATCCTAAGGAAAGGATTTTTCAGAAAATATCATGGCTACACACTCTCCACTTAGCATAATTAAACCTTTTCATTTGGTTTAATTAAAAAAAATTGCTTGTCTGGAAGATACGTGATGGTCACACACTTAACACTGGTCACTTCCCTGTGTGCAAAAGCAAAATATGCAAGTTGAATGCTCTGCTGGGAGCATCCTCACAAGATTAGCAC
>NW_005054451.1:775837-777369 GCF_000277835.1 Geospiza fortis
CTTAGAACAGAGCTTGGATTAAATGACCTTCTGAGGTCTCTTAAAATATGAATTATCCTATTCTTGTATTGTTTATTTCTAAAGTGTCATTGATGGTGTCTAGAGCTGTTTCTGATTCTTTTCAGAACTGTTGATGACATTTAATGTTAGATGTGAATTGGATTTCCTGGTTCTTTTCACTTATGTATTGGCAGGCACCATGTCAGCTTTCACAGACACTAATAATATAATCCAAACCTTTAGAAAACTTACTGTGAATATCAAAACTTGCACTCCAGTTTTTCCTATTTAAAGCCAAAGCAGGCTACATAATAAAGAACTCCCAATCATAAATAACTGAGCAGTATTGCAGGGTGTTAAGCGGATGGTAACAAAAGTAATATTTTAAGGTAGTGCTTTAAAAAGTAGTAAGTCCTTTAAAAATCTGCTTCCTTAAAAATCTCCTCACTTGTGGATTTTCACAAAGGAATCTGCTGTCTGGGCTACACCCTTTGCTTCTTGCACTTGGTTTGCACCAGACCCTTGTGGTTTCTGGCTGAAAGCTGCGGGGTGCAGCCAGCTCTGCTGGATTGTTGCAGGCAGCCCTGACATGAGGTGTGCATTACTGGCTTTACTTTTAGCAGCTTGCACAGTGTTTTCTCTGTGCCTCCCTCATGCAAACTTCTTACAAACATCTTGAGTTGCATCTTCAGTAGTCAGAACTTGAAGAACCAGTTTTTGTGACGGAAGTAAAGGGTTCTTTGTCTACAAGAGAGATCAGAGGTCAGTCACAGACTCCTTTGACTGTGTTTCTTTCTTCCAGGGGGGTGGAGAGAACGAGAGAAGGCTCGTGAGGACAGCTGGGGCCCTCCCCGAGACTCCAGACCTTCAGGAGACCGTGAATGGGATCGAGACAAAGATCGGGATGAAAGTGAGAAGGAGCGGGAATTCGACAGGGAGAGAGATTTTGATCGAGACGATCGTTTCAGGCGTCCCAGGTCTGACTGCTCTGTTTAAGTACTTCTAGAATGTTTCTGCAAACAGAAAAATGGGCCCTGCTGGTACAGAAATAACGTGGAATTGCTGAGTGAAAGGAACAAGAGTTAGTTTGTGTGAAACTAAGCACTTTAGGGCAGCAAATGGATAGGGGCATTTTGGGGCCTTTTTGGTTTGTTATTTTTAGGATGATGTCTGTTTACAGGAGGAATTCCAAAATGCTTAAAATGCTTTTAAATTTTTCTTTTTATCCTATTATCAAGAGAATTTCATGTTAGGCTCTGGGAAAACAAAACCAATTTTGGAAGTATGTTAAATAGACACCCACTAAGTCTGTAAATATCCGTGTTGTGATTTATTACCGCTCCTTTCCATAGCAAAGATAAAAATCCCAACATTTCGTTTTTACGTTTTGCATGGCCAAAGGGATGAAGGCGGTTGGAGGAGAGGGCCAGCTGAGGAAACTTCCAGCTGGAGAGATTCGAGTCGCCGTGAGGAGTGGGACAGAGGTGGCCGTGACATGAGAGACCGGCGTGGTGACGACAGGGAGGCGCCCC
>NW_005054451.1:777379-786566 GCF_000277835.1 Geospiza fortis
GTACGTTCCTTTTGGTGTCCCTAAAGTCCTGCATCCTGCACAGAGCCTCCCTCTTCCTGACGCTGCTGGGGAGGGCTCACATGGGAATGGGTTATATTTTCAGCCTGTGTTTAATCTGCCTTTCTATAAACAAAATAATAAAAAGCACCTTTGGCACAATAGGGAATTCTTCAGGGAATCTTAACTATTTGTAGTTGTGTTGTTTTCTATCTTAGTAGCATTTCATTTCTACAGTAGGAGGATAGCATTTCAAGAATGCACTTCTCATAGGATTGTGTTCTGGGTGTACGTAGTCCTTGTGTTCAGGTTATCAAGACAGACATCCCAGAAAGTAATTTCTTAAAACCCTTTCCTTAAAACCATTAAAATGTGACAGAAATATTTCTGAATGAGCGTTTCGCACTATTGATAGTATTAATTTTGATGACAGACCTGTATTAATTTCATATATTTATTAATTCTTTGCTGTGTTCTAAAAATACGCTAACAGCAAATCCATTTAGCCTGGAGGGACCACCACATCTTCCATTTCTGGCATTCTTCAGAATCTCATTTTGTCTCTGCCCCAAATATGTGGGTGTTCTTGCACTTGGGAGCAGGCTGGAACAGAACATGGCATCAAACACAGGAGTGCTGCTGGCAGAAAGGCAGAGTGTTCTCAGTGTGGAGATTTTTTTTTAATGTATCAAGAAGTTTTGGGATTTGACTTCTTGGCATCTGCCACAGCTTTGTTCACACACAGCTAGGGTGGCACTCTTAGCATCCTTTTGGTGAAAAGGAACAGTGAAGGGTGGTGGATGCTGTTACCAGTGGAGTCATGTAATTCAGTGCCATTTTACCTCTGATTCCAGTAGGCTGAAGAGCAATTGCCTCTCTTTTAATAACAGTGAAATTTTCCACAGATGTTAAGTCAGAATTTTTCTGTTTTCAGGGTTCAGTCATTTCTAAGGAGACACTTTCATTATTTTAATTCTGCTAATATAAGAATATATTTCTACACCATAAAACCACATACATCAGTAGAACATTCTTGTTGTAGTTACTGTGTTTTAGAGATGACGCTGGGCTTGCTCACCACAATCCCAAACCCGAGAAGAGGTTTGAGTAGTTCTGCTATATAAAATTAAAACTTGTATTTGGCCATTGTTATGGTATTCCCTGTTGGCAGGGCT
The DNA here is from genome assembly GCF_000277835.1 of Geospiza fortis. Lineage (NCBI taxonomy): Eukaryota > Metazoa > Chordata > Aves > Passeriformes > Thraupidae > Geospiza > Geospiza fortis. The sequence goes on from NW_005054451.1 coordinate 778,552, forward strand.
GAGGATCAGTAAATCCCACTGCCAGGGTCGGGGCTGTTTGTTGGAACTCTTGCAGGCTGCTGCTGGAGCGTGACTGAGTTGTTTTTCTTTCTCCCCACACCACAGCGAGCTCGTGGCGGCGCGCCGACGACAGGAGGGAAGAGCGCGGCGAGGAGCGGGAACCAGCGCGGCGCTCAGGCCCTGCTCCTGCTGCTCCTCCAGCTGCTGCTCCCCCAGCAGCATCCAAAGAGAGAGAAAGGGACGGGGAGAAGGAGAAAGGATCCTGGAAAGCAGAGAAGGAGCGTGAGCCCGCACGCCGCACTAAAAACGAGACAGACGAAGAAGGGTGGACCACTGTACGACGTTAAGTGGGAATCACAGAGTTTAACCGATGTTTTAGCTTTGATTTGATGGAATCCACAGATTATATTTGTGCTTATAAACATTCTGAATTGGAATTCTTTAACCAATGTTTTGAAGTAACATGAAAGCATGAATTACTTACTCATATAGATTGATCATGCACAAAACTCACAGCAGAAGGTTGGAAATTGAATGCCAGGTTTTGAGATTTCAAATGATGCTTATTTCATGGGTCATTTGTTGCTAAAATAAAAGGAAGCAAGCCCAACAGCTGTCTTCAGTACAGCTTCTCTTTCGCACCAAAAACAGGCTGCCCTTTTTATTTTTAGTCTCTCTTAGTTTGGAATGGGGGATTATTGTCACAGGACACGCATTTGAAAACGCCTCTGTTCACACAGTGGAATTATTGAAAAAAGCAGAGCTAAAAGAATTTGCATAATTAGCCAAAAAGTAGAAAAGCCCTCTTTTACATAGGTATTTTTGAGGGCAGACTGTTTCTGAGATATTTTATCACTATCTAAATTCAGTAAGTTGTTTAAATTTGAATTGAATACAATAAACATTGTGAATTAGCTACACTGGGATATTTTCTGTAGATTTACTTGAATCCATAATGCCTCTGAGGCCACTTTGCAGTCATTGTTCCAGTAATGTACACACTGCTGCAGTGTACAAATCAAACTTGCAGCTTTTACAATTTGTGTTTTGGTAAGCATATGGCTATGTACTTTCTGTTGCCAATATCACAACTGCTTTTTCCATTACTGGATAATTCATGCCTTTCAAGGATTTATAAATATTGTCATATTTAAAATGTGTGGTTTTGGAGAAATTGTTCAATTTTCCCCCCAATTCTTTGTCTTCAGGGTCAATTCTTTCCCTTTCCAAAAAAGTGATTTGTAGTAATGGCTGTGTTGACTTTAAAGCTGGGGTGCAGTAACAACAAGGAACAATCTGGTCACACTGAAGCCAACACAGAACTTGCTGCTGTGTGTTTCTTCAATGATAAATAAACAAGTTAAGGAATTAGCTGCTGCAGTGTCTTGACTTTTTGGTGAGTCCTGTACCATGTGTTCATGCAGAACAGCTATTAACAACCATTTTCTGTTCTCAGATCTGTTCTGTACCAGCTGAAGGAGGTGAAAAGACCTGGGCTAGTTTCTCCCTGAGAAACCTGGTGTGTGAACAGAACTTGTAATACTCCTCTTGTCCTTTTCCTGCCCTCTTCTGGCTTATCCAGGGCCAGTAGTTTTCTTGGGAAAAACTTGCTCTGAGAGCCATCTTCTCAGGGCTTGATTTTTGTGTCTCTGGATCCTGTCATTGCTGGTTGAGTCACAGGACTCCTTCAGACAAGTAGTGTTTTCCAAGCATAAAGAAGAAAAAAACCCTGTGTTTTTTGTTCTTTATACAGTCCCAAAAAGGATGGAACTAGAGACCAGCAGCCATCCACTTATGGTGCTTACTGGATCTGGAGTAGAGGTGCTGCTGTTCTTCAGCCACCTCCTGCTGTCCTTGCATTCTGTGTCACTGGATGCTGTTAAAGGGGAGCCAGGAGCTCTCTCCACTGCTGGCTGTGGAATTCCTGTGGTACTTAGAACTGTGTTTGTCCAGTGTGGTTTTGAAGACCTCCAAGGCTGAGGACTGCACAAGTGTTCTAGGAAGCCTCTTCCAATGCTTGCCTGCTCCAGAGTGAAAAATCAGTGTCACAGAATGGTTTGGGGTGGAAGGGGACCTCAAAGGACATCCAGTCCAACCTTCAGCTGCAATGAGTAGGGACATCTTCAATTAGGTCGAGTTGCTCAGAGCTTGAATGTTTCCAGGGAAGGTGCATCCACCCTTTCTCTGGGCAATGTGTGCCAGTGTTTTCCACCCTCATTGTTATAAAACCTCTTGTATCTAATATGAATCAACCATTCTTCAGTTTATAACCATTACCCCTTTTCCTATCACAACAAAATCTGCCAAAAAATCTGTGCCCATCCTTCTTACAGTGGCGTGGGATAGAATGTAAGAAAATAGTGCAGAAGGTAGTCTCACACCTGAGGAGTTGCAGCTGTACCAATCACCAAAGATTAGGAACAGGCCTGCCCTTAACAGGCCACAGCTGTGTCCAGTAATGATGAGTGCTACAAAAGAGTGGGTGAGCTGGGTGAGGAGAGAGCTGGAGTTTGTTGTCGGTGTTGTGAGGAGCTGTCCATGAGAAATCACCAAGAAGGTATGGGACTTTTGCAATATGATGACAACATTACAGGCCCCCTTCAAAGGCCACAGTTAGGGCTCTGTGGAACCTTCTGTTCTCCAGGCTGAAAAACCCCAGCTCTCAGCCTTTCCTCACTGGGGAGATGCTCCAGCTCTCTGGTCATTTTTGTGGCCCTCAAAAAGTTTAAACCTTTCACTTTTGGCTTCTGCCCTGTGTGTCTCTGCTCACTGTGTGCTACTGTGGGAAGCTGGAATTTTCCAGATAACTTCCTAGTGGGAAATGGATGACTGCTGTGAGGTGTTCCTTTTTCCAGGCTGGACAAGCCCTGTCCCTTCAACCTTTCCTCCCAGGCGTGTGCTCCAGCCCTGGGCACTGTGTTGGTCCTGTGCTGAACTCACATTTGGCTGCGTCCTTGTGTGGGGGGAATGGAACCCCAAAGAGCACACAGGAGAGATGAGGTGAACTGAGGGGGACACTTCCCTTCTGCAGGCTGGGAACAGTTCAGTGCCCAGCTCAAACAGCCTGGGCTCTGCTGGCTGATGCTCCCCTTTTCCCCTGTTTGTGCCCCCAGCCTGGCACTGCAAGGGCTCCTTCCTTGGCTGGGCAGGGCCCTGCCCTGCTCCCTCTGGAGTTCATCAGGCTCCTGTCCATCCCTTTGGCCAGCAGCCCTGTCCCAGCTGTGTCCCCAGGGCTGGGGTCCCACCTCAGTGTCCTCCTGTGGCTGCTCCAGGCCTGCAGGATGGTTCCAGCCCAGCCCCTGCCCACAGTGCTGTGCCTGGACACCCAGCCAGGTTTGCTGCCCCCTTTGTTATGTGGGCTGCAGCATCCTGAGCTGGGTGCAAGGACAGTGCGTGTGAGTGCTGAAAGCCTTGTTAAAGCTGAGATGAAGAACATTCAGTGCTCCTTCCCTCATCCACAAAGATGTTTTATTGTAGAAGGCAGGTGAGCCAGGCATGGCTTACCCTCAGTAATTCCATTCTGGCTGTTCCCAGTTGTCTTCTGCATGTCCCCAGAAAGATGTTCTGCAAGGATTTCCTCTGATTCTCCCAGGAACTGAAGTGATACCATGTGGCCTGTGCTTTCTCAGATGGTCCTTTCAGGCTTTTATCAACGACAGGCACAACATTTGCCTTTCTGCAGCCTTGTAATATGTAAATAGTGATTATACCTTCAGTTGCACAATTTTAATTGTATCCACACAAAGACACTTTCACACAGGGATGAGTGTTAGTCATCCCTGCACCAGCTAAAGCTGCGTCCCAATCTGTGTTATTAATTTGAATTATTTGAGATTGTGGTAATGTTGTCAGTGAGTGTTACATTCTCAGGGCTGGGCAGCTTGAGAAGAGGCTGGGGAGATGTGAGCTTTGCAGGCATGTCAGTGTGTTTATTTTATTGCTTGATCCATTTAGACACAATACTGACAGTGATCAAAAACCCCTGCTGACCAAATCCAACAGCTCAAACCTCCATCTCCTGCCATCATTAAACATGAACACAAAATATGGTTACCTGAAAATGTTGCCAAATGAGTTCTGTGTCAATCTTTGCCTTGTTTGAATCACATTCCCTTAAACAGCTAAATTTTTCAGTGAACATTAGAAGAACACAAACTGTGACAGGCTGTATTTAAAAAGCAGAACTTAAGGCTGCTGCTGTTTGAATGGATGCAAATGTTGTTGGATTAAAATAAAACTCCAGCAGGGCAGTGTCAGGTATGAAAAGTGCTGTTTCCTTCCTGCACCAGGAGCACTCCAGACACTGACCCAGCCCATGGGCAGGGCCAGCAGGGTCTTCAGCAGAAGGGGGACATAACTGGCATTATATTTAGGCTATCTCTAGAGTGCCTTACCTATAAAAACTAATATTTTCTTACAAAATCCATATTTATGAGAACTGGCAGGGTGCAGTGGTGTTGCTCCTGACTGGGCACAGCCACCACTGCAGCCCAGGACATGTCATGACTTTGGTGACCTCAGTGAGGCCATGAGCAGGGCCAGGAGGATGTTGGGGTGGGCTGGTGGGCAGCCAGGAGCCATCTCAGACCCCAAGAGCACTGGAAGGCTTGTCTTGCTGTAAATGAAAGACATCTCTGTCATTTCCCTGTCCTTGGGCTGCTGTCATTGGCAGGGGCTGCTGCATGAAGCAAGTTTTCCTCCTGTGGCTAAAGGGTTCTGCTGAATGGTGCTGGGCTACAAAGGGAAAGCATTGGGTCAGTGAAATGCAAGATCCAAAATGTGCCTCTCATTCGGGCACTAGTGCCCATCCTGTGGTTTACTGCAGCATTGCAAGAAGTAGGCACTCAAGTGGAGTAACAAAAACACTAAATTCTTCCTTTTTTCGCCATTTTCAGCTGGAGCCGAAATGCTCTATACTTTGTCTGGTTGTCCTCTTAACTAAAATCAATGCATTTAATTACAGTAGAATGGAGATTTTACAAACTGTTCCACTGCACTTTGCTAATCAAAGCCTCCCTTGCTGCACTTTTAAGTTCTGTTAGCCCTTTCTCTCTTGGACAGCAGGCTTTGCTAAACCTTGTTCCATTTTTAGTGAATCACTTGTTTTGTCCAGAAAACAGGCATTTTAGAATTTTATCTTCCTCCTCATGCAACTCTTAGCAACTCATCTCCAGTAAAAATTAATCTATATATTTGGTGGGTCAAACTGGCACTGAAATTAAAAATAAATTTAAAAAAAGGACATTTTATAGCTGTTGTGGTTTTGTCCTATGGCATCTGCCTGAGGCACTGGTCAGCAGACTGACGGCAACCTGCCCAAACAGAATTTCCACTGAAGATGAGCCCAGACTTACCTGACTTCAGCTGAATTAAGTTGCCTATACACCTGAAAGTAGTTTCTAATTAAAAGTAGCTTGCTTTTTGGCTTTTTGCCAAGACTAGCACCTCAATCCTCAACTGAGGATGATATTCCAATATTGTGTTCACTCCTCTTGCCAGACTATCACTATAGAAAAGATTCCATGACTTACATGCACAAGTTTAAACAGGTGACCATAATATTTTGATTTGCAAATGCCTGCAGAAGACTGGAAAAAGTATCTCACTTTTCATAGATTTCAGATTAAGCTCTTTGCTGTTCCTAGAATTTAAATTACTAATGCAAACAGTTCCCTGTATTTAAGGAGTCAAAGTAGCAATACAAACACTGTCTAGTGCAATAACCTTTCCAGAGTGACCAAGAACAAGCATCTTTCTGCTCACTCAGTGCCACAAGGAGTGTGCTGGTACGCCAGAAATCACAGGAGCTCACTTCAAAAAACCAATCAAAAATCCTTTAAGGTTTAGTCTTTGTTAAGACTCACACTTGTTAATCTTTAAAGGGCAAGCTGTCCTGTTGAATGATTACATAAGGTAACTGAAGAGCTTTGCTGTCAGGCTGGCTTTTGCTGAATCCTGTCATCTTTCTGCAGTAGTTTGAGGTTTGTTTTTGTTGGTTTTGGTTTTTTTTTACCTCCCTCACCCCCAGCTGGTCTTGAAGCTGTTACTCTTCCACTTTACCTGTGAAGCCTTTGATGGGATGCCCAGTGCTGGGTAGCAGTGAGGCCAGGCAGCTCCTGGCCTTTCCAGAGCAAGTCTGCAGCTCTCTGGAGAACAAAACCAGGAGCTACAGGCTGTGGACACAAGTTTTCCTCTCACACAGGCTCTGCAGAAGGCCAGTGCCATCCAGGACACAGGATCTGCTGTTATCCTGAGGGATTTCAGGCGTTGCTACAGGGCTGGTGCTGCACAGCAGCTGAATGGAAAGAGCAGAGAGGAGGGGCAGGCTCATGGCAAACACCTCCAATCCAGCCCAGTTAACCCTCAGAAAACACCCGAGACAGATTTTCTTTGATCTTTCTTGCTTTTGTGTCCAGGAACAGTCAACTGCATTAAAATGTATATAAGGATCTTCAAACTTCCCACAAGGAGGTAACAAAAGTACAGAAGAAAACTCTTCCCACAGCATCACACTGGAGCTCGATTCTAATGTGTGGTGGACACAGATTAAACCCACGTGGACCAGGAATCACAAAACCAAACACATCTAACTTTAACAGCTTAGAAGAGCCTGTGGTGCACTCCCCATAGAGCAAGAGACAAAACGTAATGTATTTAGCACAAGGATGGCTGCAGCCACTGAGTGTTATTTAATGCAAACCCCACTGCATTTGATAATTAGACCTGACACCATCTTTGGAGCCATCTGATGGAGATTTAAGGGAACACTTCCACACAAAATCAGATTCTCCCTCCTAATTGCTGTGGCTGGGAGTCAACAGCAGTGACTAATGAACCCTGGGTCCTCATCCACAACCTATCCCATGCATGTTTTGGCTCCATCCTTGACTGTCCTGCTCTCCTGACCCCATCTGCCACCCAGCTGAGCAGCTTTTCAAAAGGAAACCACACAAGCGTGGATTACTCCTCACTTTCCTAGTTCCCTTTTTCTGTCGCCTCTCCTTTCTCACCTTCCTGGTGATGTCCCAGCAGTTCCTCCACAAGGCTCTCTTCACCTCCCTGCTGCACAGCAGTGTGACCCTCTGCACTGAAAACTCCAGCACCCATCTCTCTGCTCCAGAGTATTCAAACTCCCAACTGCTGCTGCTCCTTGTTCTACCTCTGGGTAACAAAAAACCCCCAAAAAACTAAAACCAAAAACAAACAAAAAAACCCAAAACAAACAAACAAAAACCCCCAACTAAAAACAAACAAAAAAAACTCAAAACAAAACAGCAACAACAAACAGATAAACCAACAAAAAAAAACACCCTTTTTTTTTTTCACTCGGGGATTAGAAGTGATATAGCCCCAGCTGATATTCAGTACCAAGGAACTGCCATCACCCAGAGTAGTCCAGGACTTCAGCCTAATCTTTATGCTTTGTACAGTCTGTGTAGAGTTAAGGATATTTGTTATCCACATGGGTAGATCTCTTTTACTTGCAAAGAGTTAAAGCCACATTCTCTGAACTCTTGAAAACAAACAACCTCCCTTTCCTCCATTCTCCTACGGTCACAGCTTTCTGCTTTGTCCGGGTCTCTCTCCATCGGGCTTCCCCCATTCTCCACCACAAACACAGCTGCATCAAAGCTTACTCCACTGACTTTCTGTCAGCAGCAAGGGCTCGGTTTGCACTCTAGCCCAGAGTCAGCACGTTTTCAAACACACACTTGGATGTTTTTCCCCCCTCAGACCTTCCCTAAAGCCGCGTATTCCACACGGGGACCAGCGAGACCAGCGCCATCGGTGCCCAGGGGAGGAAGGCTGACCGCTCGGACGCTGCGATTCCGGGAAGCGGGTGCGAATTACCGAGGGCAGCTTCGATGGCGATCTGCACAGCGGTTTGAATACCGGCGAAGGAAGCCGCTGGGCTGTTTGCTTTAAGAGCTGAAAGCCGGCGTGTTGTACCCTAATTAAACACCCTGCTATTAGCAATGAAAAGCAGCTCTCCAGCCGCACGGAGCGCTCGGGCC
>NW_005054451.1:787977-788105 GCF_000277835.1 Geospiza fortis
CAGGAGTGGGATCGGGACAGAGATCGGGATTGGGACTGGGACTGGAATCAGGAGCGGGACTGGAACTAGGATGGGGATGGGGATCGGGACCGGGACACCGGAGGACGGGAACCGGGATACCGGGGACC
>NW_005054451.1:788295-818953 GCF_000277835.1 Geospiza fortis
TCCCAGGGCCCGACACTGGCTGCGGGCACAGAACAAGTTTAGCGGTGCACGGGGGAAAGAGGCTCCAGCGAGCCTTGTAAGCTCATGGAGATAGCGCAGCAGGTGCCTTCCCACTGGCGCCAATAAGTTGTGTGGGGCAGAGGGGATTTCCTCTTTGCACCTGTGCCAGAAGTGGGTTTTAATTAATTAAATTAGAGAAGGTGTGGCTGGGGTCTCAGGTGAGTTACAGCCCTCACCGGAGTGCTGCTCAGGTGTGGGGAAGCAGTCTGGAATACTGAACCCTAGGAAGGGATGGGCCTGGCGTGTGCTGTGTGTGCAGTGGGAGGATGGACAGACACCCTGGGCAGCAGGACAGGCAGCAGTGTCCCTCAGCACCCACTGCTGGGCCTGCTGAGCCCAGGCTTTGGTGGCCCAGCCCTCACCCCTCTGGGCAGTCCTTGCAGGGCAGGTGCTGTGCTGCAGGACAAGGGACTGTGGTGGGGAGATGCAAGCCCCCTTTGCTGCCCCTGATGGTTCCCATCCTGTCAGGCCACCCAGAAACCAGATCCTCCTCTGGGAAGCATCGGGTGTGCTTTTCCATTTGGGCAAGAGGAGTTGACAATGCAAAGATCCTTTTAAATTCCAGCCCCCGGTGAGAGCTGCTGGGCTGAGCAGGGTGGGTGGGGTTTTGTCAGGAGTAAATATCTCCCCTGTGCACGGCCCTGATTTGTCAGTCTAACAGATGCTCCCCTGGCAGGTAAAGCAGCTTTCCAGTGTGTTTTGTTTGCATCTGGAATGGGCAGGTTTCATAAGCTCAGGTATCAGGAATCCCTCCCTGGGGGCTGGATCCGCCTCCCCAGCCACATGAAGTGCCTGGGAAGTGGCTGTGCCAAGGACCAGGGAACAACAGGGATGGCTGCAGGGAGCAGAGCTGGCTGGAAGCAGAGTTTCAGAGCACGAATTCTCTGTCTGGAACTCACTGGGACTCCCTTCAGTACTGAGAACATTCCCAGAGGAAGTTCTGTTCCACACCACATCGTGTGGGACACGGTTCTGCACTGGGTGACCACAGGGACATTTCACAGTTATGGGGTGTCAGGCTGAGCCCAGAGCTCATCCCTGAGGTGCAGTTATGTGACAAACCTTTGCCCTCTTCATTGGAGTGTTCCAGGGCCTGATTTGCACTGGAGCCAGCAGGGAATGGCAGAGGTGACAGATGGGTGACAGGGCACAGGGAGATCAGTCAGAGTGGTCGAGCATCGCCTCCTGGAGCAATTGTTGTATCTCATCTTCTGTAGACATTTTAGGAGGCAGAGTGAATAATTTCACATCACTGCTGTAGCAGGGTGTGTAGCTACAGGCAGAGAGGAAAATGGCCCTGTTCCCCTCCCTGCCAGTGCAGGGAGTGATGAAGAACCTGGAGCAGCATAAAAAAACATCCTCACTGGGAAAATATTGTGAAGGACAGCAGCATTGCAGTAACAGCATCCCCTGTTTGACCCACAGCTCAGCAGAGCTCACATGCCTTGGCAATCCAAGTGTTTGGGGTGTGTTACAGGAGTTATTTCATTATTTTCTTTGTCCAGACTTTTGCCCACGGACCTGCATGTTCCAAGTGTTGAGCAAAGACTCAACAGCTCCACTCAGGTCCCTGCAGAGCTGTCAGGCATTGTCAGCCTTGCACCAAGCTCATGCCAGCGGATTGGGGTCACCCAGGCACCGTGCTGGTGCCAGAGCAAGGAATCCCACTGTTGACATTGGAATGAATCAATGTCTTGGTGGAACTCTTCACCAGTTTCAAGCAGTAAACAAAATAAGTGGTCGAGAAGAGCTAATGGACAAGCAGCTGCTTCTGGGAAGGATTGGTGTTTTGGTGTGCTTTGAAATGTTCTACATTTGCAGCACTGAGAAACTACTGCCTTGTCCTCAGCTGGAAGTTGGGATTATTTCTGACTGTGCCAAAGTCCCCTTTAGGGACCCCTTGTCAGGGCTTGGGCAGTGTAGGAGCACAGCTGTCTTGGGGGTGTCTCTTGTGAGTTCTTGTGGCAGGGCTGCACAGCAACCCTGGCACACTCTCCTCTGGAGCAGAAGTGACAAATAAATAGCTGTTGGCACTGTGGATTCAGCAGCACCACCAAGCTCTGCCCAGCCAGGGGGAAAGTTTTCTGCTCCCTCAGAGCAGAGAGAAACTGTGTCACAAATTCCAGCTGATCTGAGCCACCAGATCTGCTGGGGTCTGAGGAATCTGCTTGGGGGAGCTCCCACTGGGCACAGGAATTTGTAAGGTCCAAGATTGCTCCTGGGAATACACACACACACCTATATATGTATGAAATCTGGGGCTGTGCCAGCTGCAGGTGAGTGAGGCCTTTGTTTGGGGCTGGAGGAAAGATTTCTTTCTTCGTGTCAAAGCAAAAATGATCTAACAAGGGACTTAACAAGAGTGATAGAAGGATTTAAGCACAGAGGGGTTTGAGTGCACGCAGGACAGCTGTCAAGTTTAGAGAGGAGATTAGCAGTTCATTTGAGAGATACATTAGGAAAGGGCTTACTCTGGGGGGCTGAGAGCTCCCCTGAGGCTGGGGAGGATTTACTGCCTGGAAGTGTTGATGTATTGTGCACGTTGTGAAGCTTGCCATCCCAGCAGCTTTGATACATTCCAGCTTTTTTCAAAACCCCTGTGGATTTTAAAGTGGCTTTCATTTAATGTGGGAGATGTTGACAAGCTCCCCCAGGAGGCTGGAAAGTTCTCGGAAGGGTCTTTTAAAAATATTAGCTTCACCACCACTTCTAGAAGACATTCCCCCCCTCTGGAATATCAAGGAGTGGTTTGTTTCTGACAGCACTGAAAATACACGAGGTGTCTGCTGACACAGGGAAGATTTGCCCTGTGCTGCTTGGACTCCCAGCCTGGTGTTCAGCAATCCTATCTGAAGCTTCTGGCTTAACAGATGATGCTTGTGTTTGGAAAGCTGAAGTTTATAGCACAGAGCAACCCTGTGCAGAAGATTGGAAGCAGCTGGTGGGACTGACATGGGCGAGTTAGGTTTCAGAGGAGGATGCAAACACAAGTGATGGAAGCAGAGCTTCAGCCTGGGGTCTGCTCAGAGGCCCCAGTGCCGATGTTCGATGTGATGCCTCAGGTTTTAGCTTTTCTATTTTTCAGATTCTATTCTGCTTTAGTGTGTGGGTCTGGGTTTCATATCAGGGGATGGAGAGCTCTGTGCACAGAGCAGGGAGACAAAACAATTCCTGCTTTGGCTGGGGACCAAGGACAAATGATCCAAATCTCAGCCCAAGAGCACAAACAGCGTGGGCTGGAGAGAGAAAAGAAGAAGGATGGGACTTCATAACCAAAAGCTGTAATTAGATAATTAGCTCAAATATGCTAATAGGCCAAAACTTGTAAAAGTGTGAGACCCCATGACTGGTTGTCCATTTTGTGACCATTTTGAATTGTGCTGCCCAAGGTGGATCCATTGAGGCCTCTTAATAAATCCCTACTTTATTCTTTAGCTCTGTCTGGTCTCTGTTCTAGGGCAGCCTCCACAAGGCATCAGATGTTCCCGTGGGAGAAGAACCTCCCCTGGTGTTTCCCTCCTCAGAAGGGAGGGCTGCACAGGGAGGGAGCCTCTGCTCCTTGTCAGGCCTGTGAGGGGATCCCAGGCTCGGTGTCTCCAGACTCCAGGAAAAAGAGAGCCTGAGCTGGCATGACAGTGTTGGTAGAAAGGATAAAGAAATCATCCTGGCCCCTTTTTACTGGCAAAAAACTCTGTGATGGAGGATTAGGGATGTAAAAGCCAGCCACAGAACACAGATTTGGTTTTGGGAGCCTTTCTTTGGAGCTGTGCTTTTGCTTTTGTTGCGTGGAAGTAGCTGATCCTTGAAGGGGGTGGAAATGTGACTGCAAAGGAGGCAGTGGTGGTTTCACCTTCTCTGATCTGTGCTGAGCACTATTTCAGCATAACCAAACACATCAGCTGTTTCCTTAACAGGGCACCAAACTCCCTTGGGATGTAGAGCACAACCTTCACGGCACTGGGGGCAGGAGTGACTGCCCAGATCACTCCTTTTAGAGTTACATGACCCTCCTCAGGTAACTGCAGCAAATGTTTGCCCAGGCCAACACAGCTGCTGGGGGATATGATGCATTTTTAGCTGTCTCTCAGTTTGATTTCACATTGAAAGTGCAGAACAGCACACAGCATTAGCCAGCTCTGTAAGAACTGCTGCTCCACCTGGAAAGAGCTGAGAGCAGAAAATAAAAGGTGCTTCCAAGAATACATCATTGTCATCAAGTAAGTAATGTGCTCATCACAGCAGAAAGTTATATGGGCAACCTGAACGTGGCTGTGCTTGAATTTCCAGCCAAATGCTGTCATTTCCCCTGGTTTGTTTTCTCTCTAGCAATGGCACCTTGAACCAAGATCAAGGGAAGCTGAGCATTCAGCAGAGCCCAGAGTGCCCAGCCCAGCATCACCTGGCTGTGGCTGCTGCAGAAGGGGAGCTCAGGGCTGTGTGGGGGCTGCAGGGGACAGCTGAGCCTCTCCAGGGCTGGCAGCAAAGGGGACGAGAGGAGATTTCGTGCTCTGGGGGCTGACAGTGCAGAGAGAAGAGAAACGTATTTCCTCTCTCCCCAGAAAAGTTTGTCAGCTGAAGGAGACAAAGTGCTTCCTGCACACAGACTTTCAAAAATCTTCAGAGCACTGCTGAAAGTGTTGGAAATAGAGGCTGTAAAAAAATAAGAAACAAAAATCCATCCCAAGATTATTTTTACAATCAAAAATGTATCTCATCTAATTTTGGTGGCTGATAAACAGTAGATACTATCAGCTCTTCCATCATCTCTTGCAAATGCATGGAATTTAAAGGAGAATGCAAAGGTCATAGACAACCAGCCAGGGTTTTGACTTGCCCATCCAAACTAGAGCAAAATACAAATAAATCCAAGAGCCAAATGATTATCAGCAGCACCATATTTGTCCTGAGGATACACTGACTTAGGGAGAGGGATGTCAAAGTGGCATAGAAATTCATATATACTGTTCATGAGAAAATGAAATGGTTTTTATAAAAACCAAAAGGTAGCTTTGGCTTCTTTTTTCTTTTTAAATTTTTTTTTTTTGGTTGAAGAACAGTTTGTGTTTATGCATTTTATTAATATATCAGGGAAATGTAATAGTAAATGCTATAAGTGCTTCAGTTCCTAAATGTCAAATTGATTTCTCCTTACAGCAAATCCATGTTGAGATGGAGAACCAGGTACTTCTGCAAAGAGCCTGAAACAGCACAGGAAGTGTCTTAATTTTACAATTTTGTATGAATTAAATCACGTCCATATTACTGAACTTTATTATTGCTGAATCTCTCTGGATATCCCTGGATATCCAAGGTTAGGCTGCATGAGGCTCTGAGCAACCTGGTCTGGTGCAGGGTGTCCCTGCCTGTGACAGAGGGGCTGGAACAAGGTTTGAAATCCCTTCCCACCCAAACCATTCTGTGATGCTGTGACCTCAGACTCACGTTTTTGGGGAGCAGGAGCTCTGATCTGAGCTGCTCAGCTGCTGACACCCCCTGTGACCTGGCTGTGCATTTGGGAGTGCTGAGGTTAAACCCCAGCCTGCTGCCCTCCTCTGCAGCCAGGAGTTCATCTTTGGAGCTCATTGTCCTGGCAGGTTGTCATCCTGTGCCTCTGTCAGAGTCTGCCCCAGCAGCTGGGTCGGGTTTGTGCCTCTTGGGGATATTTTGGAGGTTTCACACATTGAATTTTGGAGTGTCGGTAGGCTTCACCTGCGGGTAATGTTGTTTCACACTTTCCTTTGACTCCAGAGTAATAATAAATGAAACCCCAGCCCAGCAAACATGAAGGATGTGCTTATTGTGGCAGGCCTTGCCACAGTACCTGCAGTTTTTCTCAAAACTGGCAGCTTTATAAGATTTCAGGAGACCACAGAGCTCTTAAGGCACAGAAAGATGTCCTGGTGACTCACAGTGCAGATTAAACTCCTGTTTAATATCAGAGATTAAAATCCTCCTTACTTAAAGAGGATGTCCAAGAGTTTGTGTTCTGGTTTCATCTCCTGCTGCCCCTGCTTTCTTGTCTCTTGGAAGTGAAAAGCCAAGTCAATGCATTTGGGAAAAATCAGAGGTTTTCTATTTTGGACAAGTCTCTGGATTCATTGAAAAGGGTATTTCAAATAAAATTTTGGCTAGACACTCTACATTCCTTTATGTATTCCTTCTGTCCAAAAAAAATCACTGCTCCAGGATATCCTTGAGAGAGCTCAGTGCTTGCATGAAGATTTATTGCTTTTAGTTTCTGAATCAGTTCTGAACTGAATTAGCAAATGGCAGTGCATATTTCTAATAGCAACAAGAATTCCAGCAGAATTTCTGAGGTCTGGCTGGCTGATTAAATCCAGCAAAGTCTCCTGCTAAGCTCCGTGGCAGAGCCAGCCAAATTCAAGGACTTTTAAACAATCACAAATTTAGTCCTGAAGATTTTTTTATTGTGTGAAATTTTACAAAGCAGAAGAGATATATATGTATTAGTTGCAATGATCCATATAAATGTCATGCACACATGCAAGACAGTAGATAAGTTCCTGATACATTAATTTCACATGGTGAGGATAATAGCATTTCTCCTGACAACTCAATTAAATTAGTAAAAAATTCCTACTGAAAAACACTCATTGCATTTTCTGTCAAGCTGATAAGCACAATTTAGCTAAAAGAGAAAAGCAATCAAAAAAAAAAAAAAAACAATCAGGGTTGCACTTGGAAATTGCTTGTGCAAATTTGCACTCATTTTCTGATTTGTTATTTGGTAAAGGAGTAAGCAGAGGGTTCTCCATTGTCCTGCCTGCTTGGTGGTGCTGGTTTATTGGTCTGAAATTGAAATTGTCTCTTTTGGGAAGAACAGTGATGTCCAAGAAAATGAACAACTGAAGAATACAGAAGTCAAACCACTGAGAAATAATTTTTTAATCAGTCTAAATGTTTTACATTTCTGATACATTCTGGGCTCTGTTCTCTTCTCAGAAGTCACAGCCTGGGTACCCAGGGACACCACTGATTTTGGGTGCTCCCAGTCTGTGCCAGTGCATTGCAGCTCTGGCATTTCACATCCTTGAGGAGCCTGGGTTAAGTTTCTAAATTCTTGCACTCCTGTTTTCTCACAAATTCCATTCAGAGTCTGACCTGAGACCATGACTTCATTTGTGTTTTCAGCAAGAACTCTTTTGCTCAAACATTTGGGTGCTTTTGAATTTCTTTTTTTTTTTTTCCTGGAGGGCTAACCCACTAATTATACATGAAAATGGTACCTCAAAGATCCATCTTAATAATATAATTGTAGTAGCAAAGCAACTGGTGTGATTATGTGCATCATTGCACTTTTCAGCCATTAACCAGCTTTTCTTGGTTAATGAAGTTAGTAAAACCTAGAATGTGCTTTGCTGGAATATATCCAGTGCAATCTCATTATCACCTACAAGCCTCTATAATTGGGGTGATAATGTGCAAAACATTATATGGCTGATAGAGGCAATGGGATTAAAAGAGGGCCAAGTTCTGCTCTCAGGCACACGTGACAGAGCTTGGGGTTCTGGTGTGGGCTTGTGGAAGTTCTGTAGCCCCACGTGGAGTTTTGGGGGTGATGTTTTGAGCAGGAGGAGGTGCACTTGGAAGGAATCCAGCAGCAAAAACTAAGGAGAGCTGTGGCCTCTCAGGAAAGGGAGGAGGAACTGGTGCTGTCAAGTCAGGAGGGGACTTTAGTGAGGCATGAAAATGGTCTTAAATGCCTTCCAAAGAGGGAATAATCTGTTCTCTGTGATCCTGCTGGATAGGACACAGAGGAGTGGGTTACAGCACAGTGGATGTTGGATATTAGGGAAAGGCAGGATGGATAACTGAGAAGTGAGAAATGCAGGATGGATAACTGAGGGTTGGTTGGATTTTAGGAAAATGCAGGATGGATAAGTGAGAACTGATTGGTTGGATTTTAGGGAAATTCAGGATGGATAATTGAGGGCTGGTTGGATTTAGGGAAATTCAGGATGGATAACAGAACAGTTTGATTGGATATCAGGGATTTAGGGAATTGCAGGATGGATAAGTGAGAAGTGGGAAATGCAGGATGGATAAGTGAGGGCTGTTTGATTGGATATCAGGGAAATTCAGGATGGATAACTGAGGGCTGGTTGGATTTTAGGGAAATGCAGGATGGATAAGTGAGGGCTGTTTGATTGGATATCAGGGAAATTCAGGATGGATAACTGAGGGCTGGTTGGATTTTAGG
Organism: Geospiza fortis; assembly: GCF_000277835.1. Classification (NCBI taxonomy): domain Eukaryota; kingdom Metazoa; phylum Chordata; class Aves; order Passeriformes; family Thraupidae; genus Geospiza; species Geospiza fortis. The sequence continues at coordinate 796,577 of NW_005054451.1, forward strand.
GAAATGCAGGATGGATAAGTGAGGGCTGTTTGATTGGATATCAGGGAAATTCAGGATGGATAACTGAGGGCTGGTTGGATTTTAGGGAAATGCAGGATGGATAAGTGAGGGCTGTTTGATTGGATATCAGGGAAATTCAGGATGGATAACTGAGGGCTGGTTGGATTTTAGGGAAATGCAGGATGGATAAGTGAGGGCTGTTTGATTGGATATCAGGGAAATTCAGGATGGATAACTGAGGGCTGGTTGGATTTTAGGGAAATGCAGGATGGATAAGTGAGGGCTGGTTGGAATGGCTTGCACCAGGATGTGTCAGAGGATTCTCTGCTGCTGCTGGGCACTAGGAGGGGAGTGAGGAGGTGGATTTTGTGCTGGCCCCTGGCCTCAGGCAGTGAGGAGGGAGCACCAGTGTCCCTACAATGGTATTTTATCGACTTTATATTTTATGTGAGAGGCTCCGGGCAGAGAGCTGAGAGATCTCCTTGGTGCTTGCACAAACACAGAGGAGATCTGCCAGGAGGATCTGTGATCAGAGCTATGCTCTCAGCTGTTACACACTTGGAGTTGCTGTCAGGAATGCTGGTGGAAGGGAGAGAAGGCTCTGAATGTGAAAAAAGGGAAGCATTCCTGTTTGCTCCCTTGGATAATACAGGTCACAAGGCTGGTTCTGCTTGTGCTTGTTTGAATTTCAACATGTCTTTTCAGGAAAAAAACATCCAAATGTTATTAAAAAACCCTGTAATGAAGAGTCATCCTGTCTGCTTCAGCTCTGGCTTTGGTAATAAATTCACTATTTACACTGGTAAACATGTGCCTCATGTTTCCAGTCAGGACTTGCCTGCTTTCAGTGTCAAGGTTTTCCTGTGCTAATTGAGGACCCTGATCTCAACATTTAATTCTCCTTGTGAACACTGATATTCTTTAACCAAGTCATCCCTTAAGCTCCTCTCTTCACAAGCTAAATAGATGAAGCTCCTGCAGCTGTAAATGCTGGTTTTCCATCCTTCATAATCCTTTCTGAACTCTCTGCAACTTGTCAGCTTCCTTTATGAATTGTGGGCTCTAAATTTAACATGGCCCTCCAGTGGGAATTGCACCAGCAATGCCAGGAGCACAGGAAGATTTGCATCCTTTGCTACAGTACAACCCTCAGACACTGTGTACAGCTGGAGAGGAGCACAAAAATAGGCTCAGACCAAGGTTCCTCCAGCTCAGCATTTTGTTTGTAGCAGTGGGTGTATTCTGAAGGGTGGTATTTCCCTGCACAGCCTCCCTTTATCTTTTAAAAAATAAAGATGCAGTCTGAAATTCCATGCAAAGCCTTTGGTGTCTAAATGGCCTGGTACTCCTGCAGCTTCCCAGCATTGGTGCCATGGACTGCCCTAGGAGTTAAACCGCAAACCAGAAGATTTGTGTCTTTGTAAGAGTCTGGGAAAGGATATTTTTAAATCCCAGCAGGGCCCTGGGGAGGCAGGGCAGACGGAAGGACAGCGTGTCCTGCCCCATGGGGATGGTGCTCGGTAGCAGAGAGGATCACCCTGATGGCTGTGCCAGCCCTGGCACCCCAAAAAGGAAAGGGAGCCAACCCTGGGAGCTGCCAAAGCTCTGAGATCCAGCAGATCCGGGGCAGGAGCCCTGGGGAGCCCTGCCTTGTCACTATAGGACACAGAATAACTCGACGTGGACACGCTGCTCTCTCAAGGTAAAGAGAGAATTATTAATTTCTGACTCCAACATTTATAGATTTCTGAAAGTGATAGTGGATTGGAGGGTGACAGTGCCACCTCTCCAATGACACTGGACAAACCAACAGTCCATCAAATTTCTCCCCTTCTATAAAAGAATGCAAAGCAATCAGTTATTTACACAAAATGTGTAAGAAAGTTTGTTACAAGAATATAAACATCAGAAGGCTTAGAAAAACTTAAAAAAATCAAAACAACACCGCCTCTCTGTCTGTAAGCTCAGCTGAGGAACCACCAGGATCCCAAACCTGCCTGAGCATCTCTGAACACAGCCCTGCCTCCTCTGTGTTCCCCATGGAGCTGGGGAATTCCATCCTGTCCCCCGAGTGCCTGGGACTCCCCTGCCTCTCCCCAGCCAAGTCCTTGGCAGGGAGCAATCCTGTCCCTGAGTTATCCCTCTGCTCTGCTGTGTCAGCTGCTGCTTTATTAGGAGATGATTCCATGTTTTCTTCCAGGAAAGAAGGCTGCTGTTGGGTAGGATGGCAGGGAGGAGGGGAGCACTGCAGCCACGTTTGCTGCAGGTGCTGCTCAGAGATCCAAAGGACCACTGTGATCCAGCTATTCCATGCAGGATTTCAAAGCCAACGCTGCAGGGCTTGCTCCAGTTTTAGTCTTTACATTTCACAGGCATTGCTGTGACATTCATCCCTCTAATTCCTGAACCTGCTGCATCCTCCTGTGAGAAAGGGCATTTTTATCTCGTTATTGTGGTGGGGCACTCCTGAGGTAGAACATGGCTATAGAATTTGTTCATAATCACCTGCTAAGGCTGTGAAAGAGCCAAGAATAGGCTTGTTTCCCCATAGTGGGCCTTAATCACAAAAAAAAAAAGCCTTCCACTCCAGTGAAGCAGGTCACGTCGGGGAGCTGTGTGCATTAGTCCTGCAGCTCACAGACCTCCCTCATTAAAGAGTCACATGCTGCAGCCTGAGTGCCAGGCCAACCTTCCAGCCGTGTGTTTTCAGGCTGGAAAGGCAAATGCTGGCATGGAAAAAACTCAGCTTTCATCAGGCGCTGTCTGAAATCAGCTAATCTCGTTGGAGAGCATACAGGAACTGCAAACAGGGGCTTGGTGCTGGGGGACACAGCTGAGACTGCCCTGGCTCTGCTGGATCCAGCTGCAGCCTCCCACTGGCTGGGAAAGGATTCTAGCAAAGCCAAGAGAGAGCTGAAACTGCCAAGCACAGATCCTGACAGCAAGCAAATAACAATGCCCTTTGGGGACAGCAAATGAATCAAATACTTGAGACCTTTGGTGTCCTCAGGCAGCTCTGTGGTCCCCAGGTTGCTTTTGTCAAGTGTCTCTGCCAACGCTGAGGGGGGCTCTGATAAGTGATGAGCTGCTCTGGAAATATTTCTTCTCACATTACTAAACCCCTTTCATTAGCAAGAGGACAATTTGTGCTTTCCCTCTCTGACCTTTGCTGGCACATCTTCCCCGTGTGCCTCACTTTCTTCTGACTCCCTTTTCCCAGCCAGCTCTGGGCACCTGCCTTTCCACTGCTTCTGGGATTGTGCCCACATTTGTGTCTGGTTTTGTGCGTGCGTTTGCTCAGGTGTTTCCTCTGGGTCTGTCAGAGCAGTGGGCACTCACATCGGGATGCTCTCCCTGCTCTGGAGTGAGCAGTGATGTCCTCAGAGCAGCTCTGAGCTGTCCCCACCAGCTCAGGAGGTCCTGGCAGCCCTGGGGCTCACCTGGGTGGACAGGACACGTTGTGGAGGGCCAGAATCATCTCAGGTTTCGTGTCTTCCATCCACCACCTGGCAGCAATACCTGTGATGGTGCCAGTCCTACAGGGGCTCCTCCACAGCCTGAGTGAGGGATGTTTCCCAAACATTTCTAGTGATCATTCATGGTGGAGGGATAGAATGTAAGAAAATAAAGATAGTGCAGAACCTGAGTCACACCTGAGGAGTTGCAGCTGTACCAATCACCAAAGATTAGGAACAGGCCTGCCCTTAACAGGCCACAGCTGTGTCCAATAATGATGAGTGCTACAAAAGAGTGGGTGAGCTGGGTGAGGAGAGAGCTGGAGTTTGCTGGTTGTGCTGTGAGGGAGTCAGTGCTGTGAGGGAGTCAGTGCTGTGAGGGAGTCAGTGCTGTGAGGAGCTGCCCATGAGAAATCACGGAGCAGGAATAGGTCTTTTGCACTAAGATGACAACAATTCATTGCTTCCCAGCAAGTGTGAGTTGCTGTTGGTCGCTTCCTGATTGTTTTTTAGCGCAGCATCAGGAGATGCAGCTGGAGGGTCCTGCTTGGGGTGTGTACATGGTGTTGTAGGACTGGCATGTTACTGAGTCTGATTGTGTTAGGGGTGTAGAGAAAAATAACTCAAATGTGAAAGGATCTTGTCTTAAAATGAGCATTTTCCTAAATGGATTTGTTCCTCTGATTCACTGCTCCAGTGCAGGCTTTCAGCCTCCCCAGAGCAGCTCCTGGTTCACTCATTTTTGCTCTATTAATAAACACAGATGAGCACTTAAATGGAATAATGTACCTTGTAGAAAGGGGAAAAAAACCTCAAGCAACACAACTTGCTGTCACCATGGGAGTAAAAAAAAAAAAAAAATCTACACAGGAAAAAGCAGTGCTATTCCAGTAGGTTTTTTTTGTTTACTGAAATGCATTTCATTCACAGGCTTAGCTCCTGAGGCTGTGTGGGGCCAGGGCAGTTTATACACCCCTCTTGTTTAAGGTACACTACATCATTTCCCCCCAGATCTTTCCTTTCCTCTCTCTGTCTTCATATGTTGTTGTGTTCCATATCTGAATCAAACTGAGTGCTAATTTTTGAGGTTTTGTTTGAGCTGAGGTTAAGTCAGTATTTAACAGGGGAGCTGGCTCAGGGTTGGAGTGTCACAACACTCTGTGAACAGTGTGAGATAAAACAATGTTGGAGCAGGATGTAGTCTGGAGTGAAAGAACAAGCTGTGTGACATTATGAAAAACCTTATTTCTGAAAGCTTCCTTCTTTTAGCTGAGGTTCCCTCTCCTTAAATGGCTCTAATGTAGATGTGTCTGGGGTCAGCTCTCTTTTCTCCCCAGGTTTCTCCTTCCACATTCCAGTTTAGCTGGGATTTTTCTTGCACACTGGGAGAAATCTCACAGCAGCTCTGAAATTCCCTTTCCCTGGAGAGCCCTGTCAGGAGGTTTTCACCTGGGCAGACAACAGGGACCAACCTCCTCTGGGCTCCTGGGCAGAGGTTGTATTTTACACTAATATTGAATTATCGTAATGATGGCTGTTTCAAGAGGTTTTCCTGTCAGGCTGTGCTTTGTTTTCAGGTTAGGGTGTGTGTTTGTGTGTGGGTAGGACAGAAGGACAGCCCAGCTCCCTCCAGGAGTGGCATTGAAGTCCTTGATGCCTTGCCAGAGCCTCTGGAGGGTGGAGAGCACCTGAGGTTTATCTTCCCCCCCTTGGACATACATATATCTATACATATATCTTATATATATATAATCTTCCTCCCCCCCCGTTGGATATATATGTATTAGTTGCAATGATCCATATAAATGTCATGCACACACGTAAGACAGTAGATAAGTTCTTGATACATTAATTTCACATGGTGAGGATAATAGCATTTCTCCTGACAACTCAATTAAATTAGTAAAAAAAACCTAGTCAAAAACAGTCGTTGCATTTTCTGTCAAGCTGATAAGCACAATTTAGCTGAAAGAGAAAAGCAATCAAAAAAATCAGGGTTGCACTTGGAAATTGCTTGTGCAAATTTGCACTCATTTTCTGATTTGTTATTTGGTAAAGGAGTAAGCAGAGGGTTCTCCATTGTCCTGCCTGCTTGGTGGTGCTGGTTTATTGGTCTGAAATTGAAATTGTCTCTTTTGGGAAGAACAGTGATGTCCAAGAAAATGAACAACTGAAGAATACAGAAGTCATTAAAACACAGAGGAATAATTTTTTTAATCAGTCTAAATGCTTTACATTTCTGATACATTCTGGGCTCATGCACAGTCCATGTTGTGCTTCACCCTCATTGTTGGGAATTCTCTTGTGCCAGCAAAGGGCACATCCCTCCTCTTCCTCCCCTGCTACAGCCTGCAGCTCCTCCACCTTGCCCTGTCCGTCCTGCTGCCCTCCCAGCTGGGGTGCAGGAGGTTTTGTCTGTCAGGGTAAGAAGGGCACCTCTGGCCCTGCTGGGAGGAGCAGCAGAAGATCCTGGCAGCCCCCAGGCTCCCTCTGCAAGGGGGAAAGCAAAGGATCTGGAAATGAGCGCAGGGTATTAATAAGCCAGGCTGCCCCACATAGCAGGAGCGAAAGTGGGACAGGCAGCACACTGCTAATTTTACACAGGCCCAAGGGGATTTTTTTTCCAGGGAGTGTGTTATCATTATTTTGTGTCCTAAAGGGCCTAAAATTAGGGCTTGGAAGAAGGAAGCCACGGTTGGAGGCTTTGTCCCAGGTAGGCCAGGCCAGGGGAGAGCTGGGTCTCCTCATGCACCTGCCCATTCCAGGTACTCCTCAGCCTGGAAAAACAAAAACAAGAGAGGGAAGCAGAGGTGCAGAGGGGTCTGGCTGCCAGTCCTGTGTCCCTGGAAGGTGCCTGTGGCAGTGAGGGATGTCCCCAGGGCCATCTCTGCAGGGCTGGGCTGTTCCCCTGCTGCAGAGTGGGAGCTGTGGCCTGTGTTAAATCAGGGATGAGCTTTTGGGCATGGAGGCTTCCAGTCAGTTAGTTACAAAGAACATTTGCAGCTTCTCTTTCAGTCCCTGCACTACCTCTGTGCACCCCTTGCACAGACAGGCCTGGACGCCACCCAGGAGGGAGTGGGGGACACACAGGTGGATCCTGAGCCCTGCCAGGGCTCCTGCCTGTCCCACCAGGGGAGCCCTGGGGTGTCCAACACCCTGAGCACCTGGCCTTGGACAGGTTTGGGGTTTGGGTCATGTTTCCCTCAGTTTTGTCCCCCTAACACCTGGGCTGAGGGCCCCATCCTGCCATCCAAGCCAAGCAATGCAGTGTTCAGTCAGTGGGTTTGTTCACATGCTCAAGTTAAACGCTTTGTTAAGAGATTTTGCTTAATTAGGCCAGACCATGCTGCTCCTCGTGGGACTGAGTGCAAAGTGAGGCACTCTAGATTAGAACCAATATTTTCAGGCATAAAGCTGAAAATGAAGCACTTAGCCCCCAGTTCTGCAAATAATTAAGCACATGGGTAATTACTGATTTCATTCCATTCATCGGTTGTGTTGATTTCAGTGGGGCCACGAGATGCTGGTGCTTACTCAAGTGTGTGCAAGGTTGGGCCCCCAGGTTAGAAGATCTCAGGGACTGGGGAAATGGATGTTTGCAGAGTGTCTGGAATGCCTGCACACCTCCCTGGGTAGCACCAGAAGAATAATAATGCCACATTTAAGTACTAATGAGTTTTAAAGATGCTGAGCACTGGCCTTACCCATGGAAACATGGCTTGGGCTTTCTGTGGCAAGCAAGCCTCATCTTTAATGGGGCAAATGAAACAGCATCTGATATCTGGACAAGGAAATCTGTAGCCTTGTGTCCACCTGGGCTGTTATTTTGCCCAGGGAGGCTGTGGACTCTCCATCCTTGGAGGTATTGAAGATCAGGCTCTCAGTGACCTGATCTAGCTGAAGTGGGGTTGAAGCTACATGATCCTTAAGATACCTCCCATTCTGTGATTATTTTTCCAAAATATGAGTGTTAAAATAACTGTTTTCATTACTGCAGCCCCTAACCCAAAAGGAAAAAAGTGAAATGCAGGCTGAAGTAGAGTTTGACTCAAGAAGTCAACAAGAAGGACTTCAGCTGATATTCTTTTGTTTGTTTGCTTTTCCCTGGGCACCCAGTGTTTTAACTCCTTTTAAAACCAGGCACAGCTCTTATCTGTGAGGAAACACTGAATTCTTCGTATCATTTTGTTCCCCTGCAGATGATTTGGCAGCGATGTTTGCAGAACTCACAATTTGGGAAAAAAACAACCTGTGAAGGGAGGGAAGAAAGGAGGGAAGCGAACGGAGCTGACCCAGGAGCTGCTCCTGCCACTCCAGGAGCAGCTGTTAATGATGCCTTTGATAAGGTGCCATGCTGAGGGGACCCCTACATGGTTTCTCCTCTGCATCCAGACTGCTGCAGCTCTAAGCTGATTGTGTGTGCCCTCGGGGGGGGTGTGACAGTGCTGTGTTCTCAAACAGAGCCACCACCAAGCACCTCGTGTCGCAAACCAGGCTCATTAGCATAGCTCAGCAATTAAAGCCCTGCTCAGTCTGCTGTCCTGAGATAAAGAACTCCCAGTTTCTGGCCAGGTTGACTTGTGCTGGAGATGAATTGGCTGACAGCTTGCAGTGGTGACGTTCTGTCTCCTGAGTGCAGCTGCTCACAGGGGTGATCTCTCAGAATGTGACTTTTCCAGAGCCCAGCCAAGGGTATTAGCACCAACTAATTACAGGGAGAAGCCAGGGGCGATGGTTTTCCAGCAGTGGGAGCATCACAGGCCCCAAACAGCTGGGTAGTGCCAGTGCTTGTCTCTCCTGGAAAACAACAGCCCTGCTGGAGGAGAACTCCCCATCTGGCACTCCCTTCTAATTCCTATAATACATGCAAATGATATTTATCTTATTTATTTTTTACTAGACTTTAATGAAGTTTAGAAAGGACTGGGCATGTGTGGCAAGGCAAGGGGCTTCTCTTAGAGTGAGCCTGTTGTAATGTTTGATCAGTGACATTGTGTTGCAGGAGCTGTCTCCAGGTTAGTTTGTTTTCAATTTTATGAGCATCAGTTTTAGGAAAGAAGTTTTCTTCTGCTTTCATCTCAGTGTAGTGATCTGTTGCTATTTGATTTTGGTTCTCATGGGCTGAGCTTATGTAAAACAACAGGATAGCAGGAGGTCACCTCATACAGAGCTGGTCAGCAGTGCACAGGGACAGTCACAGGGATGTGATGTGGGCAGGAGAGGAGACAAGAAGGTGTCTCTGACCTCTGCCACTGGAGAATGAACTCTTTGTGCAGTGAGTGGCCATATAAACCTCCTTTTTCTCTTATTAAAAATACTTTTCAGTGAGTACATGGATCCCCATAGAGCTAATTTAAGGCCATTAACAACAGACTCACTTTTCTTAATTACCCTTTGTAGAATTATCTCAAGATTCCCTGGGGTTCTTGGTCTGCAGGTTGAAAAGTGTCTATACATTGAAGGATGAGGTGTCTGATGGTGGTGGCTGGGAACACAGAGAATACAATTTCTGAATTAAGGATGACCTGCTGGTGTTTGTTTTGTCATGATCCCTCTTATTTACCCCAGGGAACACTGCTCTGAGAGCCAGTGGAGCACCACAGCCCAGGTGGCCCCAAGTTCTGTATTTGCTGCAGACAGTGTTGGTTTTGGGTCTGGGCCAAGCAGGGAGCCAGCCCATGGCGCTGAGTGGTGAAGGATGAGAACATAAAGCTCTGATCTCTGTTTGTGGCCCCATAAATGGCAGCAGGAGGCCTGGTGTGTCTGGGGCTGCAAGATCAGCTCGTGTTGACTCTCTTGGAGCCAACAAAAGTGCTGGTTAATCTGAGTGTGGCTACTTTGAAATGTCACTGCTGTTTTGGCAGTGTGACTCAAGGATTTCTTTGGATGGATGGTGGTGGGGAGGGAATAAGCTGTGTACACTGGTGGTTAACTACATGGTGTATTTCTTCCCAAGTATGTGGGATGTTCTGGCTCTTTTCACAGCTTGTGTCTCCCTGGCACAGATGCTGCTAAGTGTCTGAGGAGCTCTGAGCTCCATGCACATGTTCAGGTGTATCCACAGGGAGCAGAGACATGGCCAGTGGGAACTCCAAGGACCAGAACTGCCAGGTCCACTGCAGCATCTCCCTCTGCTGCTGTGTGGAAACAGACCTGGGGTTCTGTTGAGGAGGTATTGCCTGGCAGAAGTGCTTCGGGAATTAACAAAAAGCAGAATCGAGACCAGCAGGGCAGGCAGTCTCAGCAAACTGTCGAATGTACATTTTTCTTCATTATTTTCTCACTGAACCATGATGATGTCTGATGGAGCATTATGGATGGGGAGAAGGAAGGAAGTGTTAGCAAAGCTTTAAAGCTAGCCACTGCTCTGGCTAATGAGGCAAAAAGGAAATTCTGGCTGTAGCAGCAGCAAAGTCCAACAAGAGAGAATTGGTTTTACATTGGAGTGAGGGAGTGGAGAGTGCATGAAGACCCTGGCAGGGTCAAACAAAAAACCTTTCACTTTATAGCTTCTCCTTGTCTTCTTATCTAGAAAATGAGCATCCGCATGGCCACATAAAACTCACATTCAGTGGTGGCTTGCACATTCAGCTGTGGTGATGGTGGCTGCTGTAATTTGTTGTGGTTCTGATCCAAGGATGTTTCTGGTCTTTGGAAGATGAGGAAGACTAGCAACTGTGCTCTTACTGCACATCTGGAAAGAGTTGGAGACAGGTTAGTGATCCCTGATATCAGACAGAAATACACAACTTTTCACTCAAACCAGTTTGGTGAAGGGAGGTTTTGACCTTTTTAGTGTAACGGTGAAACTATGAAATGGTAAATGAAGGCTACGATGTGCTGCCCCTGTGGCAGTAGTTTCTCAACTATGTTTTGGACAGATATGGTCACATTTTCTTATGAGTGTCCCAGACCTCACTGTTGGAGAGGATTGCATTTAGTGCTCAGCTGCAGCATAGCAGGGATCCTATGGTGTGAGCTCCAAAGCAGCCCAGGCTGCTGCACTCAGCATCAGCTGCAGAAGTGCCTGGGGGTGTGGACAACTTGAAAATTCTCCAAGTTCATCTCCAGTGTCTTAGAAACCACATGGGTTCCCAGGGTGTTGGCTCTCTGGCTGGTTTAAAGCAAAGGGCTGGAGATGTACCTGTGCTTGGTGGGCAGTGAGGTGGCAGTGCCTGGTTGGGAGCTGGTCACAGGGGCAGTAAAATGGAATATGTTGTGCCCTGTCATGGTTTCTGTGACCAGAAAACAGAGAGAGAGAGCCTCCTGTGTGACTGTTATTACACACTGATGAGCTGAGCATTTAATGCTGCTGAAAATGAGCACTCACACCAGCATTGATCATATCAGGTGAAACACAGGGGTGAATAAAGAGTTTGGATCTTGCACCGCTGAGTTGCCAGGGCTCCATGCAGGGAGAGAGCTTTGCTGCCAGCCTGGAATCCTTCCAGGCAGCCAAATCCACCTGCTAAATAGGACAGAGGGGTTTGCACAGACCTGGGCATAAACTGGACGAAGTGCTGCAGGAGCTGAGTGTGTGCAGGTGCCCCAAGGCCCCTGATGGCAGCTCCAGGATCCCTGGCTTTGGAATTCCACACCAGAATGTGGCTGCAGAGGCAAACACCAGCTGGCTGTCATGTGAAAGGGAGGCAGATTAGTGGAACTTGACAGCTCCTGGATACAAGCAGCAGTCCTGAATCTCATATTCCTTTAGAATGGGGAGATCAAAGAGCTGTGATTTGGAAGCAGCCAGGCAGCCTGTCACGGTGCATTAGGAGGGAACAACACCCCTGAGCCCAGGTGAAAATGGCTTTTGTGTGGTTTGGTTTGTGGCTTTAGGATGGGAATCCCAAAATGCCCCTGGATTAGACATACAATACACAATTCCTTTGTGAGTTTGGCTAAGTGCTCTGCTGCCTGCTGGAATTTGCCACCCTGGGTTGCATTCTCCAAAAGAGAGGATGAGGAGAGAGGCCCTCTCTCGTGGGGGCCAGATGGGGAGGGCTAAGGGGGTGCTGAGCTGGAGCTGGCACCTCTGTCTCAGGGGCAGGTGCTCAGCTTGGGGTCACCTCTGCTTTGAAGTGACAGCTGTGAGCTGGGGGGGGGACAGCCTGGCCTGACACCACGGCTGGGAAGAGCAGGAAGGGGCGCACAGTGCCAGTGAACACAGCAGCTGTGCCTCCACCTCGGCTCACCTTGCCCTGTGCATGGAATGGCCTTAGGGAAGGATGAACACACAGCTCTTGCACACATCTGTGCAAGGGTTTCTTTCCTAAAGTATTTGGGAAATGTATTTCATATTGTATTTGTGTCCATATTGTGTTTGTGTCGCCCCCAGATAAAGGGAGGAATGATGAATCTGACTCCATGTTCTCAGAGGACTAATTTATTATTTCATAATATTATATTAAAGAATACAGAAAGGATACTTACAAAATGCTAAAAAGATATTAATGAAAACTCATGACTCTGAAATTTTCAGAGTCCCAACACAGCTTGGCACTGATTGGCCAATGAGACGAAACACTTACACCAGAAACCAATGAAACAATCACCTGTTGGATAAACAATCTCCAAACACATTCAAAAGGAGCAAAACACAGGAGAAGCAAATCGGATAATTATTGTTTTCCTTTTTCTCTGAGGCTTCTCAGCTTCCCAGGAGAAAAATCCTGGGCAAGGGGATTTTTCAGAGAATGTGAATGTGGCACCTCCAGGCTCCTTTTTCATGTATTTGTGCAAGGTCTTTTCAACCCATGCACACTCTTGATGTTCACAACCATAGGATTATAAGTGGTGGCAGTGTGGTTGAAATCTTTCAGAGGGACCAGCCCTCAATGCCGGACTTTCTGGAGGAATTCTGTGCTTAAGTTACCTCTGACAGGATACTCAAAAGTGCTTAGTATAAAGCCTGAGTTTTTCTTTTTTAGACCTGCAGGTGCTGATATGACCATTTAACAGGAGTAAAAATAACCAAAAGATGCCCTTTTATTAAGCCATCACTGTGTGTTAGGTAAAGTGTTCTTATTCTATAAATAGATGTCACTTTGCCCTAGGAACAGCCTGGTATTTTATTAACATTGTCTCTTCACTAGAACCTACCACCTATTCTGTAGTGCTAAATTGGGAAAAGCTCAACTTTTATAGCCTATCTCAGTTCTTTGCTTCCAAGCGCCTGTAAGACCATTGCATTTGGTTTAAGGTCCAGTTATGCCTTTTTTTTTTCTTTTAATGGACACTTTTTGGTTTTGTTGTGACTTTTCCCCTGCTATTGATTTGCAGTGCTACAGAAAATAACAGCTGAATTACATTTGGCTTCTCCTGCTTCCTTTCTCTTTGAGATGAGGTTACAACGACCTCATCTACCTAAATCAATAATGTGCACCCAAATCTAATAAAGATTTAGCAGGGCCTGTAAAATAGCATGTAGCCCAGATGGAAAGGGAGGCCCTAATGTCCAAGCCACTCATTAGCTATTTATCAACCATTAATGATGGGAATAGGAGTGGTGTGTGTGGGGAGAAGGACACAGAAGCAGGACAGAACCTTCCTGGATATGAGGAGGGGACAAAGACTGTACAACACATGTGCAGGCTGCAGCCTGACACTGGCTGGGGACAGGGAAGTACCTAAAAAGTGGAATTTCAGTGGGAGTTTACTGGCAGAGTCACAGATTTTTATACAAAAAAAAAACCCCTGAAGTTGCTGTTCAAGAGAATATAACTAAGAGCTGGAATACATCTGGCTTCCCATCAGCTGACCCTGCATCTCTTTGCAGATGTGAAAGCACAAAAAGCTGAATTTCCTGGAACTGAATATTATAACTTTTTTGATTTTTTTTTCCAGAAAAAGAGAAATCATCTATGTGATAGTGGCCCCATCTCTTAATCAGTGGTAGTGTTAGGAAAAATCCACAATTTCCCCGTTTTCTGCTTTAATTCCAAGATTTTCTTTCAGCTGAAGGAAATCATCATATATTGAAATAAAATGAATTCATGAAATGAATGGCCACCAAAGTTTTTTTTCACCAAATTGTCTGAGTGCAGAATAAGGCAGGCAGTGAGTGCAAATAGAGAAATATAATTTTTCATCACTGTTTTTTTGTTTCAGTGGTTAAACATTTTTTTTAATGTTTTTTATGTTTGAAGTTTTCACTTTTTTCTTGGGGGAGAGCTGTTGATATTTGTTGGAGATGGGAAATATTTCTTTCAAGAGCTGGAGCAGTAGCATGAAAAGGAATTTGGCATCTCTGGAGTTTGTGGTATGCACAAATACAATCATGTTCCATGAAACAATATTTCAGATTCCAGCAATGCAGCACATAGTAGCAATTTCAAAGAAAACAGGAAATAGAAATAATTAGTCAGGCAGGAGGAAGAATCCCAAACATGACTAGGATACCAAATGCTTTACAAAGCAGTAGCCAAAGCCCCGTCTTTTAATCTTCTTTAAATATTCCTTCAGTTTTGCTCTGCAGGTGGAAAGCCAAAATCTGTTACACTAAATCTGAATTATTTTTTATGAAGCCTGACTTCAAATTTATCTGTTAACAGCTGCAATGAATCTTTTCCTCTTCTGTAGCAGTAACAGTTCCTTGCTGCTCGTCTCTCACCTGGCCATGGTGCAGAGCCAGGTGCTCTTTCCCAAGGTGGCTCTGGGAGCTCCAGTCCCTTCCCTTCCCAGCCTCTCCCATGGCTCCAGCTCTGCTGAGTGCAGGGGAAGGATCTCAGCAGTGCTCCTTGCAGGCCTGGCCCTTGCTGGGAATGGAGGCAGCTGTGCAGCATTCTTCAGGATGGACTGAGGAATCCGCTGTGTCGTTTGCCAGCTTGTTGTTAAAAATCTGCGCTGTGTTTTCTGTTTGAAGTTGTCTGGCTTTAGCTCCCAGCCATGGGTTCTTGTAAAGCCTTTCCCTGCTAGATTAAAGAGCCCTTTATGGCTGGTATTTTCTCTCCATGGAGGTACTTAATACCCTGTAATCAAGTCACCCTTGGTCTTCTCTTTGATAAGCTCAATAAATCCTGCCCATCAAATTTCTCACTGGAAGCAGTTCCTCCTCCCCAGCCTTTAAATGGTTTTGGTGGCAATTTTCTTCATCCTCTAAGTTTTGCAGTTTCTTAGAAGACAGTAGAGATCCAAGGGCTGTCTGTGGTCCTTGTGCCTGAATCCACCAGGACCAATGGAGAAGCACAAGTGCAGCCCCAGCAGTGCCAGGGGAACACGAGTGCAGAGCTGTGTGGCTGCAGCTGCAGAGGTGCTGCCATGGGGCATTCGCATTCTCTGGAAAAATCCCTTTGCCCAGGATTTTTCTCCTGGGAAGCTGAGAAGCCACAGAGAAAAAGGAAAACAATATTATCTGATTTGCTACTCCTGTGTTTTGCTCATGTAGAATGTGTTTGGAGATTGTTCACCCACAGGTGATTGTTTCATTGGACTCTGCCATGAGTTGTTTTCACTCATTGGCCAACCAGGGCCAAGCTGTGTCGGGACTCTGGAAAGAGTCACGAGTTTCCATTATTATCTTTTTAGCCTTCTGTCAGTATCCTTTCTGTATTCTTTAGTTAGTATAGTATAGTATTCTTTAATATAATATAGTATCACAAAATAATAAATTAGCCTTCTGAGAACATGGAGTCAGATTCATCACTCCTTCCTTTGCCTGGGCACCCTGCTAATTCAATGCTTCCAGAGGCACCTTGTTCCCATGTACACTATGGAGTAAACTAACTAGTAAAACTAATTAATTATCCTGCAAAAATCCTTATCAGCTGTATTTGTCACTCAAATACATAAAGGGGGAAGTATGGAGGGGCTTGACAGCTGGTCTACAAGCAAAACTGAGTTAGTAGAAGAAATAAAAATTGATGATTTTTGGGTGTATCCTTAGCAAAGAAGAAGACAAAGCTGTCAATATAAGAACAAATTTTAAAAGATACATTAAAACTTTTGTAAGCTAGACTACATGCATAGGTAAATGTGTATATATGCCTTATTTAATTTCTATAAAACTTTTACCAGTTACATTAATGCTGATTACTTTACACAGATAAATATAATAAGTTATTATGATGTAGTTAATAACTTAAAATCACAATTTGTTAAGAGTATACAACCCAGAGAACACACAAAATGAAAACTTTTTTTCTTAAAACTTTTTCTTACTGTCCAACTTAACAGTAACAGACTTGCAGGGCTGTTGGCATTACCTGCATCCCTTGTCCCTTGCTCTATAACTGGAATAAATAATTTTTTATGGATAAGCCCAGCTTACCAGATAAGTCATTAAACTGCATGATTTCCTCCAGGGCAAGCCATGCATTGTCCATGACACTGTGGGAAATGAATTCCTAGAGAAGTTTTAAAGTTTGATAGAAGGTTTATGCAGTATGTATTTGTATGTAAATTTTGAGATAAGAAATGTTAATTTAACAGACCAATTTTGCAGAACTGTGGAAATAGCAGCTTTTGAGGAGAGATTTAGGAGAGTTCTCTGTGACTATGGCTGGCTCTGCTTTGGCAGAGAAAGGTTTTGCACGTGGAAGGGATGGCTTGGCAGGCATCCCATGGCACATCAACCTTCCCTCTGTGCTGGTTAAGCTGTCCTCAGGTTTTACAGCCAGAGGTTCTCCAGGAGATGCTGGATGAGGGAGAACCCCACGGGGTGCTCTGCAGGTTCTCTTGTTTTACCGTGGTGAAACTTGTCCTGCTTTTTGACTCAGTGCAACTACTGGTTCTGCTGGTGGCTGCTTTGCTGCTCTGAGGGTTTGCATGGCTCACAAACAGGTTTTGGATGGAGTGTATTCATTTCCTTCTGAAATATGCTCATGAATGCATGGTGAGTTTTCTTTGTCTGCCTTTTGCCATCAGGACTGCAAAGGTTTGGGTTTGTTGGTTTGTTTCCTTGCCTGGAGCAGTAAATCAACAGGCTGTAATTAAAGACGTTAAGAAGCTCCTTCATTTTCCAGCCCAAAGTTTAATTTACTGAAGCATCTCTAACTATCTGGCAGCTGAATCACACATTTTCTATTTCTCTTCTCCTCTGTGGAGCAGGACAGAAGACCAGAGACACCCCATGCAGAGACTCTCAGTGCTGCTGAGTGAATCTATCAGCCCAGGACACCTGTGGCTGTTCCCCTTCCCTTTTCCAGAGCAAAGCCTTTTTCACAGCGCTGCTCCAGACCTGGATTTTTCCATTCCTTGGTTGCTACTGTTGTTCTCCTTTTGTTTCCAAAAAGAAAAAAAAAAACCCACAAACCAGATGTCTTAGTGCTGTTTACCCCAGGAAACATTTTGAGCATTCAGTAATAAAACTGGGAGGAAATCCTTCACTTCCTTTATGCCTCCTAGCAAGTAACCACATCAATATGAAGTGAGGATGTTTTTGGGTACTAACCCAATGTCACCGATCAAAACACAGCCATAAATACTTTCAAGATGCAGCCTTGAATCAGGATGGTGCATGAGGAAAAGCCACTTCTGTTTTGGAAAGGAATTCTTTCCTTCTGCAACCACTTTCTAAATTGCTCTGACATTTAGCAATTAACATACAAAAGCTTTTGTATCCGCAGGATCATTTTTCATGTCAATAAACACATTCCTTCTCTTTTCGGTGCAATGTTTAATAATTCTCATTTCCTATAGGGGAAGAGAGCCCTTGTACTTTATTTGTATTACAGAAATTACATGAAAGAAACAAAGCCATATCTGATGATAATTATTAAATTAAGAACATTTGCAAAAATCCTTTTTTTCCCCTCCCCTAATCTAGTCTGCTGTTGGTAAACAGTGTGTTATCTAGGTTTAGCAAAGCATTTGGTTTCTAGCCAGATTTTTGCTTTCCCCTTGTCCTTTTTGAAGTTCTCTTGGCAGGCAGGATCTGCTTCTCCTAAGCTATCTGTCATCACACCAAGTGGGTTCCAGCTTCAGACAACAAACGAGTTGCTATTCTGGATTCATGGGCTGAGCTGTCATTAAGTCACTGCCTCTCTGCTCTGGGCTTTTAGGAATTGTCTGTGCTCCACCCAAAGCTCTCTTCTGGGGGCTCCTCGTGGATGGTTAAGTGGAAAGCTCTGTGGTGCTCCCTGTCTGGTGGGTCCCCCCTGAGCTGGGGGGTTGCGGGGACAGCTTGGTGTGTGGGACTGATAAAATGGGAAAAGGACTCCATGGGAGCCCCTCAGATTTCCATGAGGGCAGTTAGGATTCAAGAGAGAAGCATAAACAAAGAATAAATTCATTTCCCCCCAAGCCCCTGCCTGGGAGCAAGGGTGTGTGTTAACAGAAATTATCTAACACCTCCTACAGAACAGGAAGGGTTGGAAACACCTGAAATACCCATGAAATGTTTGTGCCTGGCAAATGGGAGCCCTGGGCTTGCTCTTGTGCGGTGGGGCTTGTGCTGTGTCTTGGTAACCAGGAGCAGCCTGTGGTGGCACAGTGCAAGTCAAGCAGGGAATGCTGGTGTCTGCAGAGGTACAGAGAGCACGGATGGGAGCCTCCAGGGACCTCAATTTCCTGCCAGGTGGCTTTCTTGGGGTGCTGGAGGGGTGTGGATTTGGGCAGATGAATATAAAGGCTGGGGCCATGTCAGGCTGCTGTTAGAAGTTTCTGGGTGGGTGCTTGTAAGAGCTTTGGTGTTTTTTTGGGAGAGGTTATGGACTCCTTTGCTATTCCCAGTGCCAACTACTTTGGGACAACCTGATTTCATTCCCCTGCCACCACCTTCTGCTGCTCCTCTCACTTTTTGGGGGAGTCCTTCTTCCCCTCCTCAGCTCTGCTCTTGGTTATTCATTTTCAGTTGTATTTCTTTTTTTACAAGGGAGAGAATTCAACAGCAATTCCAATCCTCAGCAACGGAGGTTTCTGCAAGGAATGGAAAGGGCACTTGGTGTTTCTGAAGGCAGCATTTTCACCATCTCATAAATAAATAGTAGCAGTTTTCTCTACTGCTCCAGGACACCCTGTCAGATCCAAGCCTGGAAATCTTTTCCTTTAAAAGCTTGCTGTTTAGCTGCTGGATACTTTTCCTGACTGGAGATGTAACAGGCTCTGATAAAGGTGGTGGCAGACATGGGAGCAGCATCACCCTGCTGAGATGTGCACATCCCACATGAGATGGGCCCTGGAGTTGGTTCCCAGGTTTGTGTGCCCACAGAGGCTCTGCAGACTGCTTTTGGGGTGTTGGGCTGGGCTCTGTCACTCATCCCTTCCTTGCCCCATGGTGTGGAGTTTTGCCTTGGTGCCTGGGGGGAGAAGAAGGAGGTCAGACTGACCTTTTCACTTTATTAACGTTGTCTCTTCACTAGAACCTACCACCTCTTCTGTACTGCTGAAATGGGAAAAGCTCTTAACTTTTATAGCCTATCTCAGTTCTTTGCTTCCAAGTGCCTGGAAGACCATTGCATTTGGTTTAAGGTTTGGTTTCACTCACACACATGAGTGAAACTGGAGCTGATCTCTCTGGAGCACTCCACCTCCAGCAGGTACCACTCTAGGCGTCAGGCTGTGCCTCCACAGTGTCTAAATTTGGGGCTGGAGCAGCTGAGCACTGCCAGCAAAGCCAGGATCAATTTTGGCAAGCTTTGGTGCATGTCCCTGAACTTGATGGCATATGGCCTGCCTTTTGATGGCTTTGACTTTGGGGAAGATTTTTTTCTTTTTTCTTTTTTTAAGTATCCATGCCACGTCCCTCATATCTTCCCCTCCATGTTGTGTCTTCCTCTGATTTTTCCCCTGATTTTGCAACATCTCTGAGCTTAGTTTTGGCCTGTTTTGGTCCTTTGCACTGCACCTGATATAATCCCGGTCCATTTTCTCGTAGTCACTAAATTTCCCAATTTTCTTTTTTTTCCTCCTCCCACTTCCCCAGGGTGCAGCTGGCTCAGAGACCAGCCCTGGGGCTGCCACAGCGTGTCCTGGTTGTCTGGTGACTCTGTGACACATGGCTGGCACCGTGCAGTGCCTGACAAACCCTGCAAAGGAAGGATTTAGGGCGTGTGAGGGAAAGGAGGGGCCCTACATTTGTGGAGCCTGGTCCCAACTACCTGTACAGACAGGAGGCTCACATTGTTTAAATGGAATCTGGGTTGACCCCTAGTAAATGAGATCATTTGCAAAATGGAAGCCTTTGTTTACTTGCTGGATTGGAGCCTGAGTGTTGGTGGGGTCCCAGGGACAGAGAGCCAGGCACTTAACTTGGAAATGACTTTACTGCAATAATGTCATTACCTTTTATTGACCAAGCGTTTGCACAAGTGGCGAGAGGGGATTATTGGGAGATTGGGATGAATGTGCATTATGTCACTTTTGAATCATATCCTGTTTGCAGGGAAGATGTGAGCCCTGATTGAGCGAGCCACCAGGCAGAGGGGGTTTGTGTGCAGGAGCTGGGCTACTGTGTGCATAGGAGCTGGGGGCTGCCTGCAGGAAAGGCTCTGGTGGAAAACTACAAAGCCATATCAGAGGAAATGCTTTCAACATATCTAAATCAAGATGTATGGGCTTTTATTTTTGCATGTATTACATATCCCTGAGCTCTTTTTGGTCAACTGATAGTCATTAGACAAAGCTGCATTGCTTTGCCATTTACTCATTGCAGTAACTGCTAACAGAGTAATATTTTTCCTCATACGTAACTTATCATTTGTTGGATGTGCACCCAGCCCCTGCCATGGATTAAAGTTCCAGAGAGGTGTGCCACTGTTCTCCTGGCACTGACAGCCTTCAAACAGCTGCTGAGCACAGCCAGATGTGAAGTGTTAGCACAGTTGCCTGCAAAGGCCTTTTCCCTCACACCCACACTCAGCTAGGAAATGAAATACAAGATCACTGTGACATCAATAAAACATTCTGTCAGCAAGACATGCAAGTTACCTGGAAGCTGAATTCCATTTACAGGAATGGCAGCAGAGTACACTGCCTGCGTTTCCCCCCCCCCACCAAGAACCAGTTTCTCTGATTGATTGCATTTGTGTTTCATCATGTGTTTCCATCACAGTTCTGTGATTCTGTGTTAGGGAATCTTGTTTCCATTTGTGGTATTTTTATAAGGCTTAGGAAAGTAAGTGATACTAAACCAGGAGGTTTAGGAGAATGGTTTTCAAGCAGAAACAATAAGATTGGAAAAGATTTCCTGTGTTTGTTAATATTCAGCTAGGCTTCAGTCTTTAGATCCTAATATTCTGCTTTGGAGGCTATTCTAAAATTCATTGCTCATAAGGGAACCTTTTGGCATGTGTGGCTAAATATATTAAAATATTTCTCCTAAATTACTTTTCCCACATTTTTGTGAGTTTGGTTGTGCTGAACATGTCCAACTTCAGTGATTCTTACACACAGGAATTCTCGGTAGGATCATCATAAGATATATGCCCTCCAGGAGTAGAGACATGAGCAGTGTGAGGATCTGAGGGTGAGCTCAGGGCCAGCCCAGAGAGCTGTAGAGGAATAACCTTGTAGTAAGGAATGCTGGGCTTTTAATTTCAACAAAATTTTTCCTTCAGTGCCAGCAGTGATTCTCTTGGATGTTGCATTCTCGTATAAATTTATATTTTGTAAATCAGAGGAACACAACTCACACTAATTTTTTTGGGAAGAAGAATACGACTGAAAATCAAGTTTCTTTTATTCAGATATTCAGAATATAGATTAAATGCCATGCTTTAAATAATACAAATAGAGCTTAGGGTTAGTAAGATAACTGTTGGTTTTTTTCCTCCTAGTTTGGGATTAGTAAATAGCATTGTGTTCCTGTTCTGCAATGAATCTCCTCCTTGAGGCTGTGGTGGTCCTGTCCCCATGGCCAGAGGAGCTGGCCCCAGGCAGAGGGGCAGTGGAGGGCTCTGTGTCCCCAGGCATTGGAGGGCTCTGTGCCTGCTCAGCCCGTGTTCCTGCCTGGCTCTTGCCCATTTTTTGTCTCTTGTGGCTGCTGGCTTTGGGCACAGGCACTGTTTGTGTTTGGGTCACAGGGGCACCCATGGCTAAACAGATTGTGCAGCCTAATCCATGGCTGTGGCATGAAGTCACACATCTCCCCAAGTGATATTTTATCTAATCCATTTCTGGCTTTAAGCAGATTATAAATTTCTTTCACTGAGCTTCTGTTTTCACAGAAATAAAGGAAGAGTTGTAGATGAGTTTGCTGCTAAGATTTGTGTGTGTGTGTGTGTGTACTGAGGATTTATTTATTAGATTTCTAACCATAAACAGTTTAATGTTTTTGAATTACTGCTCAGACTCATTTAGTTTGGTTGTGACCTTGAGTCATGCATTTCCAGGGCTCTTGCTAATGGACCTTTTAAATGATGACAATGACATACACCAGGCTCTTTGATAGGGGAACCACTGCTACACTGCATATTATTTTAATGTTATTCTACAAAATAACCATTATAATATCGTTATTATTTTTTAACTCCGGTTTTATTTTGTCACACCAACATTACAACAATCTACATCTGAAATATTTCCTCATTTGTGCAAAGCACATTTCTCTGCCAGGGGTAATGAAATGACCAAGCAGTGACCCTCATTTTTATGTTTCTCCTACTGTGAAGAGGAATTGAAGATGAAATGTAGAAGCTAATAGCTGTGCAGCCCCAGTGAATCTAGCAAATCTAAAGAGCCCAGCCATGGGATACATTTAAATATTGAAGCAGTTTTTATGTGCTCTAAACAATATTTGATGCAGCTCTCAGTATGCTTTAATCTGGCTAAATGGTTATTGTGTTATGTGTCCTAGCTGTAAAACTGTCGAGCTCTTTTGTGGTCAGGATACTTCTCCCCACTGCAATTTAGATTTGACATCAATAAACATAAAGGACCATTCTCCAAAATGTACCCTGAACAAGTTAATCCTGCATGAAGCAGGGTGCTTAGAAACCATCCACATTTATTTAATGCTTCCTTCCTGATGTGCACTGTAACACTT
>NW_005054451.1:819039-825820 GCF_000277835.1 Geospiza fortis
CAGGTCTGAGGCAGGAAAACCTTGACCAGTGGCTTTCTCTTGACTGCTGACTAGTATAGAAACAATGACAAACCTCTAATTTTTTTCTGTCTTAATTGCCTCTGTCCGCTCCTGCTGGCCTGTTTCCTTGGAAAGGAAAATGCTTGCTGGAAGTTGGCTGCTCTAGCTGAGGGAGCATCTCCAGGCTGAGATGTTGGACTGGGAGTTTTTTTGCATGTGTCAAGTTTTTTGCATGTGACTGAATTTCCTGCAGTTCTGTGTCTCTTGTCAGGTTTATTCAAGGCTTACAAAGGTACCAATGGTTTTCCTGGTTTTGCAGTCTTCCTAACTGAGTTCTGGTTGTAATATTATCTCCAGGGGCAGTAAAAATTTCTTGCCTCCTTTTTACCTGAGTCATGTCCGTGAATGTGTATGAGTCCTTTTCCCATTTTTTTGCCTCCTAAATGTGACTAAAATAAGGTAGTGACCTCAAAAGTGGAGTCTTTTATTTATTATTTAAATTTATTTTTTATTTAATATTTATTTATTATTCCATATTTCTTTAGAAAACCAGGCTAAATGTGGAGAATATACACATTCTGGTTTTTTCCTTCTAATTATAAGAACCACCATTTCACCTCCTCTTCCTTCTACCCCTGAAGAAACAAATTCCAACCCCCAGTGCAGCGTGGCTGAAGTAGTAATAAGAAGAGCATTTAGTAACCTCTGGGAACAGAGTTTCTGAATTATCCTGAAATCTCAAAATTACTTTAGCAATCTTTAAATCCCAAGTGGGCAGTGATCCATATTGTAAACCCTTCACATGTAATTCGAAACAATTAGCAAATTCTACTTTTGAGACCATCTTGTGACTTGTGCTGGAGGTGTTTCCTACAGAGGAGCTCTGGGATGTTTGGGTCTGGGTGGAGGAGAGTGAAACAGCCCTGGCAGAAAACTGATACTGCCCAGCCTACCCTGGGCCAGCATGATGCTGATTAAAGCCTAGCTTATCCACTGTCAAAGGAAATGTTTCCCTGTTTATGCTGCAGAAATAAAGCAGAGCATTGCACAGAATCCCAGTGCAGGTCTTTTCTGGACTCTGAGTTGCTTCTGGTCAAACCTGTTTTCCTTAAATAAAGTGATTTTCCGAGTCCTGTAACTGACCTTCCTATCTCCAAGTTGAATGATCTTTGTCAGTCTGACTCTTTTATGATCTTGCTAATGAACTTTCCATTTTATGCTTCTTGTCTGATTAGCAATGCCAGAGGTTTAACCAAGCAGAGATAATTCATCAGCCTGAGCCACAGCTCTGAGGGCACGGTGTCAGACCCTCCCTTCTCGCTCCCTGCACTGTTAGTTTCCCTCTGCTCTGAGATCTTCTCCATTTGTTTGTGAGGGAAGAGGCAGAAGTCTGCTCCTGCTGCTTATTCCTTAAGTATTGGTCATTCTTGACTCATTGTCAGTGAAATTCACAGCACTGTTTTGGAGACTCTTAAGCTGCCATTTGTTTTTAAAATCCATACTAAGGTTCATGCAGATCAGTGAAAACAAAAAAACTTATGCGTAGATTCTGACTTGCAGTGTATAAAAATACGCAATTACTTGCATTTTGTGGGTGCAGCAACGTTTATTTATGCTACAATCTCTTTTTTTCTGATGTTGTTTTAATTTGCTGCCCTTGAAATTCAGAAATGAAATATTTAATCTGTTTCTAAGTGGTGAAGTCAGCGCACTGTAAAGGAGGACAGAGGTTTCTCTGAGAATGACCATGTATGACTCAAGTGTGTTGGTTTGATGTTGAGATCCTTGTCTGCTGATTGCAGGGGGTTGTTTCCATTCTCAAGCTGCTTTCTGGGACTGGGGAGCAGATCCTCAGTGGATCAATCCCTGTGCATGCTGCTGCCACGCCTGCTCTGGGTTAGTGGGCTGTCCTGACCATCTCTTGGCCACTCTCTTTAGCAGGCTGTGTCAATTCCATGCCAGAAACCTGGTCCTGCCAGATGGGGACTGTGGTGAGTAGGGAGCAGCTGGGGTGGTGGGGATTCACCTGGCAGAAGGATAAATCTGCCTCCCTTCAGTGGCAGAGTGGATTCTTAGGGATGATGCCTTGTGAAGGGTGACCTAGACTAGATGGAGTTAAAGAATAAAGTAGGGATTTATTAGGAGGCCTCAATAGATCCACCTTGGGCAGCACAACTCAAAATGGCCACAAAATGCATGACTGGTCATGAGATCTCTCACTTTGATCAGTTCTGCTCCATTTGCATCTTGCAGTTCATTGTTCAATTCCAGCTTTAGCCCATGCAGTCCCACCCTGCTTGTTTTTCTCTCTCCAGCCCACGGTGTTTGTGCTCTTGGGCTGAGATTTGGGTCATTTGTCCTTGGTGCCCAGCTGGAGAAGGAATTGTTTCATCTCCCTGCTCTCTGCAGAGAGCTCACCATGCCCTGATGTGAACCCAGACCCACACACTAAAGCAGCAGAGAATCTGAAAATAGAAAAGCTAAAACCTGAGGTATCAGGGAAACTTCAGAAAATCTTGTTTATTCCTGGAACCAGAAGCAGACTTGGCCCAACTCTAGCAGAAAGGCTGGAATCAGAGCCAGTGAAACCTTGCAGGGTGTAAGGATAAATATGGACATGGGAGTTCTCCATGTCAGAACCTGCAACAACAGCCAGGTGAGAATTTTTTGGCTGTAAAGTCTCTAAGATAGTTTGGCTGCTCTGTCACCTTTCTTTGGACCTTTTTTATTAGCTTTTGCCCAATTTCATAATCGCTGCAAATCTGGTGGATTCACCAGATTCACTCAAGCTGTACCAGATTGTGCCAGTGATGTTTTTAAAGTTATCTCCTTGTAAGCAATGGGTGCAAACCTGTATTCCTTATGTACCCACAACTACCAGAAAAAAAAAACCAGCAATCATTAATCTGTCAATGACACAGTCATTGCAGTGAAAAAAAGAGACTTGGGATGTTCTGCACAGGATGCCATTTATTTTTCAGCTCCATGAAGATCAGAGGTTTTGCAGTGTGGGCACCACGACCATTGTCTCTTGGGGCTGGGTTTCGTTCCTGTGTACAACTTGCAGGACATGCCAGACAGAGCACGTGGGGATCTCTTTGTGATCATCTCTCCACTGCCTAACATGTGCCCTTCTCACTTCTGCTGCTGCTGCTACAGAGGGCAGGCAGGCTCTAATTAAAGACCAGGAGGGATGGACCTGCACGTGTTGTTTGTGTTTGGGGACTCTCTGGCTCGGAGGAGCAATAATTGGCTACAGGGCCTTTCACCTCTATGGCATGGCTTTGAATGTAGATCAGCTTGGTGACTTTTAATGCCATTACCATGTGACAGCTGTTTTATGTGTGAAATTAGCTGCTTGTTTGAGTGCTCTTCCTACAGGAAGCCAAGATCAAGAATTACCACATCAAATTGTGCTTTTAGGATTCCTTAAAAATATGTATAACTTTAAGTTTTGTGAACTTGCTTTAAGTACACATAATGGTGTGTGTTGTAACAACATTGAAGTAATTGTAAATCCACTTAACTCCATATTTAATCTATGTATAGGAGAAATTAATGCTGTAGGTAAAATATTGGAGGGCTCCAAGATCTCTCTGCATTTGTGGTCCCACTATAATATAGGGCATATAAGCCTATGATTAATTTAAAATTATTCTGTGTGACTATCCCATAAATGTGTAAAAATCACAGTGAAAAAGCAGCATCAAACAGAAAAGGTCAAGGTAGCTCAGGGAAAATTCCTTCTTGATAAATGACTCCCATTTCCACGGGGGGAGCTGTAAGGAGAGATATGTCATTTTAGGCCAGCTGATACAGCTGAATAAAACAGATAAGCTTTTGGACACATGGCCTCCTGTTTTTAACGTGGCAGCCCTAGGCTGAGGCAGCAGCTCAGCTCTTGTTAAAAACTTCTGCACTATTTTGTCAGCTGCAGCTGGTTCGCCTGAAGAGGAATGGTCCGTGGCCTCCTGGCTGGTTCCAGCCCTGCTGGTGGCTGAGATGTACATGCTTGCAGGAGGAAGTTTTGCCACCTTGTGCTGTGAAGAAAAAGTGAGAGAGGCCAGGGAGATGTTCTGAGGTTGCAGGCTGACCTCACATTCTTTGTCCTCTGCTGTTTTTTGGAGCTCTGTTTTCCATGGCAACCCTGCCAGCAGCAGCTGTGAACCCTTGCCTCATTCCCCCTCCTTCCCACCTGAGTGGGAAGCTAATGATGCAGCTGGGAATGTTGACTAAATGTATTTGTGCTGGAGAGCAATGGCTCATGAAAGTTAAAACCTTCTGTGGAAAAGGTTTTTTTTTATTTTAAAAAGAGCTTTTTATTGCATATTTATCCTGGACCACAGAGGAAAAACAGCTCCAAAGAAGAACCCAAGCTTTTGCAGGTTTCTGATGGGGTGGAAATCCTGAGCCTGGGTTACTGCTGTTCTTTGCTTGATATGATACCAGATTTATGCAGAGAACAACAGATCCAGCAGAAGAGGCTTGCTGAGATAGACATGGCCTCACCCTGCTCTGAGGGATGAAAAGGAATATCTGACACCTTGACATTTTTCATAATGTGGAATTCTTTTCTCCCAGCAGGTCCTTTTCAAGGTGATGAAGGGAAATTTCTCAGCATGACTGTTCCTTGCTTGTGATCTCTAGATTTTCTGCTTGGTTGATTCTGTAGGTTTGCATGCAATCCCTTCCTCCCCAGGATCATGTACTACCTATATTCACCTGCATCATTATGGTGACTTGTTCCCCTCAGTGTGAAAATTATTAAACTCCCCACAATTCTGCAATCCCCCATAATACACTTAGCCCCTCCTATCAGGCAATGAAGCCATTATTCACTAATAAATTAAACATGCAAGTCTGTGAAGGTCTTTTGTAAACAGATAAGGTGTTATCTGCTAGGGAAGAGAGCCTCTAGGCTATCAGAAAACAGGATAATTTACATGATGGGAAGGATGTTCCTGAGATCCTGCAGAGACACAGTAATAGAGGATATCTTGATTTACAGTGGCACAAAGGGTGGCTTCTCAGGGCCAGTTTCTCGGGGATCTTCAGAGAGTTTTCAGAATAGGTTAGAGACACATCTGTCACGAGTGCCAGAGTCCCTTTGTGGACGAGCTCCTAAAGCCCTCTCCAGACTGCTCTTCTGTGATGGATTCATGCCCAGGCAAGCACAAGAACAGATTTCTACCAAAGGAAGAGGAAATGTTGCCTAACAGAGGATTTCACAGCAATACAACAGGTTGGGACTCCTTGGTGAGCCCTTTGTACTTCCTGCTGCTCCATCCCTGTCCTGGGGGGCACCTGAGCCTTTTATCCTTTGGAAAGCCAATTGACAGGGCCCCAAAGGAAAGATGTGCAGGATGAGAAATGCTGAGCTGTAGTATTGATCTGGGCTTCAAAAAGTCCAATTTTACACGTGAAATACTTGATGGGAGGAGTCACGAATAGAGGGGTGTTGGTCATTTAGTGACAAGGAGCGGGAGCAGTGCTTGGTGCACAGGGAAATTAACTGACAGGAGTGGAAGATGAAACCCAGGGACACTGGACACAGCCACACCATGTCTCAGGGGGATGGAGATCTCTTTCATTAGTGCATCACACAAACAGCAGCCTGTCCTGCTCCAGATGTGCTCCATACCTTCATCACAGACCTGTTCAGATGTGCTCCATACCTGTCCTGGGGGGAACCTGAGCCTTTTATCCTTTGGAAAGCCAATTGACAGGGCCCCAAAGGAAAGATGTGCAGGATGAGAAATGCTGAGCTGTAGTATCGATCTGGGCTTCAAAAAGTACAATTTTACAGGTGAAATACTTGATGGGAGGAGTCATAAATAGAGGAGTGTTGGTCATATAGCAACAACAAGCTTGGTGCACAGGGAAATTAAGTGACAGGAATGGAAGATGAAACCCAGGCACACTGGACACAGCCACACCATGTCTCAGGGGGATGGAGATCTCTTTCATTAATGCATCACACAAACAGCAGCCTGTCCTGCTCCAGATGTGCTCCATACCTTCATCACAGACCTGTTCAGATGTGCTCCATACCTCCATCACAGACCTCTTTCTGTGTGAAAAGCAATTCCCCCACAAATGGCCCTTCATTAGCTGTGGGGTCATGTCAGGAACAATCATCAGTGCGTTGCTGATGTGGCCAACACATCTTGTGAACTCCCTGACCCAGCAGTCAGCAGGATTTCTTTATGTGAGCACTAATATGAAAAGCATTGGCATTAATAAAAGAGCTCTCGACCTAGCGGGTGTAAGGGGTCAGCAGAAGTTTACAGACACCTTTGCTAACATTCCTATCATGCCTGGCAGTTTGACTCTCATCTTGTTTTCCACAGGCTCTGGATGATGATATAATTCTCAAATCCTTCTACAGTCCACCAATACAGCAGAAATCCAGCACAGCTGGGAGCCACCCTGACTGCACAGCATCACCCAACTGGGGACTGCTCTGTCTCTTCACATTCACTCATTTGTGGTGTTGTGCCAACTCATCACCCTGCTGGAAAACAAGAAAGGGGGTAGAGCAGATAAGAATTTGAAGATATTTTGTTGTTGTTTTCTGAGAAACCTTACCCTCATGCTTCTCTTGACCTGGCTAAGAATCTCCTCCATAGATGGGACAGCAGTTTGCCAACATCCCTTGGTCCAACACACTCATCTCAGAGTTCAAGACCTGAACTTGAACTCCCAACATGACAGGTGCTGGAGGTCTTGAACAGTCCTTTCCTATTACAAGAGTATTTGAAAAAAGTGCCAACAAATGGGG